>NW_023270431.1:13383356-13552668 GCF_011800145.1 Mirounga leonina
GAGTCCCTGGATCGAGTCCCTGGATCGAGTCCCTGGATCGAGTCCCTGGATCGAGTCCCTGGATCAAGTCCCGCATTGGGCTCCCTGCTCGGCAGGGAGTCTGCTTCTCCCTCTGATCCTAACCCCTCTCATGTGCTCTCTCATTAAAAAAAAAAAAGAAAAAGAAAAAGAATTAAATGTTTGGGAGAGTCTCCTTCCCAAAGCAGTATAAAGAGATACTGTAAAACAAATTCACAAATACTATTACATATGGAAATATGTGCTTTTTAAGGTAATATAAGGAAATATGTATAATTAAAAAATGATTAAAAATTTTTCTTTCTTTGAAAATCAAAAGCTTTATGGGTGAACCCAATTTCAAAGAAACTTGACTACTTCATCAGATATTCTTAGTAGGGCTCTACTTATAACAGCAGGCTTACTCATATTAATCAACCGCAGCATTGGGCTTTCTATTTTCACCTTTGGACTATTACTATCAAGGCACTTTAAATGGTTACAGAATTGACATGGAGCTTTGAACAAATTGTATTAAAATCCTTTGAGAATTGTACTTAATTAAGCAATAATAATTTATCAACAGCTTTACCAAGCTGTTAGCTGGTTAGTCTAATTTCACATTCATAAGAAGCATACATACAAAAACATAATAAACATATTAATTTTTAGTAATCACAATGTGTTCTCCATCAACAACACATATTAATCTCCTAAATAGTATTGTTTTGGGGTAATTTTGTTCCATGTTAAACACGCAGAGTCTACTTTTTTGTCTTAGTAAATTTCCAGTAGTAGACATTAATTACAGTAGAGCCTGTTTTACATATATTTTAAGGGTGTCTGGGTGGTGCATGCAGTCAGTTCAACGTCTGACTCTTGGTTTCTGCTCAGGTCGTGGTCTCATGGTCCTGAGATCAAGCCCCATGTGGGACTCCACACTAAGCACAGAGTAAGCTTGAGAGTCTCTCTTCCTCTCCCTCTGCCCCTCCTGCTTGTACTCTCTCTCTCTCAAATAAATAAATAAATCTGAAAAAAAAAAAAAAAGAACTGGCAATGACCCAGCATAGGGTTTTACTTTGATTTTTCAAAAGCATCCTTGTTTTTATCGGCATCATCTCTATCACTACATCTATGTAGAAATAACCAGCAGGACATTGTGAGGACAAGAGAGAAAGCCATGTTTATCTTAAGTACATACTGGTTTTTTCTCAATGTTGCCATTCAGTACTCTGGTTGATTGAGTCCTCACTGCTACACATGCGTGCAAAGCACCTTCTCTGGCCGTCCAGAGCTATCTATGCAAATTACACTTCTATGAAATATCTTCACTTTAAAATTTAGTTTATATGTGTTGACATGATAAGATTCTGATCCAAAGATTAGTAACCTTGAAAATATTTCATAAAGTGTCAAAACCTGATGGTTTTGTTCTGATTTCCTTGCTAATTTTCTTCACATAAATTTGATCTTCTGTTGTGCAATACTTTACTCTTTCTACGAAAGTTTATATAGTGTATCCCAGTATACTCAGGATAACCTCTAGAAATAGATTTGGCATTAATCCCACCCTGAATTTTAGGAAGCTGAAACTGGGAGAAATTAAATATCTTCTTTAGGTCACCAAACTGCTTAATGGCTAGAAGAAATTGAGTCAAGTTAGTTCAGCTCTAATGCAAAGCTCCTTCATGATCCTTATGCATAGTTTTCTCATGAATACAGAGAGAGAACTGCCATTTTCCTGTTGCCTTAACAAATACAGACTAAATGAGAAATTGTGAAGTGGTATTGAAAATATTAAGACTAATATAAATAATGGCTAAAGGTAAAACACAATGATAAAATAACTGAGAATAGCATCAAAATTATTAAGAAACATGGCTGTATTGGTGTTGACTATCTCTTAGTTGGAGGGTTAGAATATATAGCAGTTTCATGTTGTTCCTATCTCTTTAACTAAATGTGATCAGCAGTTATTCTCCCATGATACCATCATAGTAGACTTAATAACAACTTGTTTTTATACTCGCATAGTCTTCAACTTTTTTGCCCATTCATATTATGTGTCATAGGCAAAATACCAAGTTGCTATTTTTTCAGTTGTGGAACCAAAGAACAACTTGCCAACAGATAAGAATATCATTTAAGTGTTTATGTTTATCTTTTTCACTACTCTTCTGCCCAATAAACTAACTGTGCCCAATTCACTTATGGTAACATTGTTCCATAGAGACAGACCTGCAACCTTCTAGTTAAGTGGTCTTTCTGCCCTATCATATTGTACCTGTTTGAAAAATAACTCATGAATTTAGCTAACTAGAATGAGAATTTTAATGATTTATATATAAAAGAACCAATCTAAACTATGAACCCAATTTTTCTTTGGTGTTTTAGGTATTACAGTATTCTCTTAGGGAGAGCTGCCTAGGCATATTTTCTACTTACAAGAAAATAAGCATTATTTTATAATAGGGATTATTTCCCAATCCAGTCTTCCCCTACATATTATGGAATTATTCAATTATATGTATTCAACCTCTTCAATAAATACTTTTTTATTTGACTTCTTTCCAAAAGAACTGAGCAATTATCTTATGAATTTAATGAATGAATGAAGTCAATCTAAATTATTATGCAAAAAATAAAACATTTTTCCTATAAACTTAGGGAGAGGTTGCTTATTTGATTGCTTTAATTTGCATTATGAGTTTTCATTTTACTCTGCAGCATTTTTTCCAAAATAGAAAAAAGCAGTACTTAAAATAATGCTCCTAAAAAGTGACCTTTTGATGTGATGGAATGAGTCAGTGGATCTTACTTGTGAGGTTTATGAGGTCAGGTTTATCTTCTGTAGGTAACCAAATAAGGAAAATACAAGCCATTAAAGGCAGTCTACATTATGTAGGCCTGCACTATTTGTGTTAATTTTGTCTACATTACGTACATCTTTTTACAACTTCTCAGCTTTTATCTTAATTTTACACTTTATGTCTGGCTTTTGTAGTTATTGGAACAGTGCTGTCAGCTTAATTGAAGGGAACAAGGGAGCTTCAACTTAGTCTTAAACTGAGACCAATCAATAGTATCAAAATAGTGCAATTTGTCCTTAATGAAAATCTCCTTTCTGGCAAAATCTCAAGAAATAGACTATTAGTGTCTTGCCTATTAATACATGTCCCTGAATATTTAAGATTAAAAACAAACAAGATCGGGGCGCCTGGGTGGCTCAGTCGTTAAGCGTCTGCCTTCGGCTCAGGTCATGATCCCAGGGTCCTGGGATCGAGCCCCACATCGGGCTCCCTGCTCTGCGGGAAGCCTGCTTCTCCCTCTCCCGCTCCCCCTGCTTGTGTTCCTGCTCTCGCTATGTCTCTCTCTGTCAAATAAATAAATAAAATCTTTAAAAAAAAAAAACAAGATCTTTAAGCACTGACACTTTCTGGATCTTTCATCTAAGCTTTTGAAAAGAACTTGTCTGTGATGATTTAATTCATCTTAAACAACTTAAAGCAGTGAACTTAATAACTGACTGAGTTTCTGGTCTTTTTCTCACTGAGACTCAGGCTTCTAAGCTATAGTAGGATATCTAAGGAAGCAGCCTAGTTGCTCATCCTCTAGTTACTCGGAGTAACCCTCACTGAGTGCTATGATTGTGTCTTGCCTACTGGGTTAAGTATCTGTGAACTGAATAGCAACTGGAATATCTCTGGGGTACAACATGCTGTTGCAGCACGCAAGGTACAGGTTCGTCACTGATACCTAAGCACATTTGTTTGCTGTAGTCGCAATAGCAGAAACAACTGAAACCTTAGATGCCTCCTTGTATCGTATGTACGGTCTTTCCCACATCTTCACCTAATATATATCATTTACTCCCCAGGTGTACTTTAGAATTGGCAACTCCAATACCACAAGTCCACACACGGCATCTGGGAACATCCCTCTGTGTAGGTGGATACATTCCCCACTTGTTTGTTGAGATGGTATAACCTTGGATTCTTCCCATGGCTGTCATCTACAAGATTTATTACAAATTACTCTGGATACACGTGTAAAATCAAGGTGGTCAATATTATATCTTCTGGGGAAATTACTGTGTTCTATTAGGAAAGTTATAAATCTTGACGTCCTCTGTGATTATTTTCACTATGCTTTCCCAAATGAGTAGCCATTACCACATAGTCATATATCTATAAGGGACGAGGGCTGAAACTGTGCAAATCATGGCACAGAGAATCAAGTTCCCTTGTTTCAGAATTGTGAGAGAATAAAAATATGAAATAAATGCCAATGATAATCTGAAATCATTACCCATAATTTGGGTAACATTTGGCTAACATGTCTTGATGACTAAGTGCCAAGCATCATGTTTAGTGTTTTTATGCAATATCTCATTTAAATATGTGATTCCAGAGAATAAAATGACCTCACCAACAGAAGAAAGATGGGCTGGAAAATACAGGCTTTATCTATAAAGAAGATGGTCTTTGGGAGGCAGAAAGTATTGAGAAGTGGGAGAGAAGAAAGGATCTTCAGTAACAGGAGTTCCCTTCTGGGGAAAAGGATATAGAAGGCAGGCCCAGGGTGTGGGAGGGGCAATCGGTGAACTGTGGGAGTGGTGGTCTGTACAAAAAAAAATCTGTCCCATCCTTCCTCGCTTTGGAGACCTGTTCCAGTCCTGGAGAACTGCCACCTTCCAAGAAGCACTCAGGTTTCTAGGGGAGTTCTTGGTAGGCTACAGCTGAAGAGACTGTCTCCTGGGCTATCTATCTATCTATCATTAGTCTGGAAAAATGATTTGAGGCCAGCAACAGGAAAGGTCAAGTATTTTCTCAAGGTCACATCCAGATCAAAACACTAGAGATGTATTCTAAGAACTTGGAGAATGAACCACAATGGATGCCTTAGAATAAAGCCTTGAATAAACTCAGGTCCCATTACCCTGCCTATCTCCTTTGTCATCCTTCCCCCACCTCATTTTTTGAGGAAATGCCTGCTTTGTGAAATTGTGGGTAAACAGATCTCTGGGCCCACTCAAAAGGTGGTTCTCAATCCCACTTCTTGAAGACTGCTGCCTCTTGACCACTTCTTCGCTTTCCTTATCTGACCTCACCTCATTCCTAGCCACTCAGTCAAAGGAGACAGAGAGGGAGAGAGACACTGACTTGGAAGGAGAACCAAAAGGAAAAGGAGACTAAAGTCGTTTTATTCTAGATGTTTTCGGAAAGGTGTTCACGTCATTTCCAGATTCCATGAAGAGATAATCTCCAAGGTATCGCTCAAGTTAAAGAGACGGGACTTTTTCCCTCCCCCGCCCTTCACCACGCACCAGTGCAAGACGAGGGAGGAGACGGCTGGGAGAAGAGGGAGGAAAGTGAGAGAAGCAAGATGAGAAAGGGGTGTTGAAGGAAGAGATGAAGGCAAGAAGAGAGGCGTGTTAGGGGTGGTGGCGAGCGTCTGGCGACGGCCCGCCCGCGCTCCGGACCCCGCCGCGCGCGGCGCCCGAGCCCGCAGCGCGCAGCCAGCCCGCGGCCCCGAGAGCAGCCCGGACGCGCCACTCTCCGCCCGGCGGCGGCCGGCGCCCCGCACGGTAGCCCCCGCCCGCGCGCCCCCGGACCCGGAGCGCCGCCTTCCCGGCCCCCGACTGCTGCGGGGCAGCGCTCCCGGTGAGTGTGCGGGTCGCGCCGGAGCCTGGCGCGCAAGTGGGGAAGCGGGGCGAGGGGGAGCCCCTGGCAGTGTCCGTCCTCGGCGGGCGGGCCAGGAAGCCCTGCGGGGCTGGAGCCTCATTCCTTTCCGACACTTCTTTGGGGTGAACGAGCAGCGCTGGAATGAAAGAATTGCCCTTGCCCACTCAGCCCGCAACCTCTGCTCCCTGGTGGCGAAGTTGCGGGGAGCAGGAGTGGTTCTGGGCGGAGCAGGTGCTCCAGGCTGGGAGGGAGGGGCCCGACCTAGGCCCAAGGGCGAGGGGTGGCGGTCGGAGTCCGCGACACCCCACTTCGGGTGCAGGCTTCCGGCGCTCCTGCCTTGAGGAGCCGCTGGGTGGAGAGAGACCGGGCACCGGCCAGAATCCAGCACTGGAAGGACAGTAAAGTCTTCGAATCCATCCCCCGGTGGGATGAGTCTGGGGAAAATGGTTAGAGAAATGGGAGGAGCCGGGAGGGGGCGTAGATCGGAATAAAAGGTTGTCGTTTTCTAACTTGATTTCCCGCGGGTACGAACCACTGAGGTAAAGGGCAAGAGAGAGCTTCCACCTCGCGGCTGCAGGTCCTGCCCGACGAAGGAAGGCGCCTTCCTGTTCAGAGGGGCGGTTGAGCAAAGGAGAAAGGGCGTCTGAATGAGGGTTGTTATTCAGGGTTCCGGTCCCCAGAGGGGTTAGGAAAGCCGCATCTGTGAGCCTGGAAAGTTAGGAAATGAAACGCAGGAGATGAGAGAATATTCGGAGTGGAGCATTTGGGGTGCCTCAAATGCTGAATGGTGCTCCTGGGTTATTTCCAGAGGCGGCCCCTCATAGCACACGGGATGAGAGCTAAGGATGCACTTCCACGCACCTTGGAAGAAACCTTGAGAAGACTTCGTTTTCTGCATGTAAAGTATTTCCCTGGCACTTGGACGATTGTAATATAGTTAAGCTGATTAGTTCAGTGAACATTTAAGATTACATAAGCAGGAAGAGTCATCAGCCACTCATATCATTTTTTCTGAAATACCTATGTAATCATTGCAGTTTGACTAAATTTTAGTGGGTGTGCTATACCAAAAGCCAGGAAAAGGAAACAGGTTCGAAATGGGTTTTACTCTGG
The DNA here is from genome assembly GCF_011800145.1 of Mirounga leonina. Classification (NCBI taxonomy): domain Eukaryota; kingdom Metazoa; phylum Chordata; class Mammalia; order Carnivora; family Phocidae; genus Mirounga; species Mirounga leonina. The sequence goes on from NW_023270431.1 coordinate 13,390,151, forward strand.
TTCCATTTATATACAAATCTTTGAGATTTGATTTGATGATCAAAAGCCTAAATCCTTACGTTTGAGTTGCGCCTTTTGTTCATGTATTTGCCGACGAAGGAGGACTGGACTCTAAGCGGGTTTTCACTGCGCAGTGGGAGTGTCAAGAGGCAGAGCAAACCTGAGGAAACCTCTCCATCCCTCTGGGCTTACAAATGCTGTTCCTCCTTCTCTTTCCCTTTCTCCCTCTCCAAATTCATAGGGAGGTTTGAGCATCATCACTGTGTGTCTCCTCCAAGGCAAGTGTAGTTCTTGCTCCTTTCCAACCCATTCAAATCTGTGTGTCACAGTTGGTCTTGATAACAAAAGTAGTTATTCACTATTTCCAACCAGAAGTGTTTTTCTATGCTTTAAGTAGATTGTTCATTAAACTCAGATGTTTCTAGAACAAATGTTATACTTGCCTGGTATAAGCTTAGGAGTTCCCAGATGTGAAAAATAACTTATTTTGTCCAAGATATTTTAATGTATTTTCCCATACCTCCTCTGGTCGGTATGAATCATTTGTCAAGCCTGGTCCACTGAGGCTTATTACAAAGTTAATGAGCTTAGTTACATCAAGGGTGTGTTCCCTTTCAACAGTATAGCAAGATCTCTGTTGGAAGGAAGACTTAAAGCATAATGCAAATTTTGAGACTTTATCTCATTAGGCAAGTTTTATAGATGCCTGGGATTGAGCAATAGCACATTTGTAAAGGCAGCTTTTTCAGTTTTAAATAATTAATGTATTACTTAGCTCATTTTATAAAGTTCTTAAGCATATTGTTCTTATAAAGACTATCATAAAGCTGCTAATAAAAATAATATACCACAACTTTCCTAGCATTTTTTTTTTTTTTTTTTGCTTTTAGTTTAGGATTGGGTGCATATCTCTTTTAAAAGACTTGCAAAATTACAACATAATTCTTAACTGGAAATGAGAGGAGTGATAGTTTGAATTTTTGTATCTAGTAAGTATGGTCCCTTTTGAATAACTATTACTGAAATCACTTCAAAGGTTTTTAAAGGGCACTTTCTAGTATATTAGTAATAAATGGCTAGTGTAAAACAACATGGATATGGTAATATTTAAAAGACCATGGCAGGATTCTCTTTTTTCAATATGAATTTAAGAAGTGGGAGGGTTACTGTTTGAGGCAGAGTAAACAAGATGTGGTTTGTTGCTTTCTGATTGCTGTTAACTGAAAGCACTAATAATCCTTAGGTAATAGAGTCCTGAGAGCCATAGGGAAGCATCTGCAGTGATGTGATATTGAACCGTAATTCCTGTACCCTACAGTGAGAAACCTTGCTTTTCCATTCCCTCAGCCTTAAATTAGACAGACAAGAAATATTCACTTCGGCTCTAAAAGTGATGAACTCTTCAAGTGTGCTAGGGAAACTCAGAATTGGCATCTGTAACAGAAATTATTACTTCTACTCGAGAAGTACCTGGGTGGTGCGGTCGGTTAACTGCCTGACTCTTGGTTTCAGCTTGGGTTTGATCTCAGGGTCATGATCTCAGGGGTGAGATCTAGCCCTGCGTGCGGCTCCGTGCTCAGCAGGGGGTCTGCCTGAGATTCTCTCCTCCTCTCCCTTTATCCCTCCCCACCCCCCACCCCCCCAACTCTCTTTCTCTCAAATAAATAAATAAATCTTTTTTAAAAAGCAATTATTACTTCCACTTGAAAAGGTACAAAGAGAAATGTCAGAGCCTAGGACCGAACATAAATAAGCAAAAATTAACATCAATGAGTGCACATACGTATTAAAGCAGGGGGACTGTATTGATCTGATAATTTCTCCAATTTCTTGATGGTGTTTTCTTCTCTCAGAAGTAATAGGTGGCCTTTTAACCCACGGTATGGAGTTTCTATTTTCTTCTATGTACAATAGGAGGCTATTAAAGCATTTCTAGTGGGGAACAGTTTTACCAGGATCCTCTGGCTGTTGTGTTGAAATAATTTTTTTAAAAATAAGAGGGAAAGAAAGGAGGCTATTATGAAGCTACTAGTTTCCTAGCCTCATCTTTGACTAGGGTGATAGCAGTGGATATGCCAAACCCTGGATATATTTGGAGGTAAAGGTGACAAGACTTCATGACATATGAGATGTGGTTGCTGACAGAAGGAAAGGAATCAAGGTTCATGCCTAGATATATGATCAGAGCAGCTGAAAGAGTGCGATTGTCGCCAACTGATATGGGAAGAATAAGGAAAAGCAGTTAAGTTTTGAGCAGCCTATCAGACCTTCAGATACAAGCATCCCAAGAGTAGTTGGGACAGAGCTCAGGGGAAAAGTCAGAGTTGGAGATAAAAATGTGTAAGTCACTACTGTGTAAATGATATTGAGAACAATGGGACTTCATGAAATGATTTCAGGAGAAAATGTATTTAAAGCAGCAGACTGAGAAAAGAGCTCTAGAACAATCCAAAATACAGACACTGGAAAGAGTAGGAGCTAAAAAAGGAAACAGAGAAGGAGCAGTCAGTGAAATAGGGGAAAATCCAGAAGAGTGTAGTATCATGGAAGCCAGAAGAAGAAAGTATTTTTTAAGAAGGAAGAAGTGAGGATCAGCTATGTCCAATGCTGCAGAAGAGTTAAGTTATATGAAGACACAGAATTACCTTGAAATTTTATTTGGCCTTGGTAAGAGCTATTTCAATTGAAATGGTGGTGATAAAAGATTGACCGATAAGGACTGAACAAAGACTGGTGACCTTGTGATTCCAGTCCAAGGAATTTATCTTACAGTTATATTTGCACTTACGAAAGATCATTTATGTTCCAAGTTACTCCCTGCAGCTTTTTATACAGGTAAACAATTGAACGCAATAAATACCTGTGAATAGAAAACAAGCCAAATAAACTATGCACATTCATTCAATGGAATACTATCCAGCTGTTAAAATTATTAAGGCAGTTTTCTATGTACTAACGTGAAAAGATTTTCAAAGTATATTAAAGAGAAAAAGTTGCAATCTGGTGTGCATGGTATGTTATTTATTAAAGAACAAAGAAAAATCAACCTATATATGAAGTCATATATAAAAAAATAGATAATAGTGGTTGCCTATAGGGAGGAAAACTGAGCAGTAGGGTGCAATAATAGAGAGATAACGTATTCTATATACTTTAATATCTTTGAGTTATGTGCACATAGTTATTCAAAATACTAAATAAAAGTTTATACACAAATCTGAAAGAAAACTGTAATGTAAAATAATAATAATGAGGAAAAAGGAAAGATTGGAAGGTGAGGAAGTGAAAACTGTATAAAATAGCTCTTTCAGGAAGAGGATTAAAAGTAGCTAGAGCAGGCCCTGGAGATTTGTTTTTAAAATGGGAACTTTAATGGTATTAGACCAATGAGAATGAACCAGCAGAAGGAAGAGTTGATTTTGAAAAAATGAGCTATGGGAGCAAAGTCGTTTAATAGTTGGTAGGGGATAGCATTGCAGAACCTATTGAGGGAGAGAACTAGCAACACTAGGAATAGGGACAGTGCCCTTTCCTACAAAGCCCCAGACCTGTATCAGTCCTTCGGTCAGCCTCCTTACATTCCTAGGGCTAAGTGTTGCCTGGGACATTTGTATAAGCTCTTTTTTTTTTCTTTTTAACAATTGCATTGTTTATTATTGTCATAGAATTTATCAGTCAGTGACAAAAAATAAATAAAATTAAGTCAGGAGCAGACTCATGCTGTCAGACTTTAAAGTATGTTTTATATTTAATTCAAGTTCTCCAGCTTCATTACATCTTTCCTTATAGTGTACGTAAACTTCTCAGATCTTCCCCTAGAGTAGGCTACCTAGGACATAAGGGGCCATCCTTCTAATTATTTCCTCATTTGCATATAGATTTTCTCATTTTAATACTATGACCATAGATGGGTATAAAGTGCATGTATCATCACATTTCTAGTATTGGACACTCGATACAGTTGGACCCTGTATACAGTTGAGAGTTTACTATACTGACAATCTTATATCCTACTTTTTCTTTTTTTTTAATTTTATTTTATTATGTTGTGTTAATCACCATACATGCCATCATTAGTTTTTGATGTAGTGTTCCATGATTCATTGTTTGCGTATAACACTCAAGTGCTCCATGCAGTACGTGCCCTCTTTAATACCCATCACCAGGCTAACACATCCCCCCACTCACCTCCCCCCTAGAACCCTCAGTTTGTTTCTCAGAGTCCATAGTCTCTCATGGTTCGTCTCCCCCTCCGATTTCCCCCCCTTCATTTCTCCCTTCCTGCTCTTTTTTTTAACATATAATGTATTGTTTCAGAGGTACAGGTCTGTGATTCAACAGTCTTACACAATTCACAGCGCTCACCATAGCACATACCCTCCCCAATGTCCATCACCCAGCCACCCCATCCCTCTCACCCCCCACCACTCCAGCAACCCTCAATTTGTTTCCTGAGATTAAGAATTCCTCATATCAGTGAGATCATATGATACATGTCTTTCTCGGACTTATTTCGCTTAGCATAATACCCTCTAGTTCCATCCATGTCATTGCAAATGGCAAGATTTCAGGGTTTTGTTTTTTTTTTTTTTTTTTGATGGCTGCATAATATTTTATATATATATATATATACACCACATCTTTATCCATTCATCTGTTGATGGACATCTTGGCTCTTCCCATAGTTTGGCTATTGAGGACATTGCTGCTATAAACATTGGGGTGCACATACCCCTTCGGATCACTACATTTGTATCTTTGGGGTAAATACCCAGTAGTGCAATTGCTGGGTTGCAGGGTAGCTCTATTTTCAACTTTTTAAGGAACCTCCATCTGTTTTCCAGAGTGGCTGCACCAGCTTGCATTCCCACCAACAGTGTAGGAGGGTTCCCCTTTCTCCGCATCCTCACCAACATCTGTTGTTTCCAGACTTGTTAATTTTAGCCATTCTGACTGGTGTGAGGTGGTATCTCATTGCGGTTTTGATCATTTCCCTGTATAAGCTCTTCTAATTGATGCTACTGTAAAGTCTTAGTTCTAATGTCGTTTGGACACTTAATCTCTCATCAAAACTTCTCTTACCAATGGTTGGCATTTTCTACCAGTAGTTGGCACTCTCCAGTTCTCCAAAACAGCCTGAGCACAGTTTGCCACCCTTCTCCTAGCTCTGTCTCTGTCCCTGCCCCCTTTGCTCTCAGGATGATTCTTCTTTACTAGGATTTCAGACACTCCAGAAATGAAGCTCCCTCCCCTCTTCTGACTCTTGTATATTTAACTGCTCAGCTACTCTCCTTCCCTCCAATCCTAGAGTCAAGCCGAACTCCCGCTCTGCTCTGGATCCTACAACTGCCCCATTCCAATCTGAACCTGGCTTCATGCTGTCATGTCACTCCTATTCTCAAACAGCTTCTAGAAGAAAATCAATTTTTATTTCTTGCCACTATCTCCTCCCCTCCCATTAATTCCTTTCCCACCATAGACAGACTGCCACCTCTACCACCCCATGAAGCTCCTGTGGCCACTGTCATCATATTTTTAAAACCAGAGGCTACTGATTGCTGAAACCTTAGCTTGCTAAACTATGCAGGAGTAGTTGACAAAGTTAACTATTAACCATCCATGCTTTCTCTTCCATTAGACGCAAAGATAACTTTCTTGCTCTTGAAGAAGGTTAGTGACAGCACTCTCTTGGTCCAGTTTCTTTGTCTTTGAATTTTACTTCTCCATTCATCCAGTGATCCTCTTCCACTGTCTGTCCTTAGCTCTCTTCTTCATTCACTGCCATTTTTTTCTTATTCCCCTTTGGTCAAAGATCCCTTTGAGAATCTAAAAACAAAAAGAAACAAACAACTATAGTATGTCTTCCCAGAAAAATAAGGCACATAGATAGAAATATTTGCAGATAATTTTTCTCAATTAAGAGACTCACTGAAGTGCATCCATGAGTATCAGAAATCCTTCCTACAGCTTCTTATAAAATAATATCAGAGCGCCTGGGTAGCTCAGTCAGTTAAGCGTCTGCCTTTGCCTCAGGTCATGATCCCAGGGTCCTGGGATCGAGCCCCACGTCCGACTCCCTGCTCAGCGGAAGTCTGCTTCTCCCTCTTGCTCTGACTGCCGCTCTGCCTACTTGTGCTCTCTCTCTCTCTGTCAAATAAATAAAAATCTTTAAAAATAAAAATAAAATAATATCATTACCTCCTGTGGTTTCAGTTACCACCAAACGAGATGATGGGTCCTAGTTATTTCAAAAGTGAGGACGAACCTCAGTTCTAACATTGCCTATTAATGATTCTCTTTCACTGTATCCAAGTCCCAGCACATACTACCTTCATGAGTTTTCCATATTTTCACACTACATTATTTCTTTTTTACATAATTTCTCTTTAATTTGAATCACATCTTAAAATATAAATAAATTATAATTTTATCACTGTAGTAAGTGTAAAATCAATATTAATTCGCATATAACAGGCAATGATAAAAAAAAAGTGATACAACAACAAAAAGAGTAGTGGTCTTATTAAATTTTAATCAGGTGTTTATTGCCAGCTAAAAGCCTTGAGCCTGAGGCCAACTTCCCCTCTGCTTAAAAGGGAGATAGCAAAAGTTAAAAACAAATCTTCAACAAACTGCAACTCTCTCAAGGGCTTCATCCAAAGGGAAAGAACACTGAAAAGGGAATTTCTCACTTTGTGATACAGTGTTATTTAATGCCATGACCTAGTGCAAGTGAAGTCATGTTGTATAGCCCCAGTGGGACTTGGACTTGGGAAAATTTCCCTCTCTTGTACCTATCCAGCTCAAACTTCCTCATTAAGCTACAGACCTGGAGATCACCGTATGGACAGACAAATGACCTCTAGGTCCAGTCGACAGGTTCACAATTAAACTCATCTTTTTTCTCCCCTAAATGTAGAAGTCTCTTATATTCCATTTCCCATCAGAGAAACTCCCAGATTCCTTTTGTAAAATGTTTCTGCATACCCAGCCAAACTCAGTCAGTCTGTTGGGTCCCTTGAATCTACTTTCCTGATCATCCCTTAACTTACTTTAACTCAACATGCCTGGCCTGGACCTTTTTAAGTACCTTTAACCTCATCTCCCTGGGCCAAGCCTTGCCCCCATGAGTCATTTGTCCCATACTGTCACGAAATTAATTTTAGAGATCAGTTCTGTCCTATGCTTAAAATCCTTTGGTGGCTTCCCATTTCCTTCTGGTAGCAAGCCAAGCTATTTAGCTCCTTCTTCTAGCCCTCATTTATCTGGATTTCTGCTTCAGCTTCCTTCCCACCACTCCCACCCTGCCCACCTGCCAGCCATGCTTCAGCAATAGGGAACTTCTCACACTCATCTGACACATGAGGTTTTCCTCTCTGTTCTTCACTTAGCTCTGGATGTCCTTCCTTCTACCTGGGAAATTGTTAGTCATTTACCAAAATTCAGATTTATTTATTATCCTTTCCAGATCCTTCCTTTAGACAGAAAACAATGCACTCCCGATCCCTGGTTATGAACCTTTTGCAAGCTTCTGTGCTGTACTCACCAGGCTATTTGTATTTTATTTATTTAGACATGTCTTCTCGCCAATAGACCAGTGAGTCCTTGGATGCCAGAATTGAGGCTTTTTCATCTCTGTTTCCCCTGACCGAATGAACCGTAGTGTTTGGTACAAAGGGCATCAAAGGCAAACTTGTCTGACTCCCCTGCTGCTCACAGTGAAAGTGCCCATAAAGAAGCCACAGCCCTGAACACTTCACAAATACCCTTGGGTGGGAGTGATTTTGGAAAAATCATTTCAAAAACATCTTTTTCTCTATTCAGTGGTGTGTCTCTCTGTGGCATTTCACTCTTTCGAACTATTTCACAAAATTAAAAGGCCAAAAAATTCAGAGAAGCTTCCTAACGTAATCTTCTATACCCACAATTTCCAAGACAGATGGGCTGTTTTCTTATATAATGAAATCTCAAGAGAGGAATATTATATAACCTCACTCAATAATGCACTTTGGTGTTCAACTACCTTTACTTTTTTATACAATATAAATTGACATTGCTGTGGTCACTCTGTTTTTTTATGAAGTGGACAATACATGGTTACATTTTCCTTATATCAACTTGTCATCTATTTCAAAACAATGTCAACTAATACTGAACGAAACTATCTCAATTAAACCAGGATCTATTGATATTCACTCATCTTTTGCAAATGTCTGCCTCTTAGCTATTCAAGAGGTCTTTGGCTCCAGTTCAACTTACATCTTTCCTCTCTTTTTGTTATTTCTCCATCTTATAATTAGTATATATCAGAGTATTCACACACTCATGGTGAGAAACTGATGGACTAAAATCGCCTTTGAGAGAGAGATTTTATATAAGTAGAAACCAGTATATACACTAAAGCAGTCAAGGTTATGTGCAAATACCTAGCCATCAAAAGCCCTAATTTTAGAATTATGTTTTTTAATCTTGTGACACTTCACATTTTGAGGCATTTGTCATATTTTTAAAAAGTTTATAAAGTGTGGGGCGCCTGGGTGGCTCAGTCGGTTAAGCGTCTGCCTTCGGCTCAGGTCATGATCCCAGGGTCCTGGGATCGAGCCCCACATCGGGCTCCCTGCTCCGCGGGAAGCCTGCTTCTCCCTCTCCCACTCCCCCTGCTTGCGTTCCCTCTCTCGCTGTGTCTCTCTCTGTCACATAAATAAATAAAAAAAAAAATCTTGGGGCGCCTGGGTGGCTCAGTTGGTTGAGCGACTGCCTTCGGCTCAGGTCATGATCCTGGAGTCCCTGGATCGAGTCCCGCATCGGGCTCCCTGCTCAGCGAGAAGCACGCTTTTCCCTCTAACCCTCCCCCCTCTCATGTACTCTCTCTCTCTCTTTCTCACTCTCTCAAATAAATAAATAAATCTTTAAAAAAAAATCTTAAAAAAAAGTTTATAAAGTGTGATTTTGTTTTCTGATTGCCATAGCAAGCAAGATTTCCTGCCTCCTGCATAAATAGCTGAAACAGTTTCAGGAAAAGACTGATTTGGCTCATGCTTACAAGCATGGGTGGTTTAATTAGGTGGTACAAGTAATAATGACTAGGTGAGTTGCATATTTTCACAACTTCTGATTAAATAATGTTTGAAATAATGAGTTCCCCATTTGGAAAGTGGTCGTTTCAACATTCTGTCTGCGTATTATCCCGTGCAGTTACTGCAGCACAACGCTAATAATTCAAGGCATCTTTTAGCTGTTCTTTGGCATCTTGGCAGCTGTGCTTGACAAGGCAAGGACCCTTCAGTCTTTATAATTCTAGTTGAAATAAAAGCAGTGGAGCTCTCTCTTCTTACCTTGCATAACTAAAGTCTAGCCTGTGTGATTTTGACCCTTTCTGTTTTGAGAAGAATAGCTTGAATTTTTAAAAAAGCTCGAAGAACCATTTTCCCTCAAATTCATCTGCGGATCTTTCTTTCCCTTCTTCCCTTATTAAGTTCAGTTAGCCATGATTATTAGTCCTAAAACATATCAGAAGAGAGAAACTCACATTCTTCCCTTCATAGGCATAAGCCTGGAAAGGGCTTTCAAATGAATGCGTTAAAGTTCTGACAAGCTTCATTTTGGTCCTAAAGAAGGTTACCAAGATTTAGCGAAAATCTGTGCAAGTTTCCTTTCCTCTCCATATACTCTGTCACTAAAAGCATTTGCGACCTTTCATTAAGTATCATTGCTACCTCAGAACCTAAGTGGAGAAAATCTGTCAAGATTGTTGCACTTTCTAAAAAGTATAGAAGTGTTTCCACCATTGTAAAATTGTAGACAGACAGTAATTCTGCAGGGGCTAAAGAAGGTTACATTAAAACCAGTATCACATGTTGGAACATTAGATTTTTTGGAAAAACATCTCATTGAATATAAGATACAAATACGTAGAATTCACAGTGAAACAGTAGGGAAGTGTTTCCTGAATGAATAAATGTATGATTGTCTATAGCATACAAAAGTGGTATTGGACTCACAAAATGAAAATGAAAAGTAGAAGGAATGCTCCTGCCCTGGACACAAATTAATTGAGTGGAAGAAAAATTGACAAAATTAGAACTATACATAATTCCATGAGTATAATCATAATGGCTTGAGGATGAACTGTTTGATAATTTTTATAGTTGCTTTCCAATGTAGTATTATATTTTATCTTCACATCCAGGCAGGAATGATTATCCCTATTTTACAGAAGAGGGATGTGATGCCCAGAGACTTAAATGGTTTGTCCTAAATGGTGAGACTGGCGGGGGCCGGGTTGGGGGGGAACCTGGGGCACAAATCCACATTTCACCTTGGTCCATTCATCTCCCAGCTAGCGTATGTTGCCCTTTGACCCTAAAGTATTGGAGAAAAAAACTACATCCTCCTCTGGATTCTTTTTTTAAGGTACATTTTATCATTTTCATTGTTAGGTTTAAAACAAAAATGAGTTGCAAAATTTACACTTAAAACTGAAAAGTATTTTCTCTCATATTACTTTACAGATGCTTCCAATATACAAAAATGTGATTTTATTCTAATAACATTTTCCTTGTTATTGAAAACATGAATATATAAAACTATTTAAAGAAAAAAAATAAAAGTCTCCATAATTCTATCACAACATTCTCACAAGAATTATGTATTATATCATAGTTTTAATAAACTTATGCTGAATTGATAGGCAAAATTATGTATCTCAACTCTTGTTTATAATTGGTGTATTTTTCCTTTGATTTCTTATAAGGTCGAATATATCTTTTTTATTTTTATGGTCATTTGAATTTCTTCTATTTGAATTATCCATCAGTGCTTTTTTGATTTTACTATGGACATGTTTATGTTTTTCCAAAGCCTTGTTTGTTATATGCTGTAAATTTTCCCCTCTCTTGATTTATAACTTTGACCTTGTTCCATGGTAATTACTAATAACACCTAAGTTTAAATTTTATGTGGTTCAACACTTCAGTTTTTTACTTTACTTTAGTTTTACTTTCATGAAACCAGAAGGAAGTTTACAACTTTCCATCCAAAGATCAGTTGGATATATGTTGATATTTTCCAATATTTATTATCTTATTTTCTGTTTAGCTCTTTGATCAACCTTTAACTCATTTTTATATATCATGTATGACCTTTTTTTTTCTAAAGATTTACCCTATTGTCTTAATACCATGTTTTGAAAAGTCATTTTGTCTTCACTGGTATGAAATATTAAATCTATCATCTTCTAGATGCTTCTGTTTGCAGTGATCGGTTCTGTTTCATTGCTGTCTCTTGATTGTTGTAGTACCTGAACTACTTTTAGTTATTGTGAATTGTGCATTAATTTAGCAACTGTTTTTGGCAAGGGTTTTCTATCATTCTTCTCCAAAATTTTGTGTATTTTTCCTGTTTGTTCCCCCCTTAATGAGCATGGGCAATTTTCTGAGATATCAAAAAAGTTAAGATTTAAGATAAGCATTTTGAGTACATTTTTATGTGAAAGGACTGACTGGATTTCCCATGGAGGAATATGATATCTCTCAACTTACTTAGGACTTGTTTCATATTGTGAATAAAGTTTTATAATTGACTTCTCATGGGTTCTACACATTTCTTCTCTGGGTTTTTCCTAGGTATTTTATGTTATGGAATATTAATATGACTTATGATTATTTCTTATCACATCTTCTTGTGGTTATGGCTAGTTCACAGAAAAGTCACTTATTTTTATTCATTTATCTTTAATCTATTTAGTTTGCTAAATTCTTGTTAATATAAACAGATTTTTTAATTCTCTTGATTATTTAAAATAGACTATAATATATTCTGAATCCAAAAATTTTGTCTGTTTCATATTTTAAGCAAAAACAGTAGTATATAATTATATTTATAAAGCTATGCCATTAGAATTACTAAATATCATTCTCAGTAGTACAAACCAAATAGTATACCATTGAATTCTAACGTTCTTCTTTAATTTAAAAGTTATTTTGAAGAAGCTATTATGAGTGGCAAAGTTTTAGGTTTTTGTGTTTAAATATTTTCAGTTGATGCTTATTTTTATTATTACATTGTATCCAGAAAAGGCGGCCAGCATGATTTCTATTTAAGATGCTTATGTAAAGTTTTCTTTTTGGTTTATATGTGTTTAATTTGTGTAAAATATCACTGCACACTTGAAAGAGTGAATTATGTGCTGTGTATGGCACTAAAATTTAGCATTATATTAATCACTTCTATACTCTTGTTACTTTATATGATTAATCTGTTACTGGTTTATAGAGGTCCATTAAAGTTTCCATCTATAATTGTATTTGTCTGTTTTCCAGTGGATATCCAACTTACATTTTTTTGTATATTGTGGTGCTTGATTATTGGGCACTTAAAGATATATGATTGTCTAGTTTTCCTATGTGAAATTTACTTTCTTTTTTTTTTTTTCATTGAATTCATCTTGTTTAATAGTAGCCTTGTTGCCCTTCTTTTCTTTAAGTTTGCCTTAGGTTTATTGGCCTGAATCATATTTGAATTTTTCTTACAAGCAAAATATTACTAGCTTTTATTTTTACCTAATCTGTATACTCGGTCTGGGTATTTTCCCTTTTAATAAATGAGCTTTCCTTACATTTTTAATTAACTACTTTAAATACCACATTCCATTATACCTGGACCAAAATTTTTTCAGTGTTTTCTTCTTTTTTCTTTTGTCACTGCCTTTTGATATTGATGGATAATTTCTTGATTTGATTTCATTCTTTTTGATAGTATAGCCAAGTGGAGTTGTTGTGTATTCTATTAGAAATTGATACAGGTCATTGTTTAAATTTCTTATAGGAAGTGAAGGGAACAAATCGTTCAGTTATTTCAGGACATTCAATAGAGCTCTGTTGTGAAAAGACGCATTCCTACAGACAAGTGCTCAAACGACTTGATTCAATAGTTCTTGGTACAACTACACATGTAAGTTGCAATTTTAAAACAGGCAAGGTGGGGCTGTGAATAAATAAGGGGGGGAAAGGAAATTGATGGGTTTTATTTTATAACAGTGGGAAATCTTTGAAGCCTAAAGGACACGGCAATAATGTTTCAAATGTCAACAGATGAAAACTCAGCTATGAAAGATATATAATAGTAAAGGAAAGAGATCAATGTTAAAATGATTTTTTAAAATGTTTCTAAAGATTTTGGATGAAAATGTTTTGACTAGTGGTATTCCGGTAAATGTTTATCAACCAACAGCGGGAGGGAGAGCAAGAGCCCAGATCTGTCGAGTTTGCTGATCTTCATAGTGCAAACAATATAAATGCTCCTGAAATAATCAGTTCCAAACTACCAATGTGAAGTCACTGAACACAGTTCAGTGGAAAGAAATGTGCCCAATGACTTTTAGCCAGTGGGAGCCAACTCCAGCATACCTCTAGTATAATCTCAGTCACATTTTTTTTAAAACGATTACCAGGCTATGTAAGATCTAACCGGTAAAAATAAAGGATTTTTTTTTTTTTTTACCTGGTTGTATGTACTTTCATGTTTAAAGTAATGAACAAGGCAGTGTGGTACAATCCAAAGTGATTGAGACCATTAGGATCAGAAGCTGATTGGCTTCAATCCCAGCACCATCACTTGGTGTGTGATTTTAGCAAAATTACCTAATTTAGTTAAGCCTTGATATATTCATCTATAAAATTCTGAATAACAAAAACTATTTCACAGGCATCTTGTGATGACTAAAAGATACAATAAATAAGAATGTAGCTGATATATAAATAGATAATAAAGAATTATTTTTTCTCCATCTTCTGTACTATTCATTTCCTTCTTCCTGTCCTTACTCATTAGCAAGTAGAAAAAGGAGGTCAGAATTGATGCAATATAATTAGTAAGGAAATGGTCAGAGGGTCTCTAGTGTTGGCACAACTATGTAGCAATCTGAACAAATGGCTTTTAGGGGTACCTGAGTGGTGCAGTCGGTTAACTGTCCGACTCTTGGTTTCTGCTCAGGTCATGATCTCAGCCAGGGTTGTGAGATTGAGCCCCATGTTGGGCTCTGAGCTCAGTGGGGAGTGCTTGAGACTCTCTCCCTGGTCCCTCTGCTCCTCCCCCTGCCCCGCACATGCGCACGCACGCTCTCCCTCTCTCTCTCAAATAAATAAATAAAATCTTTTTAAAAATGGCTTTTCTATGGGAGGGAGAATTCATGAGAAATGCAGACACCACAGGAAGAATTCAAGAAAAATAACCTACATTTGTTTTCTTTTCCATCTTTGAAGTGTCAAAATAAAATAAGCACAAAACTTTGCAGAAGCTAGGGGGCAGTGGCACATGGATAATCTTTATACTCGATCTCGTGGCTTATCATTTTGCAGCCTCTATGGTGAAGGAAAAGGAAGACAAGAATGTGGAAAGGGTATTGAGTGGATCAACCTATGTATGGTATTTGCCACAAAAGTACAATTCTGTGAAAGGTGGAAATAATATGTCTTGGGAATGCATGGAAGAAAATAACTTCTGGCTATAATAAACAGGAAAGACTTAAAAGCCTGACATTTAAAATGTTATTTGCAGGATTTTGATGAATAGAAATTGTCAGATTTGGGGCATTTTCAGTGAATCAAACAAAAAGAATGAATTGACACAGAAGTATAAGAGATTTTTTTTTTTTAAGATTTTATTTATTCATTCGAGGCACAGAGATAGAGAGAAAGAGAGCACGAGCAGGGGGAGAGGCAGAGGTAGAAGCAGAGGGAGAAGCAGGCTCCCCGCTGAGCCAGGAGCCAGACGTGGGGCTCGATCCTAGGACCCTGGGATCATGACCCGAGCCGAAGGCAGATGCTTAACCATCTGAGCCACCCAGGTGCTCCAGAGATTTTTTTAATGAAAAAGTGAGTAACCTAATGTATTTCAAATGCAAACTAGACCTAGAGTAGGATCAGGAGATCTACTACAAAAGTAGCTTGGTACCTAATCAACAAATGAGTCTATGTAAGATTTTCTGTTTAGTGTATAATTAACATATTTGAAGATGCATGCACTATATTAGCTGCTTTATGTATTTCTAATTCATTCCCAAATCAATACTAAAAAGAAAACAATCTCATTTTATGGAAAAGGAACCTACTGCCAATTATATATGGATGATCTAGGATTATACAGCTTATCAGCAAAGAGACATTTGAAAGGTTTTGACAAGGGAGGTAACATGATGGGGGTACAAATTCCTACAGTTATTTGATGTGTGCTAATTAAAATTCTTAACTTCCTCTACACCAAATGTAAAATTAGAAGCTATTGATTACTAAGGCAGAGAAGTGTCATTCTTCATGTAGCTGATGATAATGTCTTAGTAGACTTCCTTAAGAAAGCAAGAGTGACCACCCTAGCATTTTACTTCCTCTCTCTTTACAACATATCATTGAAGGTGCTTTTGCCCTTTCTGGTATATAAAGCCAAAGTTATCTAAGTAATTATTTCAGGATTATTATCCAAGTTTTCATTGAGGAATAAGTTAACCCATCTACTCTCCTTCAGTGATTAGTTTGGATTAATTTTTCAGTTTCATTTGCAGAGAACCACGCCTTAAGGAAGTTTGAAACATGACAAGAGAATGTGATTAAGCAAAGAACATGTGCAAATATATGATTCTGGTTAAGAGGAAGGACTTAGTTGAGTGGTTAGGGAGATACCATTCTCTCTTTTTTTTTTTTTTAAGATTTTATTTATTTATTTGAGAGAGAGAGAATGAGAGAGAGCACATGAGAGGGGGGAGGGTCAGAGGGAGAAGCAGACTCCCTGCCCTGCTGAGCAGGGAGCCCGATGCGGGACTCGATCCAGAGACTCCAGAGACTCCAGGATCATGACCTGAGCTGAAGGCAGTCGCTTAACCAACTGAGCCACCCAGGCGCCCCGGGAGATACCATTCTCTTGTAATTGTTCGTTCTTAAAGAAATCACCAGTGCCCTCCAAATTGATAAATTCAAAAAACAATCTTCAACTTTCACCCTATCTTACCGCTTGGCAGTATTTGCTATAATTTACAGAAGTTACTTCTCTTTTCTTTAAACCACTTTATTTATTTATATGCTATAATTAGCATATAAAAAGCAGTAAATACTTAAAATATGTATACAACTCAATATATTTGACGATAAGTACACATCTGTGAAACCATCACCACAATCTATGTCATAAACATATCCATCAATTCCAGAAGTTTTATCTTGCCCTCTTTATTATTTTTTGGTAATAAAGACACTTAACATAAGATCTAGGCTCTTAGCAAGTTTTAAAGTATACAATACAGCATTATTAATATAGGTGCTATGCTGTTCAGTACATCTCTAGGACATATTCATCTCCCATAACTGAAATTTTGTACCCTTTGACTAATGCCTCCCCATTTACCCCTCCCCACTAGGCCCTGGCAATCACCATTCTACTCTCTGCTTTTATGAGTTTGACAGTTTTAGATTCCCCGTATAAAAAGGATCATGTAGTAGTTACCCTTTTATGACTGGCTTTTCTCTCTTAAGATAATGCCCTACAGGTCTATACATGTTGTTGTGAATGGCAGGATTTCCTTCTTTTTAAGGCTGAACAGTATTCCATTGTGTGTGTATTTATAAATGTGTATATATATAATGCATATATACATTTATATATCCAAAGGAATTAAAGGAAATAAAGGAATTAAAGTACTCTTCAAAAAACCAAGATCAGGAAACAACCCAGTGTCCATCAACAGAGGAATGAATAAAGAACATGAACAGAGGAATGAATAAAGAACGTGATTACATACACACATATATATGTGTGTATATATACACATATATGTATAAATATATACATGTATATATTTATACACACATTTGTGTAAATGTATAAATGTACATATGTATAAATGTATATACATATGTATATGTGTGTAAATGTATATATGTGTATATACATTTATACATGTATTTGTGTGTATATATAATATTTACATATATATAATCATGTTCTTTATTCATTCCTCTGTTGATTGGATTGTTTTGTGAACTTGGTTTTGTGAATAGTGCTGCAATGAACATGGGCATGCAGACATCTTTTCAAGATTATGATTTTAATTCCTTTGGATATATACCCAGAAATGAGATTGCTGGATTATATGGTAGTTCCATTTTTAATTTTTTAGGTATTTTTCATACAGTTTCCACAGTGGCAGCAACAGTTTACATTCCCACAGTAGTGCAGTAGGATTCCCTTTTCTCTACATCCTCAACAAATTGATCTCTTGTCTTACTGATAATAGCCATCCTAACAGATGTGAAGTGGTATCATTGTGGTTTTAATTTTCATTTCCCTGATGATTAGTAATGTTGAGCATTTTTTAATATACCTGTTAGCTCTTGTCTGCCTTATTTGGAGAAACACCTATTCAGTTCCTTTGCCCATTTTTTAGTCAGGTTTTTTGTTTGTTTTGTTTTGTTTGCTTTTGCTATTGAGTTATAGAAGTTCCCTATATATTTTGGATATAAACACTTCATCAGATAGATGACTTGCAAATATTTTCCCCCATTCCCTAGGTCGCCTTTTTCATTCTCTTGATTGTTTTCTTTGCTATGAAAGCTTTTTAGTTTGATATAGTCCCACTTACCTATTTTTTGCTTTTGTTGTTTGCACTTTTGGTGTCATGTCAAGGGTTATCGCTAAGATCAATGTCAAAAAGCTTTTTCCTTATGTTTTCTTTTAGAAGTTGTAGTGTTTCAGGTATTATGTTAAGTCTTTAATATAGTTTTAGCTAATTTCTGTGTACGGTATAAGATAGGGGCCCAATTTCACTCTTCTGTATGTGTATACTCAGTTTTCGCAACATCATTTATGGAAGAGACTGTATTTTCCCCATTGTGTATTCTTGGCACCTTTCTCAAAGATCAGTTGATAATATATATGTGGATTTTATTTCTGGGCTCTCTCTTCTGTTCCAATAGTCTGTATGTCTGTTTTTATGCCAGTACCATACTGTTTTGATTATTGTACCTTTGTGATATATTTTGAAATTTAGAAGTAATGATACCTCCATCTTTGTTCTTCTTGCTCAAAATTGCTTTGGCTATACAGAACCTTTTGTGGTTCCATATGAATTTTTAGGATTGTTTTTCCTATTTCTCTGAAAAATGACTTTAGGATTTTGATAGGGATTGCACTGAATCTGTAGATTGCTTTGGGTGGTATGGACATTTTAATAATATTAACTCTTCCAGTCCATAAACACAGAATGTCTTTGCAGTTATTTGTGTCTGTTTTTCTTTAATCAGTATTTTATAGTTTTCAGTGTATGTGTCCTCCACCTCCTTGAGAGAGAGAAAGAGAGAGAGAGCCTGAGTGGAGGGAGGGACAGAGGAAGAGAGAATATCCTCAAGCAGATTCCCCGCTGAGCTCAGAGCCTGATGCAGGGCTCAGTCCCATGACCCTGAGATCATGATCTGAGCCAAAATCAAGAGCCAGCTAGTTAACTAACTGAGCCACCCAGGCACCCCTAGTTAAGTTTATTTATAAATATTTTTTTCTTTTTGATTCTGTTGTCAATGGATTTTTGTAATTTCCTTTTCAGATAGCACATTGTTGGTATATAGAAACACATGTAATTTTTATATGCTGATTTTGTATCCTGCAACTTTGCTGAATTCATTTTTTAGTTCTAATGGGGTGTGTGGGTGTGTGTGTGTGTGTGTATAATCCTTAGGATTTTCTACATATAAGATCATGTCATCTGCAAAAAGAGATAATTTTACTTCTTCCTCTCTTCTTTGGATTCGTTTCATTTCTTTTTCTTCACTGATTGTCCCAGCTAGGACTTCTAGTGCTATGTTGAATAGAAATGATGAGATCAGGCAACCTGGCCTTGCTCCAGATCTTGGAGGAAAAGCCTTCAGTTTTTCACCACTGCGTATGATGTTAGCTGTGGGTTTTTTGTATAAGACCTTTAGTGTGTTGAGGTAAGTTCCTTTTATACCTAATTTGTTGAGAGTTTTTATCATGAAAGTGTGTTGATTTTGTCAAATGCTTTTTCTGCCTCTGTTGAGATGATGATTTAATTTTTATCCTTCATTCTTCTAATATAGTATCACATTGATTCTTTGGCATATGTTGAACCATCTTTGCATCCCAGGGATAAACCCCACTTGGTCCATGTGTATGATCCTTGTAACATACCGTTGAATTTGGTTTGCTAATATTTTGTTGAAGAATTTTACATCTATGTTTATTAGAGAAATTGGGCTGTAGTTTTCTTTCCTTATGGTATTTTTATTGGGCTTTGATATCAGGGTGATGGTGACCTCATAAAGTGAGTTTGGAAGTGTATCCTCTTCTATTTTTGGATGAGTTTAAGAAGGGTTGGTATTAATTTTTTTAATGTTTGGTAGCATTAACTTGTGAAGTCATGTGGTCCTGGACTTTTTCTTTGATAGGTTATCTTTTATTTCTGATTCAGTTTCCTTGTGTGTTATTCATCTGTTCATGCTATTTCTTCTTGATGCAGTATTGTTCTATTGCATGTCTCTAGGAATTTATCCTTTTATTTTACATTTCCAATTCATTGGTATATAATTATTCATAGTAGTTTCTTATGATCTTTTTTATTTCTGGGGCATCACTTATAATGTCTCTTTTATTTTTAATTTTATTTATCTGAGTCTTCTCTCCTTTTTCTTGATTAGTCTAACTAAAGATTTGTCAATTTTTGTTGATCTTTTCAAAAAACCAACTCATTGATTTTTTCTATTGTTTTTCTATTATTTATTTCATTTATTTCGACTCTAATCTTTATTATTTATTTCTTTCTGCTAACTTTGGGCTTAGTTTGTTCTCTAACTTTTTTAATTGCTTGAGGAGTAAAGTTAGGTTGTTTAATTAAAGTCTTTCTTTTTGGGGGCACCTGGGTGGCTCAGTTGGTTGGGCGACTGCTTTCGGCTCAGGTCATGATCCTGGAGTCCCGGGATCGAGTCCCGCATCGGGCTCCCTGCTCGGCGGGGAGTCTGCTTCTCCCTCTGACCCTCCTCCCTTTCATGCTCTCTGTCTCTCACTCTCTCTCTCTCAAATAAATAAATAAAATCTTTAAAAAAAAAAGATCTTTCTTTTTTAATACGGACATTTATCACTACAAAATTCACTCTTCATACTGCTTTGCTGTATTCTATAAGTTTTGGTATGCTGTGTTTTATTTTCGTTTGTCTCGAGATAATTCTAAGTTCCCTTTTGATTTCTTTTTTGACCCAGTGGTTGTTCAAGAGTGCATTGTTTAATTTCCATGCATTTGTGGGTTTTCTCCTTTTCCTTTTGTTATTGTAGTTTTATGCCATTGTGGTTGGAAAAGATACTCGAAATGATTTCAGTCTTCTTAAATTTGTTGAGATTTGTTTTGTTACCTAGTATGTAATCTATCCTGGAGATTTGTTTTGTTACCTAGTATGTAATCTATCCTGGAGAATGTTCTACATGCACTTAAGAAGAAATGTGCATTCTACTGTTGGGTGAAACATTCTGTATATGTCCGTTAGTTCAGTTTATTCTAGTGTTGTTCAAACGATGTATTACCTTATTGATTATCTCCATTATTGATAGTGGAGTACTGAAGTCTACTACGATTATTGTATTGTATTATATTGTATATCTTTAATCAAATTTTTGTGGTTATAGTTATTCTTAACATTTTTAAATTTCAGAAACCACTTCTTAAAGCTCTCTAGTTTCTACAGCAACACTTTCCTGGTTTTCTGACTTTTAACTGTTCTTTCTATATTTTATATATTTTGTTAAATGGTTTAATTTTGGGGGGGGTGGTACTTGGGAGGCAATAGGTTTGGCAAAAGCAAGGAGGTAGAAGAATGATAAAATCAGGTACCTTTAACCTGGTGTAAAGATTCTTCACAGTCTGGCCTCTGTCTACATTTCCAACTTCATCTCTAAACGAGATTAACCTGCCATTCTGAATTTCCTAACAGAAGCACTTAGCAATCGCATCCTCAACAAAATCTTCCTAGAGTCTCTCTACAAATTGTCATTCAATTTACTGGCCTCTCACAGCTCTTATTTGTATATATTTATAGTTGAACTTACTACATTTATGTGTAGATTATGTATAAAAATATCTCCCCCACCCTCACTATGCCGTGAGCTTCTGAAAGGCAAGGAATATGTCTTTAATTAAGGTGTACCCAGTGACTACTAACTAAAATAAGGTTTTAAAAAATCAACAAATGCATATTTAATAAGCAAATGAAAGTTCAATGAATTAATACTCCCTGGGCCTCTTATTAATAGTATCATCTTGGTAAAGTCTGTAAACATCTTTGTGTCTCTGTTTTATTTACCACAAAAGAGGTAAAATAATTCTTAGACTCCTTAAAATCTCAAAATTGTATCAAAATAAGAAAATGAATTACAGAAATATTTTATAAACAAAAGGTATTATATGCATAAGTAGGACCAACTTGAATGTTAT
Organism: Mirounga leonina; assembly: GCF_011800145.1. Taxonomy (NCBI): domain Eukaryota; kingdom Metazoa; phylum Chordata; class Mammalia; order Carnivora; family Phocidae; genus Mirounga; species Mirounga leonina. Next base: position 13,411,626 of record NW_023270431.1, read on the forward strand.
GAGTCCATAGTTTCTCTGAAATTCCAAATAGCTACTCACATGCATGCAGGCACATGCACGCATACACACAAATGAAGTTAAATGCTGCCAGATTTATCGTCCTTACTAATTCCTACACTGCCCAATGTATAGAAAAAGTATCAGTTTTGCTGATTTGGTAGCCCTGCAACTGAATGCTATCAAAGAGGAGGCATTAACTTCATTCAACATAGCTTTCTGAATTGTCTTGTACTACATCATTATTGTTCTCATAGATTTTAAGTTCCTGAATATGAAAAGTGCATCTTTATAGAATACATATCATTATATACAAATCATCAATAAAAAAGCATCTTTGATAGTGATAATGACTTTCTGAATCGTTATAAATAGGATTGGAAGTAATAATAATAAAAAAACAACTGATGCTCAATAAGAAGAGTCAGGCAGTGGTCCTTATCATCCATCCCCATTACGAAATTTCTACACAGAACAGTATGCATTTTAGCTAGCAAAACATTTCCAAGTCCTTGAAACTATACTGGTTGGGAGTGCTACACTTGTGGAACTGCTGAGAGCTCCAGCTTTTTATTATCGTTCTGTTCTGTATGAACTAAGCCATGCTTTTGGCATCCTGCAAACTGTTAAATTTTACAAATGAGATGCACAGCTGGAATGTGACTCGACCTCTGCTTCTGGCAATCTTTCAGATGCCTTAACTCCAAGTGACATACAGGAAGCTTTAATCTAAAAAGTTAGAGAAGACAAAGGGTAGGATTACTAAGGTGTTTCAAAATGTATGTCAGATTTATCATCATTCACTGCGTTAGCAGATGCCGCGTTAGTACGGCTGCTCACGCCGCTGATGAAGCCATGCTATATAAAGCACAGCTCTGTCAAATCCAAGGGAGCTAGTAGAAAGATATTCTTTGTCAGACATGGAATTGACAAGTACATTTGCTGTGGAAACTGTCTGATAACCTTCAGCATGGCACTCTGCTTTTATAGGATCCTGAAGAGACACCATTATCAGGAAGGAAAACAAGAGTTCTTGTGATTTATTTTTGGTTGCTTTAAAGAATTATACAAATGCTCTGTAACTCTGGGAATTCTGCACATGTTTATTTGCTTCATGTTTGAAGAGCTCTCAGCAGAGAGACCTTAGCTTAGATGTAAAGCAACCCTCTGAATGAATCAGAGAACCTGTCAAGTGCTGTACCAGGTACGTGCATATGTAAGACACACATCTTCAGATTTTTTTCCCAAGGATTTCCCAAGAATTGATACTGATACCAGAGTATCAGAGTCCAGAGAGTTTGTGATAGGAACTTTAAATATAATCCATGTACAAGGCAATGGGACTGATGGTGGGGTGACAGTGAAGAGTCAAACCCACTGTTTAGCATAGCGAGGTTGCATATTTCCTGTAGGTCGGAGGGAAAATCTGGACAATTCTGTATTTGAGACATCCTGCCAGTACCACACCATGAAGGCTGCTCACAGAGTAAGCCAACTCCAGAAGCAAAGGGATCTGTGGAACAGGAGGAATGGAGGAAGATGACAGCATACAGCATAGACCTAAATGTCCTCCCAGACCTGCACTTGATCCACCTGCAACCCTACCCTGCCAATGGTGGGCTTTCAGGCTCCTCCACTGCCACCCCCCCTTCAGCCCCTCTTCCCTCTCCTCCTATCCCTTTCCTTTCTCTAGTTATGCTTTCCCCTGTTTGTGTATCCTACAGACATACCATTGAGTCTATAGGCCAAACCAACATCCAGCTAGTGAAGAAATCTAGAGCAAAATATTTAAGGAGACATTTACTCTCCAGGCTGTGTCTGTACCTCCTTCAGTTTTGCTCACTGGGAACCTTACTTGTTTCATCTCAGTTGCAGATGTGAGGGAAAGGTATAGTAGGGCATCTTAGTTCAAGATGCTATTACAAAGTACCATAGACTGAGTGGCTTACAAACAATAGAAATTTATTTCTCCCATTTCTGGAGGCTAGGAAGTCTCAGATCAAAGTATTCACAGATCTGGTGTCTAGAGAGCTTGTTTCCTGGTTTATAGATGGCTGTCTTCTCCCTTCTTCTAATCCTCGCAGGGAGGTGGGGTTAGAAGGAGCTCTGGGCTCTCTTTTTTTAAGGGCACAAATACCATTCATGAGCGTTCCACCCTCATGACCTAATCACTTCCCAAAGGCCCTGCCTCCTAATACCATTACACTGGGGACCAGGTTTCAACATAATGAATTTGGGAGAGACCTCAACATTCAGTCTGTAGCATAGGGTAACTTTGGGATCTTCTCTTTATGCACTGCAGGAATTTGACTAGCTTTAACAACTCATTGAAACTTATAGAACCTTATCATTAGATTTATAAACTTATATATTGGTTCTTGTTGCCTTCTGGATTGAGCTTTGGCCTAAAATTCTAGGGAACAAGAAAAATATCCTTTAACATCTTTTTATACCCATAGAACAACAAAGAGAGTTTACATCAAGTTTTTCACTGGTATAAACAATTCAGTGAATTGTCTCATATGCATACTTTTTTACTTCATTTAAATTATTTCTGCATGATAAATATCCAGCAGTAGGATTACTAGTCAGATGATATGAACATTATTGGGACAGGTTGCTTATTGCCACATTTCTTTTGAAAAGAATTTTACCAGTTGTCACTATAAATTTGTATGGTTGTATTCATTTCTCCACAACCTGATATACATATAAGTATTTTAATTGCTAATCGATTGGCACAAGATGATAAGATTTTATTCTCAACTCTTGAATATTTTTATATATTTTTGTCAATTGGTTCATCTTTTGGCTTATTTTCATAGGGCAGTTTTATTTTTCATCTATTTTGTGAGTTTGGATATTTTAAATTCAAAGAAGGCAGCTAGAATTTTAGTGAATTACCTCAATAACTAGACTCTTTGTTATTTTTTCTCTTTTCTTTTACATCACCATTATAGTGCTATTCCTTTTCAAAATATCTTCTAGTTTTGTTTTGTTTTGTTTCCCTGTTCATGCTGGGTATGGTAAGTTGTAGAAAGAAAGAAAACTGGAAAATTAATTAATTTTTTATTTATTAATTAAAAACTTTATAATTAACCCGTATCTCCATCACACTAACATAAAAGATCATAAAGTTTTAATGTTTGTAATAAGATAATAAAAGAACATTAGCTATATGAATATAGTAAAATGTTTTTATATTTTATAAATTACCTAAAATGAGATTCAGTATTAATTAGTATTTTAACCAAAATCCATGCTTAATATTGACAAACTACAGACTTTAGTAAAATTAGGAAAAATTTAATATTGAATGTGAAAAATTTAATTCAAATTTGTTAGACCTCTTTTCAAGAACATTGCACTGATAATTTTATTTTTTAGCTTTCATTTTCTGCTTTTTTGCATTTCTGTGTGGATATTTTAATTTCTTTTTGAGCAATAGAAATACTTCAACCCAACTTTGGACAGTAATAATAATGAGCAAGTCTAAATCTTAGAATCTGATAGACAAAAGTGAAAGAAATAGACATGAGTAAATATTTCAATAACATTAGTTTCCTAGATTATGAACCATTTTACCATGATTAGTACTTGGTTAAAATCAACCTCATAAATGTGTTATTTTTTTCTGTTACTATTAATGTTACTAGTTTTCTATCTTAAAGGCAAAGGAATAAACCTAAAATAAAGTGGCTAAGATTTACAAATTTGACCAGCAGTAGTATTTATTACCCTATTTATGTTTTGTAAGTTTTGCATGACCATTTGAATACTAACTCAGGTAAATCAAATTGTAAATTTATCTTGAATGATACTAAATATGGCCAAATCAAAAGCCAGTGTAAGCACTCTGGAACATATCAAATAAAATAATTTTTTTTAATTGAAGATTACGTCCATTGATTTCCAGACTAACTGATTAAGACAAGCAGTAATAGGCTTGCCAATTTTAAAACAAAGGCATAAAATAAGTTACATTTATATAATCCTTGTATTTTCCAAATTACCTCTAAGTACATTTTCTTTGATTTTCTTATCAACTGTATGAATTAGGAAAGACCGAAATTATTGGTTTCTTTTTTTTTTTTAATGAGAAATTCACCCCAGCTGACATAGCCAGCAATCCTATGGTATTCTATCCTTAATCCCACAAAGCATGAAATGTAGTATGCTACTAGCTTATTTTATATTAAATGTTAACAACTTGATGCCCCACACCTGCTAGAAAAGAGACTTCCCATAACCCCTTAAATCTCAAAATATTTGTGTTTTTCCGTTATTGATAGCACTAGTCCTGCTCCCTGTGTGGAATAAATAGTATCTTTTTTTTTTTTTGAGAGAGAGAGTGAGCGAGAGAGAGAACACAAGCCAGGGGGAGAGGCAGAGGGAGAAGCAGACTCCCCGCTGAGCTGGGAGCCCTTTGCGGGGCTCAGTCCCAGGACGCTGGGATCACGACCTGAGCCAAAGGCAGACGCTTAACCCACTGAACCACCCAGGTGCCCCAAATAAATAGTTTCATAAAGAGCAGGTCAATGAACCCATTCTCCCAAGTGTCATAATTAAATTTGTTCTCGGTTCTCTAATTGATTCTCTAATCCAATGTCTGGTAGATATTGATAAATGTTAATTACAAAAAGAATAGCCAAATATCCTTATTTAGTATGCATTGTATAACACAGCTATTATAGTTTATATTCTCACAAACACACACGCGCGCACGTGCATCTTTTTCTCTTTTGACTTCTAAACCTGATGTTTCACTTTTAAAAGTGGCTGTTGATGGGGATGGAAGAGGAAGGGCGACTGCCACATCAGTACATCAGAACCAGGGCATATATTGGCTTGAAAAGTTTTGAGAGAATCAAAAAGAAATAATTTGCTTCATGCTTTTTTTTTTTTTTTAAGGAGGAGCTAAGAAGAGAGGGTGAGATTAAAGTGGACTGTGAACCTCTCGCTGACTTCTCACAAGAGCAGGAACATGAGGAGGCAGAGTGGTGATGAAAACCAATAATTCAATCTATCACAATATGGTGAGCATTCTCAGATTTAAATGATGAAGAAAAATAAGTTGTGAATTAGGGAGAGTATGATAAAAACAATGTGGTAAATCAAGGAACTAAAAGTAGATGTGACACTAGAGGGATGAAGGTGTGAGTACTGTTTCCAGGAAAGGCCACCACCATTGACTAATCAATTTGCTAATGGCCGGTCGTGTTTAAAGGTGCAAGGAGGATAGACCCGAGAACCTGCTGGAAGAAGATACGGTAGAAACTTAGAAACGTTGCTAAGAGAACAGTTGGGTGAGTGAACATGGAGCAACGAAAAAGTGAATTAAGATAAATGCTTCTAGAAAATGAAAAATAGACATAAAATACTCTATCAGAAAGAAAACCTGCAGAATTTCAGGTTTAGCAAAGAATTTTTACAATCATCATCATCACTTGGAAGATCCAGTTTTTCATTTTTATTCTTTGGAGGGATGATAGCTATCTCTAATAAAATGACAAATCAGTTTTAGCTCTTATCTCCATGTTTCTGTGACTATTAGACGTAATGGTCAAAGTAAAGTATTTTAATCGCAGCTACTGATTAGCTTGCTGAGGTTGCTTACTGCCCCGTGTGAAGGGCATTCATACCTTACCCATGCAATACACAGTCTGCACAACCCATACACATGTCTCTGATTCTAAGCATAAATAAGAAATATGCTATGGTGAGTGCTGTGAATTGTGTAAGACTGTCGAATCACAGACCTGTACCTCTGAAACAAATAATACATTATATGTTAAAAAAAAACGAATAAGATAGTAGGAAGGGAAAAATGAAGGGGGGGAAATCGGAGGGGGAGACGAACCATGAGAGACTATGGACTCTGAGAAACAAACTGAGGGTTCTAGAGGGGAGGGGGTGGGGGGGATGGGTTAGCCTGGTGATGGGTATTAAAGAGGGCACGTATTGAATGGAGCACTGGGTGTTATATGCAAACAATGAATCATGGAACACTACATCAAAAACTAATGATGTATTGTATGGTGATTAACATAACATAATAAAATTTTTAAAAAAGAAGAAATCAAACCACATAATAAATGGTGTGATCTTGGGAAGAGCAATGGATTAAGAGTCATAAGATCCTCATTCAGGTCACATATACCTAGCTGGATGACATTATTCAAATCAGTCAGCCTCTCTGAATCCCATTGTGCCTATTAGCAAAATGATGATAATAATATTTATCTTCTAACCCTTACATAGTTGTCTGAGTTAATCAAAGAATGTTTCATAAAATTCCAAGTTTTATAGAAATTCTTATTATTTAGGATATTAACACAACCATAAGATAAGTCTGTTGCCATGTATATGGATTTTAATAGTTTTTAAGAGACAGTCTGGCATATTATCTCATGTAAGCTACAGTTCCAAGCTAGAAGTATTTGTTTAATAATTAAACTATTTTTTTGTTAAATGGAAAGCCAAAATGTTACCATCTATGAAAAATACTTTTAAATTTATACTAATTTGTAATTCTATATATTAGATTCTAAAACTCCAGTGGTCCCCAGTCTCTTAGTCTTTTTAAAAGATTTTTATTTTCCCATTGCATAGATTCTCAGTTATGATAGAGAATATTAACAATTTATAAGCTGTAGTGGTTGCCAGTTTGAGTTACAGAGAAGTAATGTAGAATTCTGTATCAAGAGCCTCTTGCCCATGTAGTCTACTTTGCAGTTTCATCGTCCTTTTCAAGACCTCAAGATGTAGGAATGCTCTTGGAGTCTCAGTCCTCTTCCCTTCTTTATCCATATTCACATTGTCTCAACTGTTCCCACAGCTTAAAAAAAATTTACATATGCAGAAGTTTTCCAGATTTAGAGCCCCAATCCTGAATTTCCCATGACCTCTAGACTTAGACAACAAATGGCTCTGCACCATCTTTGTATGTCCAGTCTACATGTCCAGATCAACTTCTCAGTGTTCTATCTAAAATTGTTCCTCCCCAGTTTTTCCCTATTTTTCCTATGGTGCCATTAAACCCTTGGTTGTTTAAGTCAAAAATATGGGTGTCGTTAGTGACCCCTTCCTTTTCCTCTCATTGTCATCCAATCCATCAGCAAGTTCTACTGATTCTACTGTAATATATATCAGTTATCATGCCCTATAAAATGCTATATGATCAGATCCGTGGCCACTATTTTCAGCTCAACTATGTAAAACAGGCTTTCTTTACTTGTCACTCTTCATATCACAAAGCCCTCTTGGAAATTATATTTCTATTTATATGGGTTTTTTTTATTGTCTCTTTCCCCTATTAGGAAAGGTCTTGTCCAGTTTTATTCTCAGGTCCACACCTGCAATGCTGCCTGGCACAATAATACTTGTGAATGAATTAATTCATAGCCATTGTATGAATCCATCAGTGGAAACAGGCTTGGAATCCCCAGGAATCAGATTAACAGCTGCTCATGACCATCAGTGTGCTAGGTGTGGTTCCATAAATGCATTCTTTGTTTACAAAGTACATTCTTGGCATTCCTTTTGAATACAGACGGCCAAAAATACCATATTGATTCAAAGATATAGCCCTACCTATTTTCAACTCAGGGTAATTCTATAAGAATGGAAACTCTCAAAAACTAAGAAAGGGAAAGTCATTTTTGTTTTTGTTTGTGTTATTCATCTCTCCAACTTCCATCCCTACCTCCTGAATGTTTATACTTAGGAACATCCTTTATCTTTCCCCTCTTGGTCAAAAATGGTATTTGGACTTGATGATAGTGATCATCAGAAGTAATATTATGCCAAATCCTTTCAAATTGTGCAGTAGCTAAAGCATAAAAATATGTCATGGTGGAAAAGAAATGTCATGATGGTAAATCTGTTTTACTACTCTTCAGACCTTTTATTTGCCCTAACAACTTTTCAGACCATAGATTAACTTTGCAGGGTGGATTTACATATCTCTTACCAGAAAAAGTAGTGTCTGCTTCAAATCTTTAAGTTGTATTTGAAATATTTAAATGATCCCAAATAATGACCCTCAGAGTTGTCTGGATCTGACTGATAACGAATTATAGTCTACTATGGTTGGGCTTGCAATAAATTAATGACCAATGAATGTATGAAAGGTGGTATGGTAAAATCTCTGGTTCCTCTCTTGTGAACTTGTTTGAATAATTACTAAAGTATGTCTCATTGTTTTCAGGCCAAATTTAATCTCCTAATCATGGAGCTTGCACCTCCTCCCATATTCTGTATGTTGGTTGATGGTACCTTTTTTTTCAATCCAGTCTCTGAAGCCAGAAGATTCGTTTCTTAATGCCCAGCTTCCCCTCATTTAATATTATCTATTGGGTCACCATATCCTCTGCTTACAAAATATTTCTGGCATCTGTTCCCTTTTCTCCATCACTGTGACTTCTTTGAAAGATTGACCCATTCTAGTCTCACAGAGGTGTATTGACCTGGTTTCTGACTGCACCATACCTTCCCTATAAAACCAGAGAGGGGTCAGCTCAGAATCATGTCCCTGAGAGGCAGTATGGTTTGGGACTGATGGGTTGGAGAGATGCTACGTTGAAATAGGAGATTCTACAACAAAGAGTGTAAGTGATGATACCAGACAAGCAGGGTTTCAGATCCTGTCTCTGCCTCTACCAGTGGTATCACCTTGGGTAAGTTCCTCTCTGGAACTTAATTTAACCATATTTGACTTTGAGATAATAATTCACACTTCATAGGGTTATTGTGAAAACCACATAAGATTATGTTACTAAAAGGTATTTCCTGACATGTGTTGAATGCTCACCAGACATTAGTTTTCTTCTTGCATTCTCCTACCACTCTTGGCACCATTGTCTGTTACCCAGAATGCACTTGCAGAAACCCTGCTTGCTTTCCTAGGCGTCTTGTACTGATCTCTTTGCAGTAGCAAGGATTTCCTTTTTTCCCTATACCAGGATAAAGGAACTTCAATAAGACCCTATTCTGTCTCAGGGAACCTGTTTCTCTCTATGCTTCTGCAAATCCTCATTCTAGAATACCTGAAACCTACTTCCCTTCATGCTGTTTTCTTGCTTTGATATACATCAATGACCCTCTCTAGGTGAGAAACAAAAATACAGATTTTTTAGCCGTCTCTCCCCTACCTTTGCATATTTTTCCAAACTCAGTTCCAACACTCATTCTTTTCAGCTGCTTGGCTTTCTCATAAAGTTCATCTTTGTTCACTCCTTTGTACCCACATGACCAGCCTCTCCAATTAGAATGCCTCTCCCCATCTGCTGCTTATATGTCCAGTAAATGCCTGATAGTTTCAGATAAAGTCCTTTATAAAACTTTGTCAGCCCTGGCCTCAGTCCATTTTTCTCAGCTTAGTATTCCCCTTGCACTTGGATATGTCTCTGTAAGCATGTATCTTGTCATATTGGTACGGTTTATGTGCTATTTGTCTTACCCGCTATCAAATCAATTCCTTGAATGGATGACAGTACCACAGCACCTACAATATGCTTGAAGGTCCATAAATAATGAATGGCTAATGGAAAGTGTTATCATCATTGTTCCCATTGCCCTATTTAAAAATTTATTTCCAAGATTTTATTTGTCAAACTGTACTACCATTTTGTACTCTATATCATAAACAAATATGATTTTTATGTAAAGCTATTTTCATGTAATTCTGAACATCAAGATGTAAAAGCCTAAACAAATAGTCTAGTATGTGTGCTTTTCTCATTTGCATGAAAATAATGTTCTGCAATTGAGATTTTAAGTTCAGAAATTTCAAAGCCCTGTTTTAAAAAAACTGAGTCCTTAGTAAAAGTTATCCATATTTTAGCCAGTTTATTTAAATAAATTGGAAAGCAGTGGAGCGAAATTTCATCAACCTTCAGAATAAGCACTCACCTTTTATTCACAAATTTCTTTCATATGAGAAATTGGTGCTAAAAAAATAGATCTACCTTAATAGCCTTGAGAGAAACTCCTTAATTGGAAAAGGGTGAGGAGATAGGAGAATAACCGGCATCCAGCTGTTGTACCACATTTAAGCTCAATACAGCCAGGCTAAGCAACCACACACATCCACAATCTAGATCTTTCTCTCCTAGGATAACTTAATGAACTTCTCTGGTTCCCTGCCCTGGGTCTTCATCACTAAGGAAAAGTCAGAGAGGGCAGAGCATTTGAACATCTAGCCAGCAAGCCTACTCTATAGTAGATCTAGACCAGCAGGCTTGAAGATTTCTATAATTTTATCTGGGGATGGGGAGGGTAATTGTACTGCCTTTTCCCATGTATGTGATGTGTTTATATTATTTACATTATTTTAAGATATTGTTATAAATTTTGTTCCATCTCCTAAGAAATCTGGTGGATTATCTATGTCTTTACATTCTTTGGTTCGTGTGTGAGAATTTTCAAGAACCCACTTTGTAAAATAGCTGACAAAGTGGGGAACTTGTACTTCCTGACAGAACATGAGTTGAGAGTGTCATTCAAGTTCAATTAGTTAAGCATTAAAAAATATTAGTCTCATGCCTGGGAAAAGATAAGAATATCTTCAGCCCCTTTTCATTACTTTAAAAGGAATTTTCTAACAAATCCAGTTTAAGTGTAAATACAACTCCTTTTTTTTAAGATTTTATTTATTTATTTGAGCGAGAGAGAGAGAGAGCAGGAACAGAGGGGAGGAACAGAGGCAGCAGGAGAAGCAGACTCCCCACAGAGCAGGGAGCCCAATGTGGTGTTCAGGGTTCGATGCGGGGCTCCATGCAGGGCTTGATGCAGGGCTCAATGCAGGGCTTAATCCCAGGACCCTGGGACCATGACCTGAGCCGAAGGCAGATGCTTAATCAACTGAGCCACCCAGCAACCCCATAAATACAGCTCTTAATTATCTATAACAATGGGGAATAGAAAATTGAAACCTACAGATAATCCAAAATTTTATTTTAAAGAGCACATTAAACCTCTGTTACCAATGAGCTTCTTAACATTGCTCAGAGTTGAGAATGAATTAGTGTGAATTCTGTCTTTTTGTATTTGACACCTCACCCATGGAGGATGAGCTGATCAGTAGTAATTTAGGCACTCAGTAGAGAGTAGCCAGAAAAGACTGACATCAGAAACCAAAGGACTTGAAAATTTAAAATAAAATAAATCTTCGTTTTGGTTTTATTATAGCAATGAACATTCTGAGAACTAAATACAAAACATTTTGAGTGTGTGGATTTTCTAGAAAAGATTATCTCTTATCATTCAAAAGTATAGATTAGTATCTTTGATTCAACTCTCTGAATCAAACAGTGAAATAACTATTTCCTACTGTCTCAAGTCCATTCCTTCCTGAGCAACAACATAGAGAAAAAGAAAAAGAAACTTTCTCTGTTTCCCTTCTGGATTTTCCAAGTGCTCTTCATCAACAGAAAACCATTTGTAGATGGGGTCCCGTTTCGAAGGTAGACAAGTAATAGTTTTTATTTGTGGTGTAAAGTCAGCATGCAAAAAAATAAATAAATAAAAAGTCAGTAAGATCTGTCCAGATATCTTTGGTTCTGCCCCTCCCTTTGAAAAGGCTCACCCCCAAGACCGGCAGTACCACCCAGCAAACAAAGCCACGACCACAGAGAGCTTCCTCTGCAGGCTCACCAGCACTTCCTACTGCCTGTTGCACAACTTCAGTTTTGTCTCCAAACTCTGACAATTTGCTTGGGTGATTTCATGAGAATTAGCCACCAATTTCTGAAGGGATATTCATTTTCACTTACTATCCTTTGAGGATAAGTCATATTCTGTATTTGTATATAACATGCAGAATCTGAAATCCAGCACTGAAATTCTCAGATGAAGCATAAGTGACCTGTTGGAGGTGCCTAAAGAAATAGGCATCTTCCTTAATAAGCTAAAATCCAAAGCCTCCAAAGTTGGCACAAGCACAGAGAGAGAGGAATCCTGCACTCATGGGAAGGCATGCAGACCCATACCGTTCACAGTCATGCTCCTGGGACTTCCCGTTTCTTTAGAGATCTCTTGATTCCATTTCCACATCCACGGTGGCTTGAGTGGAACTGACAAGTGCTGCATCGAGGTTCACACACTTGCCTTCCATTCTCCAACCATGTAATTACAACTGTGTGTTCCTTCAAGGACACCAGCCAGTCTTGTAAGATACACCATTAGTCTGACAGAGAAAATACTCAAGTCCTCCTTTGGAAAGAACATCATTTGCTTAAATTGTGAAAATGCTGATGGAGACAGTGCTTTTTAATCAAAGGTGTACGCAATTTGTGAATACTTTGGAAATTACTGATATCCTCACATAAAGCCAATAATAAATATTTTCAACAGAAGTGTAAATATGATCTCAGTGAAAAGATGAACTATCCTTTGTTTAAAGTTTGTAGCCCCCAAACAGTATTTAATCTAACATATATAATGGTATTCCCCTAATTTAAGCACACTTAACTTTTAATCTTTTTACAAAATAAATTGAGTCATATTATAAGATTTAAAAATGGGGGGAATTTTAAATTTTAAAGTGAAAATAATTTGGCAGAGCATACTTAAAAAAAATCTCCCTGGTCATTTAAATATTTAAATATTTAAAGATACAGGTTTTTTGTAGTGTATTCGTTACTCTAGATACTATTCTAGAGGGATTACAAGCCCCTTGAAATCATGTGCAAAAATGTACATGTCTGCATATAATATTTTTGAGGAAAAGATAAAATTGCCTACCTCAGAACCACAGCATAAAGTAAATATCCATTTATGATGTGTAAATTCCTCTATGTGTGCAGGTTTTTAAATACTAAAAAATATCCATATATATGGATTCACTGAAATGTATAAGATTATCACAGAGTCCTGGGGCACCTGGGTGGCTCAGTCTTTAAGCGTCTGCCTTCGGCTCAGGTCATGATCCTGGGGTCCTGGGATCAAGCCCCGCATGGGGCTCCCTGCTCCGCGGGGAGCCTGATTCTCCCTCTGCCACTCCCCCTGCTTGTGATCGCACTCTCTCTCTCTCTCTGTGTCAAATAAATAAATAAAAACTTAAAAAAAAAAAAAATATCAGAGTCCATCAGCATATGCTCATAGATATATTTTCAGAACAGCAGGAATATTCTTGGTCATAAGATAAATGATATGTTTCATAATGATACAGTTTTATTATTCATTAGCTCATGTTGTTATGCTCTGGTTTATCATCATAAAGATACTAATTTCTCATGACTTCTCTTATTCACTTTATGGAAAGAAACTCTTTATTGAAAAACCAAATAGTAGCAAAATAGCTTTGAGAGGATCTGTTTAATGAGTATTTAGTGATATCTCACTACATTTTGGTTGCTTTATTTTAAAACACAGAAAAATATTTTGGATGTTTAAAAAGTGAATGTGCAGTGGAGAGCTGCTAACGTGAGCACCAGCATTATATTGCCACCCATGTCTTGAACTAGGAGACTGATGGACTTGCTCCAGATAATTTGTATGATGAAATTTTGGGGTAAAAATGGATATCACTTAACAAAAATGCTTTTCCATGGTTCTTTTTTCCGATCAATGCTTATGGCACATTTGAAGTAGAAATGGGTCTTAAATATCACATATAAATATAAGTTACAGTTTCATAAAAGAAAGGACTGTGTCCCGTTCAGTGCAGTATTCTCAGAGTCTGACATTCAATCAATAATTGATGAATGGAGAAACAATGTTTGTCGAACAGCATATACAGTGAATCACTTGTTATTCTTCTGATCCCTGTAAGTAGTAGATGCATTGTGTGAGCGAAGACTAGCCTAAAGAGCTACATGTTCTTATATAAATGAGAGGAATTTACTGTTATGATGGACAAACATCATGATGCAGCAAAGTGATAACCTAGTTGGAGTGCACAAACATTTTAGCCTACAAAATACACAATAGTAATAAAAAATTAGTAACAAAGTTTTATAGGGTCCTCATACATTAAAGGATGTTAAGAAAAATTATATAAACAAAGCAAGGGAGCATGCTTTTAATATCTAACAGGCACACTCCAGATTATTTAATCATCTTGAGAACGTGCTTTGATAAATTCACTGTTGTTGGTGCAAAGTCCAGATTTCGTTACATGTTAACTTGCAGATGTTTTTCTAACACAGAAATAATTTATGTCCTGGAGAAAAATAAACGCGACTATCATAGATTATTATCCCATTGGACATTAATCAGTGTTGAATTTTACCTAGATCTTGTACTAATAATGTTTCAAAATGCCTATAAATGCCCAGATCCTCAAAATGCTGTGAGTCAGCCTTGCCATCTGATTGGTTTATCCATTAATTAGTGGGTTGAATAAAATCTTTGACCCATATTTAACTTATATTTGTAAATGAGTCATGTTGTTAACTTTTTGAAAATTATGCTTACACTATGGATTATTGTACTCTTCACCACCCCATGAAGTAAATACTAAAATCATCCCCAAGCACCGTTAATATTATTAATCATATGACAGGTACTACCATCACCCCTGTAAGGAACTGAGAACTAGGGAGGTTAAGTGACTTGCCGAAGGTCACACAGTCAGTAGGGATTGCAGACTCTAATTCCACAAGCCTGTGCTCTTAACCACTCCCCTTGACACCCGTCTAGAGGCTAGAAGAAAACTCACACTGAATAAACAAGCTAAAAGCCATGTCTCACGTGAGTCTGAAAAGCATTGTTAAAGGCAAAGTGAATTTATAAAAGTACTTCCTTCATTAAATGCATGTGATGATAGATACAGTTAATAATATATATAATGTATAATATGTATGATACATGTGTATACACATGCACAGAAGTACTCTTTCTTGTAAGAAAGGATCATCATAGTGCATACTCTGCAACTGAAGTCATAATAGAGGCAAAAACCTTTGTGTCTTTCACCAAGTCAAGCTAAAGCTTTTTCAGATCGCCCCAGGGTTTCACATTTGACGTTATCAAGAATTCGTATTATAGCAAAATAACGATGTTTGAAAGTTGTATTTGACATATTTGAAACTTGTATCAAAATCTCAGGAATAAAAAGCCTTTGGATGGTGGATGAATAGAGAAAATATTTGCAAGGTTTTGTTTGCTGTTTTGTTGGGTTTTGTCTTCAAATTGGCAAATTTCAGACTTGTATAACAAGGTTTAAGGGTTTTGAAATCACCATTTTCTTACCTGAAGGTTTTCTTTAGGGTGTGAGAGTCTGAATCAACAACACCTTTTCTTTAGCTGTTAAGAAAAGGCCATGTATGAGAGATTTTGGCATCTTGTTTAGACTGAAGTTGCAAAGGGTAACACTCAGTTTGTCTTTGTCTGCACTGTTCTTCATCCTGACTGTAAACTGCTTAGAAAATTGCCATTGTTTCCACTGGTAGCCTCTGCTTCCTTGAGAGTCGTTTGAAGTAAAAGCATATAGAGCAAACAGACTTCTGCCTCTTTTAAGTGCCTAGAATGTTCCTAAACTGGAACTAGGAAAAATAAAAATAAAAGCCTTAACTGTTTGCCTCTTAAAGCCTTTTCCCATATGTTGCCCCTGAGCCTACTATATCAAAACAACCTAATCTACCTGTTTTTAAAAAAACGTGTATTTCTTGGCCTTGTTCCCGACCTACTGGATCAGAACCTCCGAGCTGGAAACAAGGAGATAGTATTTCAATAAGCAAAGCAGATAACCCTTGCACTCTATAAAGCACGTTTTTAAAGAAAATCCTCCGTATATTTTATACAACTTGGACATATACACAGATTCTTAACTTTTTACTCTGAAAAAAGCATCTACTTACATTTTAAATAAATAACTTAGGAATCAGAGTTCACATGCTAAATTCTGATTAACTTTAAAGGAAAGTTAAAAAAAGAAAAGAAAAAGTTATTTTGTTCCATCTGCAAAATATATATAGATTGAGTACTTAACTCAGGAGAACATTTTGTTTTATGCATGGCAAGAAACTGCTTAGTAAGATTAATATCTTAACTGCTGCAAATTAGCTGATAATCATGTTCATAATTCAGCCGTTGTATTTCTGGGACAGAGATAGTGTATTTGGATATAAAACCCAAAGGGGGAGTCCTCTAATCAGTAAACTACATGTGATATGTGCTTGAATTTCTAAATTGGAACTGTAAGGTGTGTGTGTGTGTGTGTGTGTGTGTGTGTGTAGACTGATGTATACACATACACACATACAAGTTATGCATAAGACTTACGTGTATATATGTACATACATGTGCACGCACACACACAATACACTGTTACTCTATCACAAAACCAGATATGATGCTTTCCCAAGCTAAAGACTCTATCTGTGCCCAATTTATACAGTAATGCAATATTTGGTATCTACCTCAAGTAGTTAGGAAGTCTATAGACCACACATATAAAGCAGTTAGCAATGTTCTCAGCTATTTATTTTTCAATTTTCTGTACTTCCTTCCAGGACTGATTCAAGAAGTAGTATTCCTATCATAAAAGACTAAATGTCATTTCCCAATTCTTAAGCTGAAACCAAATTCCTTCCTACCATGAATTTCATCTATGCCTGGATCTTACATTCTCCTAAAGAGATGTCCAAATTAGAAGTAAATTGGACCATTAGTTGGATCCATTTTGATTCCTTGTGAATAAGTCTTTCCCAGAGCATTTGTTAACTAGTCTGTACCCTCTGGGTACACGCCTTCTAAAACTAATGAGAAACGTTCCTCAGGGCACTTTGAGACCTTTGCATTAGTTGCAATCTGCCAGTGCAAAGAATCCTCACTTGATAGTTTTAGGGTCACAAGGGCTAATCCTAAATGAACACCTTCATTGCTTGTCCTGATTATTCTCCAGGATTCTACCCAGCAGAAAAGGAAATATCTTGCATTCCGCTCACCATCAAAAGAGCAGTCAACATATATTTTCTTGTCTGCCAGGGGATATACTGCCCCTCGGGTCAGATGGACTCCATACTAGTGCTTAGCTTCTTTTGGAAGTCTTTTTGTGGTTCTGTGCCACCAACTCACAGCTTTAGGAAGAAAGCAGTAATTCTACTGTTACCACAGAGAACTCAGATTGTGAACTCAATGCACTCATAAAAGTAGCATCAGCAAAAAGATCGCCTCTCCCATTGAGATGATTGTTTTTAATATGAGAAGGCCATTTCCTCTTTTAGTTTTTGCGTTTTTGTGCTGAGTCACACAACAATGTGTCCTAGTAAATAATAATTTCTCAGAAGATTTTGTTTGTTTTTTATATTAAGTCACACAACTTTGATTTGGAAAAAAATTTTGGTATCCACGAGTGTTTTTTTTTTTCCTCCACAAAAACGAGCCATTTGTTTTGGATAATGGAAATATTCAGTAAGTGTCAAATAAAGATGAAGCTACAGAATTCCTTAATGCTTTATTTTTTTTTTCAGAACTCCTTAATACTTTAAATATAATAAGTTCTTAACTTATTAAGGACTGATATTTATTGGTATGTGAATATAGCCATCCAATTATAACTCCAAATTATATTTGTAATGCCCCCATCTCTGAGAAGCTGACAGTACTGTATACAAGTAATTCACGATCGTTTTGCACTCCAGTATCTACTCATTCCTATCCTTAGTTGTATAATTATAAATTAATGGTGATGTTTAACTTTGAATTATTAATATAGTATCATTACAACAAAATAATGCTTTGTAGAATATAGGGAAAGCATTTCATACAATTAATATCAATGCATTAGATAGCACCTTTTTTTTTTACTTTTTATGCTATTTTTTTTTACTTCAAGTATAATTAACATAGAGTGTTTTATTAGTTTTAGTGTAAATATAATGATTCAACAATTCTATACATTCCTCATCAAGAGATTTGTACTCTTAAACCCCTTTATCTATTTCACCCATCCCCCACCCACCTCCCCTCTGGTAACCAGGGGTTTGTTCTCTGTATTTAAGAGTCTGGGTTTTTTGGTGTCTCTTTTTTTTTTCTTTTTTGTTAGTTTGGATTTTTTTTCTTAAATTTCACATATAGGTGAAATCATATAGTATTTGTCTTTCTCTAATTGACTTATTTCACTTAGCATTATGCTCTCCAGTTCAATGCATGTTGTCTCGAATGGCAAGGTTTTATTCTTTTTTATGCCTGAGTAATAGTCCAGTGTGTGTGTATATATATATATGTGTGTGTGTGTGTGTGTATACACATAAACCACTCCTTTATTTGTCTAACGATGGATACCTGCGTTGCTTCCATACCTTAGCTGTTGTAAATTATGCTACAGTAAACATAGGGATCAATATACTGTTTCAAATTAGTGTTTTTGTTTTCTTTAGGTAATTACTTGGTATTGGAATTACTAGATCTTATGGTAATTATTTGGTTAATTTTTTGAGGAGCATCCATACTGTTTTCCACAATGGCTATAACAATTTGCATTCCCACCAACAATGTATGAGAGTTCCTTTTTCTCCACATCCTCATCAACACTAGCTATTTCTTGTATTTGTGATCTTAGCACTTTTTTTTAGTTGCAATATCAGCAATCCAATCAAACTTTTATTAACAAAAGAATTTGTTAATAAAAAAGAATTTGACTGGGGCGCCCTGGGCTGCTCAGTCAGTTAAGCATCTGCCTTCAGCTTGGGTCATGACCTCGAGGTCCTGGAATTGAGCCCCACGTGGGGCCCCTGCTCAGCAGGGAGCCTGCTTCGCCCTCTCCCTCTGCTGCTCCCCCTGCTTGTGCTCTCTCACTTGCTGTCTCTCAAATAAATAAATAAAATCTTTAAAAAAAAAAAATTTGATCGACATAACTGAACAGGCCATAAATTCAAGGTCACACACAATAAAGGCTCAGTTTTTCTCCATATTCTCAACTCTGCTTTCCTCTGGTAGCTTCATTAACAAGCCTTCATTATCTTTATGGAAATAGTCATAGCAACTCCAGGTTTATCGTTTGCTAGCCTAGCAATACTAACAGAATAGAAAAGCTCTTTTCCAGAAGCTTCAGCCGAAGTCCTGAGATTGGCCATCATTGCAATTTTTTGATTAGCCACTGTGAGGCATGTTCACAGTCTAGAAGCTAAGAGTACACGCCTAGCCTTGCCTGAATCACAGGAGAAGAGTAAAGAGGAATAGTTCCCTAAGGAAAATCAGATGTTCTTCTTGGGAGTGAGGATAATGAATTCTACATAGGGAAGAACAGGAAACATCCTCCATAATTTAATAATAGAAATAGATGAGAGATTCAAGGGAAGACACTTGCCTGGAGAGGGCATGGAAGCCCTGTACCCTCATGCTACGCATCTAGCTGGATGTTCCTGAGTTACTCTCTTTATAGTAAACCGGTGATCTAAAATATGGCTACACACACCTGTCTGCAGGAGAATTTCTTCATGATGAGAGGAGCAACCCAGACTCACAGTATGATGAACTCATTGAAAAATACATTAAAGATGTATAAAGATTGTGCCAGTTGAGATAACCATCAGTTTGTTAAAGAGGGAAATGGATCAGGGGCGCGTGGGTGGGGCAGTTGGTTAAGCAGCTGCCTTTGGCTCAGGGCATGATCCCCGAGTCCTGGGATTGAGCCCCACATCAGGCTCCCTGCTCAGTGGGGAGCCTGCTTCTCCCTCTCCCTCTGCTGCTCCCCCTGCTTGTGCTCTCTTGCTCATGCTGTCTCTCTCAAACAAATATATAAAATCTTTTAAAAAAAATTTTTTTTAAAGAGGGAAATGGATCAGACAATTGCTGCCAATGCTCAGAAGAATGAATTCTTGATTGATGGGTTTCCAAGAAATCAAGACAGCCTTCAAGGTTGGAACAAGACCATGGATGGAAAGGCAGATTTGTCTTTCATTCTGTTTTTTGACTGTAATAATGAGATCTGTATTGAACTAAATCTTAAGAGGGGAAAGAGTAAAGTAAGAGTGATGACAACAAAAAGGGCTTGGAAAAGAGAATTCAAACGTATCTTTAGTCAATATAGCCAGTTATTGGCTTTTATGAAGAAATGGGGAAAGTCAAGAAAATAGATGCCTCTGAATCTGTCATTGAAGTTTTTGATGAAGTTGTGACGAATTTTTACAAAGAAGGTAAACTCTAAACCTGAAAGCATCCTTGAAATCATGTTTGAATATTGCTTTGATAGCTGCTATTACAACCCCTTCTTAAGGCAATTTTAACCTTTCATAATTACACCTCAGTTAATGGCTGGCAAGTATATAGTAAGACAAATTAAAATTTTTATCTTTAATTTTTTTTGGTCACAGGAGTAGACAGTGAATTCGGGTCTAACTTCATCTTACCTATGGTGCCTACAAAACAAAGATATCAGCTACATCTTTGTTTTTACTCGAGAAGCATATCCTTTTATAATTTGTGCCTTCTGTGAGCAAAGCTTTTTAGTATGTGTGTACAACCCTTTAGTAATTACAGCACATTAGGATCAGGGATTCCCCACTTTCTCATTTTCTTGCAGGTTCTAAGTTTCCAACCTGTTAAGTGAGTTTGTGGGCCAAATACCAAGGAACCTTTTGTGTAGTCAGTTCTTAAAAAATGTATTTGGTAAACAAACTCATAAAGTAAATTCCTAGAAATGTTTTAATATTGGGGCTCCTGGGTGACTCAGTTGGTTATGTGGCTGCCTTCAGCTCACGTCGTGATCTCAGGGTCCTGGGATCAAGCCCCGCATTGAGTCCCACATACAGCTCCCTGCTCAGGGGGGAGTCTGCTTGTCCCTCTCCCTCTTCCCCTCCCCCTGCTTGTGCCTCTCTCTTTCTCTCAAATAAATAAATAAATAAATCTTTAAAAAAAAACATGTTTTAATATTTATCAAATAACTGACCATTTCCTATAGAAAGGTAAGAAAACCTGGGCTTTGTTTTATTACAACTTATACAAAGTTGTGTGATGTGACAGGACATCTTCATTGTTTCCAGGGATTGGGACGTGGTCACTGGGGGTTCAGAGCCTGGGAGAATTGTCAGCTTTATTCTGACATAAATCTGAGGATAGGAGGCAAGGATCACATCCAATGACCTGTGTTCCTGTACTCTGTTACATAGTGTTACTAATGCTTAAACTGATCTTAACAAAATTCCTAGCAGTGGAATCTTGTAATGCATGTACTGGGTTTATGGTAAAATGATTTGTTTAGCATTTTAATAGTACTTCATTTAGAGTTTTTTTGTTTGTTTTTTCTAAACTAAATGTGGGGTTTGTATGAAATAAAGAAATCTAATGGTTAAATTTCCCATCTGTGTTTCTTGAATACTTTTTTTTCAGTGACTTGTTTAAGGATATTTAAAAATCATTGCACTCTGACCAGAAAAATAATAAATATATCTTATAAGTGTTAAAAAAAGAAATAGATGAATCTTAAAGACTCCAAATGCATCTTGATAATTTATTATTAGATTATGTTGAAAGCATATTATATATTGGCTATCAGTTTTCTAAATTCTTGCCTCATACTCACTTTTGTAAATAGAACATATTTTTTAAATAAATGGTACTTAACCTATTTCCCTGGATTAAGTTACATTGAATGTGTTCACCTCCTCCCTTCAGTTAAGGCAGATAAAATGTTGTTATTACCATGTTATGGCTGAAGAATCTTTTTATCTTTTATCAAAAACCAGTGTGCCATATTTCTATTTACTTGATATTTTTCTAGAATTTATCTGTGGGAATACTATCTGGAAATAATAACTGATTGTTGAACAATTTTTTTCAGAAAGCAAAGGTATTTATTTTGAGATCTCTGGAAAGAAACCAGATTGAAGCCTCCAAGAAGGCCCACTTAAAAAGAAGCTTAATCATATAATAATTCCTAATAGGAACTGACCCATTAGGAAGGAGAGATGTTAAGGGCTGAGTTAGCTGGGGATGGAGGAAGCCACTACTAATCAAAACACCAACCTATAATTTTTCTATCTCCTCTCAGTGGAAGAAGGACCCTTTAAGAGCCAGGATAAATATTTTCCCTTTCTTCTGTATTCTATACCCTCCTGCCACTTCAGAGATCTGAAGTGTCTCTCTATCTAGTTCTCTATCCCCCAAGTCTCTCTATCTTCAATCTTTCTCCATGATCCTTTCTCTTCTATGCATATGGTTTCCCTCACTCTGTGTCCACGGTGTATTTGTTTCTAACTATTGCCCATCTCTCTCCTTTCCTTGGCATCTGTAATCCTGAGACTGATTTCATGTGATATTATCCATTTTTTCATCTTTTATTTATTCCTCAACTATTATTCCCAGTAAACTCAAACTGCTTTTATCACAATTGCCGTGGCCAAGCATTGCCTCAGAGCATCAGATGCTCTGATCTTCATACTCATTAGATGTTTGGCTCTTGAGACAAGATTGGGTGTGTTCAAAGTGGTATGGCTGTAGACTGATGTTTGGCTCTTTAGCTTGACTACTCACTTATTCTTGAATCCTTTTCACCACCCGCCCCCGCATAAACAAGGATTTAACTATCCCTCTGACTCCATTCTTTTTTTTCCATTTACCACTCAATCCACTTCAAAGTGACTTTTTCCCTATCCCTTTATTATAACCAATGAAATCACCAAGGTAGCAAATCACACAGCCAGAAGTTGAACACAGTTCTGCTGGTCCCAACCCCATACTGGGTTTCTGTTATATTACTCTGTAGAAAGTGTAATGTCACATTTATCATTTTAAATTCTCGATCCATATAGGGAATTTAATACAGAAGATAAATTGCTGTAGCCCTTTTTATTGATACCAAGGAATTTTTAGAAGTCCATGCATAAAAACCCAGTAAAAACCCATAAAACTACTATAATCTTTTCTCCCTTCTCACTCTGAGACTTCCTACATGATTTTGGCTGGTACATTTATTAGAATCAGTTTTCTTGAGTTCTGATTCTTGCCTTTACATTTTGAAAGTTTTAATTTGTTACTAAAATATAATATGCAGGGGAGGTAATTGAACACAAAAGACATTTTTTTATTATATGAAAGACTTCAAGACTTCAAATTTGGGTTTATTTGGTATCTCTAATATATGACAGGATATTATAAAACCTATCTTAAAAATGAAATTCATGGGGGCGCCTGGGTGGCTCAGTCGTTAAACGTCTGCCTTCGGCTCAGGTCATGATCCCAGGGTCCTGAGATCGAGCCCCGCATCGGGCTCCCTGCTCTGTGGGAAGCCTGCTTCTTCCTCTCCCACTCCCCCTGCTTGTGTTCCTGCTCTCGCTCTCTCTCTGTCAAATAAATAAATAAAATCTTTTAAAAAAAATGAAATTCATGGGTAAAAGTTTCAAGTGATTAAAAGACCGTGATTATTTGCTAATAACCATGGTCCTTAAAAATTTATTTTGGAATAATTAATAGAGTCACAAGATGTTGCCAAATAGAACAAAGGGGGTCCCAGGTACCTCTCATCCTGTAAACTTGGTAGTTATATTTTATATAACTGAAATACATTATCAACATCAGGAAGCTAGTTTTGCTAAAATTCACTTACATATTTCTGTGCCATTTTATCGAATGTGTAGATTTGTGTAACCACCACCACAAACAGAATACAGAACTGTTCCAACGCCACAGAGTTTCCCCCTTATACTACCCCCACACTCTCCCACAACTCCTAGCTCCTGATTACTGCTAGTATGTTTTCCATCTCTGTAATTTTGTCATTTTGAAAAGGCTATATAAATGGACTCATGTAGTATGTGAAATTTTAAGATTGGCTTTATTCACTCAACATAATGTCTTGAGATCCATTCAAATTACTGTATGTCAATCAGTTATTCCTTTTTATTGCTGTGATTGCCTGTTGGTACTTTGTAGTTGAAGCGTTTTAGATTTAAATTGCTGCAATATTACTCAATAATGGACTGAAATGAAAACAAATTAAACTATACACACACATTATGGAAAAAATATATAAGAAAAGAAAACGGGCCCCTGGGTACCTGAGTCGGTTAAGCGTCTGCCTTTGGCTCAGGTCATGATCCCAGGGTCCTGGGATAGAGCCCCATGTCGGGCTCTCCGCTCAGTGGGCGCCTGCTTCTCCCTCTCCTCCCCAGTCATGCTCTCTTCTCCCTATATCTGTCTCTCTCTCTCAAATAAATAAATAAAATCGTAAAAAAAAAAAAAAAGGAAACAGAATTGGGACAACTCCACATTTTTAAAATCCGAGAGTCTCTTCAATGGGAAATTCTAGAAAGGACCTAACCTGTGTCTAAAGTAGAATGGGTGACCTGCTGCATGCTAAAATCTGAGTGGGTCTGAAAGCTTCCTTCCAAAAATAAATAAACTAAATAAAAAATAGAATACTTCTCTAGGTTTGCCTTAGTCCCTGGATTCTCCATCATTAATCAATCCTTTTGATTATACCTGGCAATGAAAACTCTTCTTTACTTATGATTGCACTTTTTGAAAGGCAGAGATGAACTAAAATATTAATCCATTATCCCATTAATTGTTATAGCAAATACATGAGAATACAAGTGGAGTTGAGCACTCAGGTGAGTAGAACCACTAATTTAAAGAAAATGCATTTTTTTCTATATTATTTGGAATTCTAGACTTCTATGAAACTCAATAACGTAAAAAACTAAAATGAAATAAATTTCATGTTTTGAAGATTTCCCGAGAACTGCAGCTCATACCTCACTCCTGGTCACTTTTTTTTTCCTCCTTTTAAAATTAAAAGTTGATTAGATTATAAAAGTATCTCTTCGTTACCACTAAGATTACATTGTATACTCACTCTGCTGGAAGTCAAAGAATATTTTAATATTAACAACTCAACAATTCAAAACAATAACTTTCATAAAGAGACCCAATACATTGAAATGAGTTATAAAACATCATTTGAGCTATAACAGAATTTCAAATATCTAGGATTTTGTATCAGTAAAATAGTTTCCTGGAAAACAAACTCTTAAAATAATGGCAGCCTCTATACTCAGAGAAATCGTAATGAAATATTACTGCATATGAGATGGCTCTAAAATTTTTATACCAAACAGTACCCACATCTTTTCGGAGGAAGAACCAGAAGCTAGAAATCTCTACAGATTACAAATCAGAAAACTTTGAAGACTTACTCCTTATGAAACAAATTTACGGCACTTAATCTGTAGTGTATCGGGATGTCTGCCTAAGGAAGAAATGTATTTCCTTCCACCAGAGACCATAGTCAAGTAATTTTTAAAAGCTGAAATATCCCTCTAAGAACCATGCAACAACAGGCACACATTCACTACAGGATTGAAAGGACATGCTTAGAGATACTGTAGTTGGGTCTTAGTAAACCTGAGTGTCATGCTCACGGTCTCCAAGTTCAGACAAGTTTTCATGACTCTAGCTCTGAAGCATGGCTGGCCGACTCCATTATTCGAGTGGACCTGTGTAACTGAAGCCCCTGAGATTGCAGTTCCACCTGTGCATCCGGAACGATGCCAGAAGTTTCCTGCAAGTAGTGATAATTTATATTCACTCAAGAACAATCTCAGAAATAAAAATATTAATAAAAGCAAAGGTGAAGATAACTTGTAAAGCCTTTTGGTTTATGTTAGTGGTGTCAATAATACCATTTAAAATTATTTTAACTTCTTGAGGTAACCTGCATATGTAACTCATTGATATGTTTAGCTGGATTCTGTTTATGATGTTATTTCTTGAATATTTTATATATTTCATCCTAAAACATTAAATGTGAACTGTGTTCTTCCTGAGTGTACTTCATAGTTCTGTTTAATGTTGACATTGTATCCTTTGAAGTATCTTGTGACCATACGCAATACATTTATCGATATCACATAAACTTACTGCTGCCCCTTCACTATCTGACTTTCTTTCTCAAACGAAGGCAAGGCCTGGCATAAGTTCTATTTACAAAAGAAAGAGAAAAAGAAAATCTGTTTCCATGCATTCCTCAAGTTCTCATTATCTGATTTAAGTGAATATATTTGTCAAATGATTTGGACATTTTATATGTTACATATTTCCCATTTTTAACTCCTAGTTTCTTATTTAGAGATGGAATATATTCTCCTCTCTGAAAAGATTATTTTGGCATTTTCCCTCAGAAACTCATCTACTGGATTATAAATTCCTTCTGAGCATGGGTTTTATTCATCATCATATTTGACATTTTCTTTAAAGATTTTATTTATCTGTCCGAGAGAGAGCACAAGCAGGGGGAGCAGCAGGCTCCCCGCTGAGCAAGGAGCCAGATGTGGGGCTCGATCCCAGGGTCCTGAGATCATGACCTGAGCTGAAGGCAGATGCTTAACGGACTGAGCCACCCAGGCGCCCCTTTTGACAATTGTTAATGGAGAACTCACTGTGTGCCTGCACTCTTCTAGGTGCTAGGGGTAAGCAGTAACTCAAAGTCCTCACTCCTGTGGGGTTTGAGATTCCAGTGGGGGAGGAGACCGACAGTAAATATAATCAATAAACGTACAGTGAGTTACGTAAAGGTGGGATGAAGACAAAGCAGGATAAGTGAGAGAGAATGCCAACTTTATAATTTATAATTTAATAAATGAGAAAAATAAGCTCATGAAAGGTCAAATGACTTTTCTGAATCACCCAGCTAGATAGTAACATAGTCAGCATTCCTATCTGTTGTTTTTTTTAAATTACAAATCCAACTTCATTGTCATGACTGAATGCTGTCTTCAACGTTTGACTGGAAGGAAGACACTATACTGTAATATTACAGAATCCTCTTGAGCATGAAGTTTGAATGAAAATCTTCCTGGTTAAAGACAAATTCTTCATGAATAAGAATGTAATTGTATCTTAACTGCATAATATAATTGATAACTTTTGAAATAGAAATTCCAAGTTTTTCACACTGGAGTTTAATTTTATAGAAGTCTTACAGGAATTTTCTAGCGGACAGTAAAATGTCATTTTGTGACTAATTACCCTGTTAATTTGCTTTAATTGAAAGT
This sequence comes from Mirounga leonina, assembly GCF_011800145.1. Lineage (NCBI taxonomy): Eukaryota > Metazoa > Chordata > Mammalia > Carnivora > Phocidae > Mirounga > Mirounga leonina. Next base: position 13,438,562 of record NW_023270431.1, read on the forward strand.
AAAATAATCACACGGTCATTGTATTCAGAAATGTCCATTTTTCCAGATAAGTGTATTATTTTTTTAATTAATTTATTTGAGAGTGAGAGAGCAAGGGGGAAGGACAGAGGGAGAGGGAGAGAGAAAATCTCAAGCAGACTCCCCACCGAGCACAGAGCCGGATGTGGGGCTCGATCTAACCACCCTGAGATCATGACCTGAGCCAAAATCAAGAGTCGGACACTTAACTGAGCCACCCAGGAGCCCTAAGTGTATTATTCTTTTTTAAGGTATGTGGCACATACACACAAATATCCAAATCCAAAATGGGGGAAAAAACTGAATATAAAATTCATTAAATAAAATATACAAATGGTTATTTATCATGAAAAATGTACAACTTTCCTCAAAAGAAATATAAATTAAAAGATTAATGAAATGCTTTTGGGGGGTTTAGGCTTTTATAAATTAACAAAAATTTGTAAATAGTCATAATGATGATTTGACAGAGGCACTTTAATGGTATACTTTTGGCAAGGGGGTTAATTGGTACAAATTTATATAGTTCTACTTGACAGTAAGTATCAAGTACTTAAATATCAAGTACCTCGAGCTTGGACTGAAGAATTCCACTTCCAGAAATTTATTCTTAGAAAAAAATCATAGGAAATCAAGATGTTTCATAACTTATTGCAGTGTGTTGAGTCCTTTTTTATTTTTGGGTTTTGAATAGTTAATATTCAAAAATTCCTTGTTTTCAAGAAGAGAGAGTATACATGTGACCTGAATGGGAATAGAGAGATTCTTTCTCAATCTAATCAACATCTGATTTTAGGAGAAGAGGGGGAGAAAAAGTGACCAGGAATGAGGCATGAGCAGAAGTTCTTGGGAAATCTTCAAGAAATAAAATATGTTTGGGGCACCTGGGTAGCACAGCTGGTTAAGCGTCAGACTCTTGGTTTCCACTCAAGTCATGATCTCAGGGTCGTGGGATCAAGCCCCACATCAGGCTCTGTGCGCAGTGGAGAGTCTGCTTGAGATTCTCTGCCTCTGCCCTCCCCCCCTTAAAATAAATAAATAAAATCTTTTAAAAAAGAAATAAAATTTTTTTTATTTTAGTGTTTTAAGTTATTAAGCTTTATAGAAGCTTGATATTTCAAGTAATATATATATATTGAAGACTTTTTTTAAAGCAGATATTAGGTACAAGATGTTTAGGATTCCAAAAACAAATAATCTAAATGTTTAAAAATGAGAAAATGATTTAACAGATCAATAAATTATGATACATTCATCAAATTAAATGTCAATATGAGAAATATTTTCAAAGATTAATGATATAAAAACACAGTATTTTATTAAGCAAAAAGTATAAAGAAAAATATATACACCCTGAAAATGCAAAATGGCATATACAAATTTTGTACACAAGCTTAATTATATACAAGAACAGAAAAAATACTAGAAAAAACAAAAAATGATCGGTATTTCTGTGTTCTGGAATTAAGTGATTTTTATTTTCTTATCATAGTTTTCTATTTACATAAGTTTTCTATAGTTTTCTGTAATATGTATATGCTGCTTTTTTTAAATTTTATTATGTTATGTTAATCACCATACATTACATCATTAGTTTTTGATGTAGTGTTCCATGATTCATTGTTCACGTATAACACCCAGTGCTCCATTCAATACGTGCCCTCTTTAATACCCATCACCAAGCTAACCCATCCCCTCCACCCCCCTCCCTCTAGAACCCTCAGTTTGTTTCTCAGAGTCCATAGTCTCTCATGGTTCGTCTCCCCCTCCAATTTCCCCCCCTTCATTCTATACTACTTTTCTAAAATTTGTCTTCATTTGATTGTTTTGTAATAAGTGAAGCAGAATAGCTATCTTAAAATGCAGAATTAACCATTTCTACCTGCCTTCCAACACCTCACCTCTGCTCTCATCCCAGCAAAGTAAGAACGTTAACAAGCCTAGGATGCCTCTTTCCACCTTTTTCTCATAGTTGATAGAAACGTACCTTTTTAAATACTTGTTTCTAATTTCTAATTTTCTATTTTTTTCTAATTTTCTTTTTGTATCAAAACAAAATTCCACTATGCCCATTATTTTGAAATTCTTTTTTCACTTAACACAATATCATGATCATCTGACAAGCAGATAGATCTAATTCTATATCTTTATTTGAATTTCTTCATCACATGTGTCATTTACACATGTATGATTTTACCGAAATGAAATGTCATGTGGATTTATTATTACTATCTTATTTAACATTCTCTCACTCAAGTCTGTATGCGCCCAAGTATTCCATTCCCACTCCCAGGTAGTAATCAGTCAAAATCTACTTACATAATTACTCACATGTACAAGGGGTTTTGTTTGCTTTTTAAAAATGCAATAGTGTGTACACTTATTTGCACCTTAATTTTATTGCTTAACATTTCATGGGAATCTTCAACTATGCTAATTCACTCTTTTTAATGACAGCCTAATATTCCATATTGTTGCTGTGCCATAATTAATCCGATTATTCCTCTATGGTGTTCCTTTTACGATGATACAGTAAACATCCCTGAACATTGAGCCTAATGACTTGGTGCTTCAATTGCTATGGGATAGATTTACAGGAGTGGCATTGCCAGATCTAAGGATATGTTTCTTTTAAATTAAAATAGTGCTAGATTCCTCTCCCTCCCACACACAAAAAAAACATTTACAGATATATATAACAATGTACACTATGTACATTTCTACAAACAAGATTTGAGAATATATTTTTCTCAATATCCTCACTAGCAATAAATATTTTTGCCAGCCCCATAGGTATGAAATGGTACTTAATGGTTACTTTCATGCTCATTACCCTGACCAATAATGATTTTCATCATATCTTTTATATTAATTGACCTTTGGATTTTCTCTAGTGTGCACTGATTTTCCATTTTTATTCCAGTCCAAGTTTTGATTACATTTTGTCTTCTTGTCAATTTAACAATTTTTTATTGACATTTAACTTTAACCTACCATACTTACTATAAATTTTGTAGCAAAAAGTCTCTGTTTTTTTAATACTGTATACACTTCTGTTTTTGTTTAAGAAGTCTTTTCCATCCTTGGCTTTTGCAGGTAGCCTCCAATGTTTACTTCTAAAACTGTTCTTCCTTAATACATCTGAAATTTATTTTGCATATGATGTAAACTGGGTCTTCAGCTTAGTTTCACCCTGAAATAATGCCCAGATATGTTTATTAAATAAACCACATTTTCCCCAACTGAACTGATACTGCCTATGTCATACATTAAATTTTCATATATTCTGCACTTTGTAGAATCTCGATTCTGCTACATCGATCTCTTTTTATCTGTATACCACAACTATATGATCTATTTTTTTAATATAGACTGTTTGCTAAAGCCAGTTCCACCTTGGTAATCTTCTTTTTTATTTTCACTTGGCTATTTTTGACAGCTGTTCTTCCTTGAGAAATGTATATTTGTCTTAGGTGTTTTAAACCACAAAAAACTAAGCTGCACTGTGATTCTAATTACAATTTCCTTCCCAGATATCTTGGCATTTCACTGTTATATTTTTATGTCCTTTCATAAAGTTTTATACTTTTTGCATAATCTGACATAGTTTCAATAATATTTTAAAGACTGCCTTTTAAAAGCTAATAAAATTAAGCTGTGAATCCATCTTGATGCCTCTTTAATATCTTTATATTGATCCATTTAAGTTTGTCCCTTCTTATGTTAATCTTAGTGATTTGTCTTTCTGGGAGAAGATTTTCTCTAGGATTTAAACTGCACTTGCAGAATGATGCATGTATGGTTCCCTAATGATTCTTAACAGTTCAGAGGGTGAATGCTCTGCAGTGGCTTTTTCTCCAGCTCCCTCAGCCAGTCTGACTGGCAGATGCAGAAAAGATAATTTACTTTGACGTTGAGAACGGAGAGAAAAGTGGGATGCATTTAGCTGCCACATTTCTCGAATCCTGTTTCTCCATCCATTGTGTTACCTCTAATCAGAATAAAGTAATATATTAAAATTGGGTACGGAGGGCGGGGAGTATATGTCAAGTCTCTGTACTTCCTGCTCAGTTTTGTTGTGAATCTAATACCACTCTAAAAAAATAAAGTCTATTTTTTAAAAAAATGAAATATGTAGAAGTAAATATATTTGAACATGATTTAAAAGTTTAAAGTATCCAGGGGCGCCTGGGTGGCTCAGATGGTTAAGCGTCTGCCTTCGGCTCAGGTCATGATCCCGGGGTCCTGGGATCGAGTCCCGCATCGGGCTCCCTGCTAGGTGGGGAGCCTGCTTCTCCCTCTGCCTCTGCCTCTCTCTCTCTCTCTCTCTGCTTCTCATGAATAAATAAATAAAACATTAAAAAAAAAAGTTTAAAGTATCCAAATGGACAGTCCGTACTTGTCTTGTATGGCATATATTTGATATTTATACCCCTGGTTTTTGGGGCATGTGCAAAACGAAACTGCTTTCTGCAAAGAATTTCTTCCAACATTACTGAGGAAGATAAACCTCCAATCAGTTGCTAACACATAGTTATTAAACCAAAAAGGTTAGGGGCACCTGGGTGGCTCAGTTGGTTAAGTGTCTGCCCTCGGCTCAGGTCATGATCCCTGGGGTCCCCAGATCCAGCCCTGCATCAGGCTCCCCGCTCAACTCCCTGTTCAATGGGGAGTCTACTTCTCCCTCTGCCCCTCACCCAGCTCGTCCTCTCGCTCTCTCTCTCAAATCTTTAAACCAAAAAGGTTAAAAAAAAAAAAAAACTTGCAGAATATGCAACTAACCCATTTTCTCCAAAGTTTGTGCCAATGTAAATGTCCATTTGGACAAATGTAATGTATAGAAACTAGTGCAACCTGCATCATATCTCTAAGAATGGAATAAAAGTCTTAGACTGCTATTATAAACTTTGATCTGTGTGTCTTCACATTAAGTTTTACCCTCTGAGAATCTCAGAACACAATCCCTGGGACATTATTAGTAAAATTGATGCACATCAGCTTCTATTGATTCTGGCAATGTTTTCATGCAGTTTACAGCCTATGTTAGTTACCCTTTCATTTCTCCAGACTTGTTAGTGTTTTCTATGTTTTGCTCTCTTCCTTTATGATGTTGCTCTGCCTAGGACTATTTGGTGAAACAAGAAATTATTTTATCATGTTCACATTTGCTGCTTGAAGAACACAATGAGGCAGAATGGAGATGAGCAGGAGAAAATTGTCTCTGAATGTTCAAATATACAGTTTGCCAAATATTTTTATGTTGCGCCAAATTAAGTATTTTCCAACAAACAGAAAATTCTAAACACACTTGTCTAGTTCTGGGAGAGAATACATATAACTACATCATTGTAATTTATATTCCATATGCACACTATAATGACTAGGAAGAATATCAAATGCATAATCCAAATTTTAAAAATTAATTTAATTAATTAATTCCTTAGCTAAAGCCAGCCATACAGATTTATAACACATGACAAATGCCTTCCAAAAGGAAGAATGATCCTAGGGGTGTTTGTTCCATCATAAATAGACCCAAAATAGGGGGGAAAAGGGTAACTAATTTTGAAGAAGGTATTTTAATATGTCTTTTAAATGTCCATGATCTTCATTCCATTCAGAAGAAGGAGGAATCTCTGAAAGCCTTTCAAAATTGTTCTTTAATAGATAAGATATCTCAGATTCTGGACTTCAGAGTCATGCAAATTTGGTTACATATCTTGACTCTGTCAGTGGCTCTGAAACTGTCAGTTTCCCACTCTCTCTATTCCATTATCACTGGAATAGCATTCCCTAAGGTTCTGTCCCAGGCACTCTTCTTTCCCCCTTGGTATACTTTTATTTGTCAGTGACTCCCAGATATGTTTCTCAAGCCCAAGCCTGTTTTCTGAGTTCCAAATCCATATATCTAATGCCAACTCAGTCTCCTTACGTGAATGACTCAAAGACATTTCAAACTCAATATATCCAACAGAACTCATAATATTTTTTCCCAAACATCTGCTGGAACATTGCCCTTCACGAAAAATCGCCCCATGTTCCCTGTAGTTGATGCCAGAATTTTAAAACTACTGTTGGACTCCAAATGCCCCATGCCAAATCAAGTCCATGCCAAGCTAAATATTTCTTAAATGTAGCACATTCTCTCAATTTCATTCCTATCATTCTTCCCTGGCCTCCCACTATGGCCTATTAATTGTCCTGGAAAACAACACTCGACCTCCTTTCCAATCCATTTAAACTCTTGCAACCAGAGGAATACTTAAAATGTGAACATTTTTGAATTGCACACTAGTTTAAAATCCTTCACTCATTTTTCATTGTTTTTAAGATGAGATTCAGGGACTTCCCTGTGCCCACCTCTTCAGCCTCACCCAGACACTTCTTCCTTTATTTTGGTCGTTCTGGTCTTTGGGGCATGTGCAAAACTCTAAAGTTTGTGAAGTACTCTAAACTTGGCTTTCTCTCTAGACCTGCCTCCATGGTATAGCATTTGCTCAAGAAAGTGTTTCCCCCACCAACTTCCATCGCTTCATCTAACTTACTCCATTCTAGGTCTCATCTAGGACATGGTATCTTTAGAGCATTCTTCCCTGACCTCCTGGGCCGTATGCTGGTCTCAGTTTTACATGCCAGCAGCACTCTGATTTTGCCTTTCGTTTCCAGCAAAATGTAAGGACAATGCCAGAAGACTTAGGTTGGTGTCATTCTTTATTTTTAACCACTATGTCCCAGCACTTAAGATAGAATTTTACTTATTATAGGTTTTTAATATTTTTTATAAAGTGGATGAATACGGGAGTGAGTGAATATAAAGGCTAGACAAATTAAGATTTCTTCATCTTTAAACTGAGGGTATTAATGCATATCTCCTAGGGCCATCATAAAAGATCAGGGTAAAGGGGAGGGCTAAGGTCAAATAATTTTGTGTCCACTCTTTTTTTATCAGTCTTGATGTATTCATTTTCAAGTGTTGCTGTGACAAATTATCACCAACTTAGCAGCTTAAACAACACAAATCTATTCTCATTCTGCAGGTGAGAAGTCTACTTCAGGCTACAGTAGGTTAAAATAAAAGCAGGGCTGTGTTCCATCTCCAGGCTGTAGGGAAGAATATGTTCCGCTGCCTTTTCCAGCTTCCAGAGGCCACCCCCATTCCTTGTCACCTCTTCTTCCATCTTCAAAGCCAGCGACGGCAGGCTGAGTTCTCTCACACTTCAACATTCTTCTCCTTCTTTTCCTGCCTTATCTCTCACTCCCACGAGAGAATGTTCTCTAAGATTATATTGTGCCCACGCGGATAATCCAGGATAATCTTCCCATCTGAAGGTCTATACTCTTAATGGCACCCAAAAGGTCCTTTTTGCCATGGAAAGTAGAATATTCACAGGATCTGGGGGTCTAGAGCATGGACATCTTTGGGGGTTATTCTGCCTACCACAAGGTGTGATGGTGATATCACTATTATTTTTATTAAACTAAATTTCTTCAGTATTCTAATGCCTTAAAGGAAAATAGAAAAATGAAAAATGGTAAAATGTACTGTTACTGTGTTTCTCCTTTGGTAAGGAATGCAGTAGTAAAAGGAGAAAGAGAATCATAACCTATTCTCTACCCCCAACCCAAACTCAGGCCCTGGTCAAATTACTTTCAATAAATCTCAAAATGTTGTTCGTGGATAAAGGAGTTTAAGGCTTGATAAATATGCCCAACATGTAGAGTCTAAGTGAGTTCACAACTTTCGCTGAGCAAAGTAACATATGGAACAATGTCAAAGTTTGTGTACCTCAGGCATATGCCCAGGCTCGGACAGGCCTATCACATTGTGGCTTGTGATCACCTACGACCCTCTGCTCATTCTTAACTGTCTGTATTGGGCTTAATCGTAAAAACTTCACTCTTAGCCAACGTATTGCATTGGTTAAGTTGAGAAGATAACATTACCTTTCGTTTGTGCTTTGCTACTGCTTGGGCTTCTCTTTCTACCAACATGAAATGCCCTTCATATCAACCACCTTTTTGCCTTTGCATATTTTACTTTTTAAAGATATTTTGGAATTCTATGTGCTTCATGAACTTTCTTCTATGTCATTGTCCCTATTTTAGAACCCTGAGTACCATTTTTGCAAATGTGGTTTCAGTGCCTTCAAGGACCTGTAAAATTAATTTTATTTGAGAAAGATGGATATTCTCTTTTTTTTACCAACAATGGGATATTTTGTGTACATTTCCTCCTTTTTACTAAAACCAAGCATACCTTTACTAAGAATGACAGAAAGATGCTTTACCATAGAAGTCAGCACTTACTTTGTAATGGATCAAACCATTTCTATTTCCTTTGCAAATCCAGCTGCAAAGTCACAGATCTGAGACAAGTGGTTGCAACACTTGGGTTTTTATTAATTTCCCTCTTCTACAGTGCATTTCCTTCCTTGAGTTTAAGAAGTTTTGTCAAAGGAATGTATTACTGCTATTCATTGCTGTAGCACATTAGTCTCACGTAAATGGTCATTCTAAAAAGATACTAAATTGGACTGAGTCAGGTTTCTGGAGATTGGCCAACACGACCAGCTGGTATCTTAGTGTGCAGTATGTCATTCCATAGACAACAGGAATGAGGTACTAAAAGAATGTTGCTTCTAGAGTAGAACCACAAAAAGCATCATCCCTACAGCCATATGACATTGATTGGTTTTCATAGCTACAATGCTAAGGAATCAATAGGGCCACTAGTTAAGAAGCAAACCTTTTTTTTTCATGTTCAACACCTAGGGAATTATATCATCTACTGCTCCTATATTTACCCCTAAAGGGTAAGTTCCTGCCTAAAACAACAGTATTAATTATTAATATGGCAGACAGCAATATAAGTCTCTCTTCTGTGGAAGGGATGAGCTGGAAAGGGGGTGAGATTTATGAAGCACTCTAAAGTGTGGTCTATGAGCCCAACACCACTGACAACACCTGGGAGCTTCTTACACATGTCAGCCACTTATGCAAAGTCTACATATGACATTGAAGATAATGTAGAAATTTCAAAATGCAGTGCATAGATATAAAATTCGCTAAGAAATGTTTATCATAATAATCTGAATATATTATTTTTCATTAACAGCATTTTAGATAACATGCAGTTTAAAAGTGAAAAATGGAAAATTTTTATGAATATAGGTAATTGTAAAATCAATTCTCTTGTTTAGAGTGCAACCAATAACTTTTTTTTTTTAAGTAGCCTCCACGCCCAATGTGAGGCTTGAACTCATGACCCTGAGATTAAGAGTCGCATGCTCTACTGACTGAGCCAGTTCAGTGCCCTCAATAACTATTTTTTAACTTACTATGCCAATCAATAAATATAAGGGTATTTCTATAATATGTAAATACATGAGTACCATTGAATGCTGGGTTACAGTTTGTGTTATTATTTAACTGAGGCATAACGTACATTGGGCTGTAATTTTTAGGGAGCATCAGGTTGAGTTAGGAATTCTTTTGTTGTACTTTCTCTGTGCAACTCTGACTCAGGCCACATCTGTACCCAGACACACCTACTTCTTTGGCATTCACCACCCCTCCCCCATTTTTCCTCTATTGATTTTTATTATTTCTTAGATTCACAGTCATTTTTGGTTGTTTTGATAAGCTGCCCTATACATTGAATTTTATATTTAACTTTCCTCTCTTATCATTACTGATGTAATAAATATACAGAGTGAGATATCCTTTTTTTTTCAGTTTTGTTAAGATCCAGGTTTAGAGTCAGAACAGGATATTAAGTTTATCTCAATCACAGTTCAGCATTTCTTTGCTTGCATAAGGACATGGCATAATAATTGGAATATTTAAATTAATGCTTTGCCCCAGAAACCTTTAGACTCAAAACAATTTTAAGTGACATATTGAATAAATAGCTCTGGAAGAGAATGCCAGAGTGCGAGCCCATTTTACCTAAGAAGGTATGAAATTTTGCTTTTGCTTGTAAGCAGAAAATTGAAATAGTGGCTCTACTGTTTTTACCAGAAATTAGGTTCACCTATTAAGAAGAACATTGTGTCACCCTTCCTATCACTGTGAATACTAAATCTGTCATGAATGAAGTCGAAATAATTAAATTTTGAAGTAAAGCCCCAAAAGTTAGGATGAAGAATATTACCTCCTGGAAATGACAAGCTTCTTTAATCTTCAGTTAGAAGAAAAAAATCAAAATGATTGCCTTTACAAAGAGCTACATTTCCATTAATATTCCAACAATAATTATTGACATTAGCCTAAACATCTAGATAAGCCATTTTCATCCCTTGTGTAGAACAGCAATATTCAACATGCCTTACAGTTTATCTTATATGAGATTTAAATTTCTCTTGCCAAAGTTTAAGGCCACAGAGCTCATAAATATTTTTAGAAAACACAAAAATAGTTCTTTTCCATTGCACTGTGAAAATTAGATGGCTGCTTCCTTTCCACACCTCTTCTAGTTACATAAATTTGTGTTTTCCTAAATCTTTGTTGATGGTCACTTATATATATTGGGTTTTAGTATACTTTTAAATGACTTAAGGAATTACAAGGAATTATATCAATTATATCAATTAAAGAATCATATCCTTTTCACATTTTAGTTGCAGTTAATATAGTACTACTACACATAAAATATCAAAACCATGTAACCATGTAGATCTATTTACCCCCCCATCCTTTATGTTATTCATATGTATTACATTTATATATGTTAGAAACTCCACCATCCGGTGTTATAATTTTCCTTTAAACAATTATTTATATTTTAACTAAGAGGGGAAAGACAACCTCTTATATTTACTGACACATTTACTATTTCTGATATTGTGCTTTATTCCTTCCTAAAGATTCAAGTTATCGAATTTGATCCTTTTTGCCTGATAGTTTTTCTGTAATTACATCTCTTTAATTTCACATTTTACTCTAAGAAGCAAGAAGAAACCAAGCCACAGCTTCAACACTTTGCTCGGAAATATCCTCAGCTAAATATTCCTGTTCATTACTTACAAGTTCTACTTTCCTTATAACTGCAGAACACATTTCTGCTCACTTCTCTGCTGCTATAGGTCCCCTTTTTACAGTTTCCAATAGCATGCTCCTTATTCCCTTCTGGGTTCTCTCTAGCAAGTGTATTAACATCCATGTTTTTACTAACAATCTGTTCAAGGCAATCCAGGCTTTTCCTATAATGCTCCTCAAAAAATGTTCCAGCTTTAGTCCATTGCTCAATTCCAAGGCCACTTCCCCATTTTTAGGTATTTGTTACAGCACCACCCCACTTCCAGTACCAAAATCTGCATTAGTTTTCTATGGCCTTTGTAACAAATTACCACAAGCCTAGTGGATTGAGCAACACAAATTTATCTTACAGTTCTGGACATCAGAAGTCTGAAATTGTTCTCACTGGGCTAACATGAAGATGTTGGCAAGAATGCATTCCTTTCCAGAGGCATTTAAGGGAGAATTTTTTTTTTTTTTTCTTTTTCTAGCGTCTTGAAACTACGAATTCCTTGGCTGGTGGCTCCTTTCCATGTTCAAAGCCAACAGTAGCTTGTCTACTCTTTCTCATATCCCATCACCCTGAAACTGATTCTGCTGTTTCCCTCTTACACATTTTAGAACCCTTGAGATTACATTGGGCCCACAAACATAACCCAGAAAATCTTCCTCTTTCAGTTCAGATGACTAGCGACCTTACTCCATCTACCTTAATTTCCTTTGGCATATAATTTAACATACTGACCAGTTCCAAGGATTAGGACATGGGCATCTTTGGGAGGCTTATTATTTGGCCTACCATACATAGCCAGCTTAAACCTAAAACTATTTTTCTTGCAATGGCAGCAGCCCAAATGTCAGTTCATTTTTTGTAGCCTTAGCTGTGCTGTTAGGAGTCTGTCCCTGCTTATGTGTCGTTCAGATCAGTCAAAGAACTGGTTAGTGTTGATACATGGAATTCGGGGCTCCTCCTCTTAGGTTCTCTCATTTTGGGAATCTCACCTGACATCATTCAGTGACTATGGTTGACCCAAATTCTGTCCTCAGGTTCTTCAAGCCAATAAGATTATGGATTTTTTACTGAAGTTTTAGCTACCCTACATGATGAAGACCGGTGCTTGTCATCAGTTGAAAAGTCATATATATGGGAAGCCCACTCCGTGTGATTCCATTCTACCAAGCGTTGATTTGTCTCCAATGTCTGTCTACTTTCAGACACTATCTAGTGCCTGCAGGTAGGTTTTCTTTTTACTTCAGACATAAAATATATCTGTGTGAAGGTTGGTATGAAAGTTAGTCCAAGGGTTGATCCCAGCCCTCTAACCATACCAGAAGCTTTGATATTCGTTTTTTAAATTGCTGATGACCAGGCAATTTCTCACTAAAATGAGCACTAAGTAATTTATAAAAATAACTTCAATAAGTCAATATTCCAGTGTTCTAAAAGAATTTCATTTGATTGTCCACTGCTTCTACCTAGACTATTCAAAATAAGAGCCTCAAATGCAAAAGCAAATATTGTTACTAAGGCGTTATCAACATATGTCCAATCTGAATATTTATAGTTGGATAGAGATTTAAAGCTGCTAGTCAGAACATGACTTTAGATTCACATCCTTGCTGGAGAGAGACTAGTTAAGGCAATTAATTTTGTTTATAATGTATCCATAAGCAAAATCATAAATACTTTGAACAAAAAACAACCAGTTGCTTCAGAATGTCTTTTGAGTGTATTAAAACACATCCTCATCTTTACTCAAGGGCACCACCAGATTTTACCCTATACATTCCTATACATACTTCCCCTATACCTTCACATTATAAGGGATTTCAGAAATTGACCTAGAGGGACATATCAAAACACAGGGTGTTTGCTGGTTTCATTATGCTTTCTACTGTTTTGTTTCTTATACACAAGATTTCTTTCTCTGTACTTGTAAAAAGAAACAAAAACAAAAAAGTTTTAATGGTTTTTCCTGTAAAATACAGGTGTTTGATTTCTTTCAGTTATTCACCAGAGTTTCTCTTAGGCCAGTGATTTCCATAAGGAAGCAAAATTGTTTGGGTTAGGATTTATTTCAGAGGCATGCATGCCAAAAATGTGTGTGTGTGTTTGCACACATGGGTGCATGTGTGTTTGTTTTCAGATGGTAGAGCAATTGAGGAAAAGGGAGGGAGTATTGTCCCACTTTTCTAGATTTCTTTATGCCCACCCCAAGCAATATTTCTGTAAAGAACATTAGCTTAACTTGAGATGAAAGCTTAGACAATTGTTTAAAGACAAAATGTTGATGCAATATGACTGTTGGAAGAAGTGAACTACTTTGTGAGAAGTGTTTTGATATAGAATACAACAAAAACAATTCAGTACTAGTTTGTAACATGTCAAAGTATTTTTTTTAAACACCGGGCCATGAATCTTTTATACTTCAAAAGGAAATATCCTTGTTTGAGCTCATCTCAACCTGTGGCAGCACTTTTCGTGTGGGCCAGTGATGCTGGCTTCATATACTTCAGCTTTTTCCTCTTTGATGAGAATGTGGTAGTAAGACAGCAAGTTCTGGGGTGCCTGGGTGGCTCAGTCAGTTAAGCGTCTGCCTTTGGCTCAGCTCATGAACCTGGGGTCCTGGGATCGAGCCCCATGTCGGGCTCCCTGCTCCATGGGGAGCCTGCTTCTCCCTCTTTCTCTGCCTGCCACTCCCCCTGCTTGTGCTCTCTCGTGCTCTCTGTCAACCAAAAAAATAAATAAATCTTTTTAAAAAGCAATCATAAATAAATAAATAAATAAATAAATAAATAAAACAGCAAGTTCTTAGAGAACATAGAGGTATCAGATTTTTAAATCTCTCATTGCACATTAAAATTTTCTATCTTACTCCCTCCTTCCCGCATGTTCTCTGTTTTCTCACATACCCACACAGAAATCTTCAGAACAGTTAAAATGGGGAAAAAATGAAACACATATTTATTTGCTCTAGCATTGGATAAAATCTTTAAGGGGGCAAACATTTTTAATTTTTATTCAGAAACCTCTAAGTAAAATAGATTATCCAGGAAGATGAGTTATATCCTGTATCCTTGAGTTACCTCCACCAAATTGATCTATATATGTTCCATGGACTATGCATTTCTTACTATAAGAAGCTGGACATGGGCGCCTGGGTGGCTCAGTTGGTTAAGCGACTGCCTTCGGCTCAGGTCATGATCCCGGAGTCCTGGGGTCGAGTCCCACATGGGGCTCCCTGCTCGGCAGGGGGTCTGCTTCTCCCTCTAACCCTACCCTCTCTTGCGCTATCTCTCTCACACACTCTCTCTCTCTCAAATAAAAAAAAAAAATCTTTAAGAAGCTGGACATGTACTCTCCAGTGAAAGTCTATTAATTCTTCTAATGCACGGGTTTCTTCACTTAAAAAATATCAAATTCTGTTTCATTCTTATTACCATAGCTGTTCTCATTTTACTCATGGACGAAAATGCAGTCTGGCTGAAATTTAAAATGGTACCTCTTTATCCATATAATAGGGACCTTGAAGTATACTTGCACTAGAAAACTTTTCCACATCTGGATTTGACTTCATAGCTTCCTCTTTTTCTTGTCTAAATCATTAATTAAAGACTTACATCTAAATATCGTCTCTGACGCACAAACAGGATAAATGACAGGTCAAAGTAAATATATTTTGCTATGGTTGATGACTTGGTTTCTTTCTTCAACTTTCATTCGTTATGTTTCCTTTTAGTATTTCCCCTCTGTGGTATTCCGTATGGCACTGCTATAATTTGCCCTCTCCTCTCATCTTACAGGGTTAACCAACACACCAATTCATGAAATAAAATATGTACAATTTCTGACACTTTAGAAGATGACTTTGTTGCCACAATGGCTCTTAGCTTGAAGGTTTCTCACATTTGTTGGATCTCATTGTTTCTTCTAGCTTTTTTTCCTTTTTTTTATCATAAATGAGTTTTGCTCAGATTAACATTTGATAAATTTATGAACAATTATGAAGAACTAATTAGATTAGTTCTGTAGTCTCTTCCCCTGTTGAGATTTGGGTTAGTGTGTGATTTTCTTTTACCGTGGTGGATAAGTAACACTTGCGAAAAGATCTGCTTAGAAAAGGAGAAAGAAACAGATGGCTCACAAAGATATGCTTTGATAAAAGAGTCAGTGCAACACAAATCTTGATAGCAGATTTTCTTAAAATATTTTCTTATCCCTACTGACTTTGATACTTCTGATTATATTTTGTTTTCTTAGGTGAAATGTTATCGACCAGAATTGTTATAAAGTGGTTAACATTTCTCAAAGCATCAGGAAAAAAAAAATTTAGATAAGGAGTAAATAAAATCGAACTCCAAAATAGATTGCCTTGTCAGAGAATTATAGAAAAACCTCTATGTGGTTTTAAGCCTGTGTCTATAAAGTACAAACAAAGATTTTATTTATTATTAGTATTTTCTACTCTATAGAGTATAGACTTCAATTAAATGCATTTAAAGATCTAGCATTTCCTGGAGCACCTGGGTGGCTCAGTCGGTTAAGCCGCTGCCTTCGGCTCAGGTCATGATCCTGGAGTCCTGGGATCGAGTCCCGCATCGGGCTCCCTGCTCAGCGGGGGGTCTGCTTCTCCCTCTGACCCTCCCCCCTCATGCTCTATCTCATTCTCTCTCTCAAATAATAAATAAAAAAAAAAAATCTTAAAAATAAATAAATAAATAAATAAATAAAAGGCTCGGGTGCCTGGGTGGCTCAGTTGGTTAAGCGACTGCCTTCGGCTCAGGTCATGATCCTGGAGTCCCGGGATCGAGTCCCGCATCGGGCTCCCTGCTCAGCGGGAAGCCTGCTTCTCCCTCTCCCTCTGCCTGTCTCTCTGCCTACTTGTTCTCCCTCTCTGTCAAATAAATGAATAAAATCTTAAAAAAAAAAAAAAAAATCTAGCATTCCCTATGGAATGAGCATCGTTGCATTGAATATCAGTGTACGTTTACTTGCAACAAACGTTCTGGTCCATCGTCTGAACCCTGTATGGTCTTGCCTTTTTAAATTATTACTAAACCAGGAGAAATAATTGATACAGGCATTTCCAGCAAACTGTGCTCCAAAATGAAAGAGAGATAAAGACTTTACAGATAAACCAAAGCTAAGTGAGTTCATTACTACACTTGCCTTACAAGAAATGCTAAAAGGAGTCATTTGCATTCAAATGAAAGGATGCTAGACAGCAACATGAAAGCATGTAAAAATGTAAAGCACTCTGGCAAAGGTAAATATACAGATAAAAACAGAATCCTGTAACACTGCAATGGTGATCCATAAATCACCTTAATTCTAGCCTAGCATTTAAAAGATAAAAGCATTAAAAATAACTGCAACTATATTATTAGATTAGTGGATACAAAATATAAAAATACCTAATTTGTGACACTGGTGACATAAAATAGGGAGGATGCAAAGGAGTAGAGTTTTTATGTGCAACCTAAATTAAGTTGTTACTAGTTCAGAACAGAGTCCTATAACTGTAAGATATTTTATGTAATCCCCATCATTACCATAAAGAACATTTCCAAAGAAGATACATGAAAGGAATCAAGTACGTCAGTAAAAAAAAATCAGTGGAACACAAAGGAAGATAAACAGAGAGGAAAAGAAAAACAAAATAGCTATAAAATATTCAGAAAACAACAAAATGGCAATAGTAAATCCTTACCTATTGGTAATTATTTTAAGTGTAAATGGATTATACTCCACAATGTAAAGATATAGAGTGGCTAAATAGATTTTTTTTGAAAGATTTTATTTATTTATTTATTTGAGAGAGAGCATGAGAGAGAAAGAGAGAGAGCACAAGGTGGGGAGGGGGAGAGGGAGAGGGAGAAATAGACTCCCTGCTAAGCAGGGAGCCCAATATGGGGCTCAATCCCAGGATCCCGGGATCATGACCAGGAGCAAAGGCAAACGCTTAACCAACTGAGCCATCCAGCTGCCCCTAGAGTGGCTAAATAGATTTAAAAACAAGATCTAAATATATGCTGTAAGACTGACTTTAGATTTAAGAACACATATAGACTAAAAATGAAAGAATGGAAAAAGATATTCCATGCAAATTGTAACCTATGGAAAGCAAATGTGATCATACCTTTAACAAGCAAAATAGATTTTTATTTTTATTATTTTTTTTAAAGATATTATTTATTCATTAGAGAGAGAGAGAGAACAAGCAGGGGGAGAGGCAGAGGGAGAGGCAGAAGCAGGCTCCCCGCAGAGCAGGGAGCCTGATGTGGGACTTGATCCCAGGACCCTGAGACCATGACCTGAGCTGAAGGCAGATGCTTAACCATCTGAGCCACCCAGGTGCCCCAGCAAAATAGATTTTTAAATCAGAAACTCACAAGAGACAAAGAAGGACATTATATAATGGTAAAAAAAGGTCCATTCACCAGGAAGATATGACAATTTAAATATTTATGCACATAACACTAGAGCATTCAAATATATGAAACAAACATTGACAGAATGAAAAGAAGAAATAGAAAACAATAAAATAATAGCAGGGGATTTCAATACTCCACTTTCAATGATGGATAGATCATCCAGTCAAAAGCAATAAGGAAACAAAACTCAAACAACACTAGAGAACAAATGGACCTAACAGACATATACAGAATATTCCATCCAATAGCAGTGGAGTACAGATTATTTTCAAGCACACATGGAACATTCTCCAGGATAGATCATATGTTAGGCCACAAAACAAGTCTTAACAAGTTTAATATTAAATTTATATCAAGTATTTTTTCCAACCACGATGGAATGAAACTAGAAATCAACAGCAGAAGGAAAAAGGGAAAATTCAAAAAGAAGTGGAAATTAGAGAACACACTCTTGAACAACCAGTGGGTCAAAGAAGAAACCACAAGGAAAATTGGAAAACATATTGAAACAAATAAAATCAAAAACACAATATAACCAAAACATGGGTTGCTGCAAAAGCAGTACTAACAGGCAAGTTAATAATGATAAACAGGTAATTAAAAACAGGAGAAAGATCCCAAATAAAGAACCCAATTTTATATTTCAAGGAATTAGAAAAAGAAAAACAAACTAAGCCCAAGTTAGCAGAAGGAAAGAAATAATAAAGATTCAAGCAGAAATAAATGAACTAAAGAATAGAAAACAATAGAAAAAATCAACAAGCTAGAGCTGGTTTTCTGAAAAGATTAACAAAATTGACAGACTCTTAGCTAGGCAAACTAAGAAAAAAAGAGAAGACAACCAGACAAAGATAATATTAGAAGAAAAAAAAAAAAAAAACTACAGACCAATATCACTGATGAATATTGATGCAAAAATCCTCAAAAAAAAGTTAGCAAATTGAATTCAATAGCATACTAAAAGGATTATAACATCATAACCAAGTGGAATTTAATTTTTGGAATGCAAGGATGTTTCAAAATATGAAAAGCAATCAGTGCAATACACCAAATTAACTGGATGAAAGACAAAATTACATGATCATCTCAACTGAATGCAGAAAAAATATTTTACTAATTCAACACCCTTTCGTGGTAATAATATAAACAGTCAACAAACTAGGAAATGAAAGAAATTACCTCAATATAATAAAGGCCACATATGAAAAGCCCATAGATACCATATTCAACAGGGAAATCTGAAAGATTTTCCTCTAAGATCAAAAACAAGGCAAGGATGTCCATTCTGCAACTCTGTTCCACATAGTATTAGAAAGCCTAGCCTGAGCAATTAGGTAAAAAAAAAAAAGAAATAAAAGGCATCCAAATCAGAAAAGAAGTAAAATTATCTTTGTTCACAGATGATATAATCTTCTTGAGGAAAATCCTAAAGATTCCACCAAAAACTATTCAAACTAATAAGCAAATTCAGAAAAGTTGCAGGACACAGTCAACACACACACACACACACAAATTGGCTTTCTATACACTAGTAATGAATAGTCTGAAAAGGAAATTAAGAAAACAATCTCATTTACAGTAGCATTAAAAATAATAAAATATTTAGGAATAAACTTACCTAAGGAATTTAAAGACTTGAACACTGAAAATAACAAAATGTGGCTGAAAGAAATTAAAGACACAAATAAATGGGAAAATATCCCATGTTCATGCATGGATTAGAAGACTTAACATTGTTAAAATGTCCATCTACCCAAAGCAAAGATTCAATTCAATCCTTATCAAAATCCCAAAGGCAATCTCTTTCAGAAATAGAAAAAACAATCTTAAAATTCATATGGAATTGTAAAGGCCTTGAATAGCCAAAACAATCTTGAGAAAGAAAAACAAAGTTGGGGGGCTCACACTTCCTGATTTCAAGACGTTTTACAAAACTACATGCCAGTATGTACCAATTGACATACAAACCAACTGAACAGAGTAGACAGCTCAGAAGTAAACCTTCATATACATGGTCAAATGACCATCAGCTAGAGTGCCAAGGCTGCATAATGGGAAAAAGATAATCACTTCAACAAACGTGTTTGGAAAACTGGATATTCCAACTGTGGGAAAAAAATGAAGTTGGACTTTACATTACACCCTATACAAAAATTAAAATGAATTAAAGACCTAAGTATAAGACTTAAACTCTATTTCCTAGGAGAAGATATAGGTGATAAGCTTCATGACATTAGATTTGACAATGATTTCTTAGATGTGACAACAACAGCATAAGTAGTAAAAGCAAAAAAATAAGCAAATGGGACTATATCAAACTTTAAAAGTTATATTACAGCAAAAGAAACAATCAACAATTGAAAAGACAACCTATGGAATGGAAGAAAACATTTTGAAAACTATATATCTGACAGGGGGTTGATAATCAACATATATAAACAATTCCTACAACTCAACAACAACAACAACAACAACAACAACAACAAAAAACCTGATTTAAAAATAGGTGAAGGATTTAAATAGACATTTTCTTTCCTTTTTTTTTTTTTAAGTAGGCTCCACACCCAGTGTGGGGCTTAAACTCATGACCCTGAGATCAAGAGTTGGCTGCTCTACGGACTGAGCCACCCAGGCATCCCTTAAATAGACATTTTCTTAAAGTATATATACACATGGCCAAAAAGTATATGAGAAGATGCTCAACATCACTAATCATTAAGTATTTTATGAAATAAAAAATTCAAAAAGTATTGATGAAGATGTGGAGATACTGGAACTCTTGTACGCTGATGATGGGAACATAAATGATGTAGCTGCTATGGAAAACAGTATGGAGATTCCTCTGAAAATTAGACTTAAAACTGCCATATGATCCCACAATCCCACCTCTTGGTATTCATTCAAAAAATTTTAAAACAGGATCTTGAAGAGTTATTTGCACCCCCGTGATCATTGCAGCATTATTTACAATAGCCAAGAGCTGGAAACAACCTACATGTCAATGGATGGATTAATGGACAAAGAAAATGTGGTATATACATATAATGGAATATTATTCAGCCTTTAAAAGAAGGAAATCCTACCATATGCTACAACATGTATGAACCATAAGGACAGTATACTAAGTAAAATAAGCTCATCACAAAAAATAAATACTGCATGATTCCAATTACATGATGTATCTTGAGTTAGTAAGACTCAGAAACATGAAGTAGAATGGTGGTTGCCAGAACCACCCTGGGGTTAGTGGTGAAAGCAGAGTTGTTGTTCAATGGGTGTAGACTTTCAGTTTTGCAAGATGAAAAAGTTCTAGAGATCTGTTGCAAAACAATATGCATATAGTTAACACTACTGTACTGTGCACTTAAAAATGGTTAAGGAGGGAAATTTTATGTTTTGGTTTTTTATCATAATAAAAAAATCAAACTTTCAAAAAGTAATTTTAGGCCTAGGAATGTTAAATATAATGTCTAAAGAGTTAATAAGGAAGCATCATTTTTTGGTGGGGTCAGTCCATTGATTTCAGTTAAAATAGAAAAACTGATAAAGTAGAAAGAATAAAATACTTGCAGTGAGTTAAAATCTCTGCAAAGTAACCTAGTTTTGCCCTTTATAAGTTCTAAGACATTAGCCAAACTATATTAGCTCTCCAATGTGTTTTTCTTCTTTGTAATAAAAGAAAATAGGATAAGTGTGACCTCATAGTATATTATAAGGATTGAATGAGATAATGTGCCTGACTTAGCTAGCCTAGTGCCTGCCCAGAGTAGATAATGAATTTTCTCTTTCACTTCCCTTTTCTTTCCAATTCATGAAATATCGATTGGGTGTCCACTGATGCACTAGAAAACCATCCAAAAAGATAGGTGAAGAATTTTTAAATTATGTGGCAGATTAAAGAAAATATTAATTTGATTAAAATATTAATAATATAAAATTAATTGTAAATTAATAATATAAAACAATATTGTTATTGCAATGTGCCAGGCACAATAAATGCATGATTGTCTTATATCTTACCATTCTGACAACAAATATGAGGAAGACACTATTATTATTCTCATTTTACCAGTAAGGAACCTGAGGTTTAGAGAATTTAACCTATCCGAAACTCCAGCTAGTATGAGCAGAGCATGACTCCATATCTGACTCTAAAGTTCAAGCTCCCAACTGCTGCTATATTGTACTGCTTATGGAGAATGAGCTCAAATATGTAACAGCCTTGCCTCGAAATTTAAATCAATCAAAATGTAGCAGTCTTTATCTTAGGTAAGGATAAGGAAAAGGGGAGATGAGTAAGCAAACCTCCTTCATTCCTAGTATACTTCCAAATTTCCACCTCTTTCCAGACCTCAAGTAAAATGGATTTTATGGTTTCCCCAATTTCTTTCTCAGTTTTATTGTCTTGGTAATCAAGGCTTTCTAAAATGCTTTACAAATGGGAAACAAACATGGACTTGGACGACTGATACTAGCTTTAATGGAGGAGGGAGAATGAGCTGTACCTTGAGAAATGGGTTAAGTTTGAATAGACTGAGAATATAGGGGAAGGCTCAGAGGTAGGAATTAGCAGGACATTTTTGTGAACAATAATAAGATCCTAGAGCAGAAGTTTTGATTTGAAAAGATTAAACTGGAACATGTATGGAGCTTTATTAGACCATTCATATATTAGACTTTGACCATTAGGACCCAGATCATTGGTTATCAAATCACCTTGAAGAAAAGTCGATATTGCTTAAGATTCTGGAAACATTCCCAGAGCAACCCTGGTAGACCCATTTAGTAACTGCTAAATCATCTGACTGGTACAAAAGGTCTAATTGAACCAGAAATGTTGACAAAAATTATTTCCCACAGGACAGGGATGTAACAAAAGAGGATTTTGCCTTCTTCAGCTGGATCAGACTCTATTGCTCATAGTTTTGTTTCACTTAGAAGCATAGGATGAGGCAGAGGCAATATCTTTTTAAGCTTGTCCATTGTGTCTCTGAGTAAAACTGAGGCATTTTGCTTTCATATCTACTCTTTCGTATTGATCTCAGTCTTTACGTACACACACACATATGCACACACATACACACACATTTTTTTTTCTAATGAATGAGGAGAGAAAAATAAAAACAAGGAAAATACTTGTAGGCTCTTTCCAGACATTATGTAAAGTTATTTGTTGTTAGTTCATCTCTTTCCCTGGTCTTTGCTTGAACTCAAGTTTTATGTATAAGTGTCATATTGTAGTTGAGAAAAGCAATATTCAGTTTGTTAAAGCTATGAAACACAGTAGGAAATCTGTTATTCTTTTCACCTTTCAGTAAAAAAAAAATGTAATTGACACTCCCCCCAAAATGTTACAGGAATATAGATAGAGGTATAAATATTTTTTTTAAAGATTTTATTTATTTATTTGACAGAGAGAGACACAGCGAGAGAGGGAACACAAGCAGGGGGAGTGGGAGAGGGAGAAGCAGGCTCCCCGCAGAGCAGGGAGCCCGATGCGGGGCTCCATCCCAGGACCCTGGGATCATGACCTGAGCCGAAGGCAGTCGCTTAACCAACTGAGCCACCCAGGCGCCCCGAGGTATAAATATTTTTAAGTATACCGTGGAAAATGAAATTTGATTTGTGCTTTTTAAGTATGTATGCACTAATCATATAGAATCTTTTGAAATCATAGATGTTATGAATCTGTTCTTGGTTACCTATAGATTTCAACAAAGCTGTTTCATTTTTTAATTTAGAAGTAGGCTGGAAGTCAAAAATGGTGATTATTATCTGCAATCTAAGGGGGAATGTACTGCATATCATTTATTGTTAAACAGAGTTAAAATCTTGTTTATCACAATAAACCTTTCTAAAATTCTCAATTAAAATATTCACCTTGGGTTATTTTTAATCATATTTCACTGCCTATTTTCACTTGTACAATATAATTCTTAACACCGATGTATACATGATATTAAATGTCATTAATGTTTTGTTATTTCACTGAGTATTAACCCATAACCCTCCATAACTTCAGAGTTGCCTTACAAGTGAAATTACTTTATTGAATGTCGAGTTGATAGTTCATTAGCCAACCATGGCCCCTAAAACATAGACCACACACACACATACACATACCCCTCCTTGGATGCTATATTTAATTAGATTTTTCTGTAATAGTGTCATAACAACATTCTAGTACATGTAGAATCGTTCATTAAAGAGAAAGATGTCAATTTCCCAAGATTCTTAAAATTTCAGCAAAAGAAACATTTCTCATGATTTTATCCTAATGTGTAAAGTACTACCAAAATTTCCATAAAATGAATTATTCATTTCCTGTACAGCTTACCCAATATATTTTTTTGTAAGTAAAATTTAGTTAGATAAGCAAAATTTATTTAACCTCCATACTTAAAACACCAGCCTCCCTTATTTCTCACACTATTAATAAAATATAAATTTTAATGATTTTTTTTGTTATCTAGCCATAATTTTAAAATATACAGAACCTTAGGAATTTCCTCTCCAATGATTCTAATATATTCCCTTATACTTAAGAGAGATATAAAATTTAACATTTAAAAAATATTTTTTGTAGGGCGCCTGGGTGGCTCAGTTGGTTAAGCGACTGCCTTCGGCTCAGGTCATGATCCTGGAGTCCCTGGATCGAGTCCCGCATCGGGCTCCCTGCTCGGCAGGGAGTCTGCTTCTCCCTCTGACCCTCTCTCCTCTCACGCTGTTTCTCTCTCACTCGCTCTCTAAAAAATAAATAAAATCTTAAAAAAAAAAAAGAATATAGAATGTTTGTCTTTTGGGGTGCATGGGTGGCTCAGTCAGTTGAGCGTTGCCTTTAGCCCAGGTCATGATCCCAGAGTCCTAGGATTGAGGCCCGCCTTGGGCTCCTTGCTCAACGGGGAGCCTGTTTATACCTCTGCCTCTCCTTCTCCCTCTGCTCCCCTGCTCCTGCTCGCTCTCACCCTCACATAAATAAATAAAATCTTTAAAAAAAAGGGCGCCTGGGTGGCTCAGTTGGTTAAGCGACTGCCTTCGGCTCAGGTCATGATCCGGAGTCCCGGGATCGAGTCCCGCATCGGGCTCCCTGCTCGGCGGGGAGTCTGCTTCTCCCTCTGGCCCTCCCCCCTCTCATGCTCTCTCTATCTCATTCTCTCTCTCAAATAAATAAATAAATAAAATCTTTAAAAAATATATATATATTTTTTGTATAACTAGACGATGAAAATCTGAATACAATCTGAGGGTTAACTCCTAATAAAATTAACTTGACTATGTCTGTGCTTCAGATGATTTCTCTCTTAATTCAAGAAATATTCACAGATTTCCAATTTCAATCATAAAATCACTTCATTCAAAACAAATATGTGTTCTGCAACCTATTTTCATATAAAACTTTCATCAGAAGCCACTTAAATATACCTTCACTCTAAGTTGCGGAAATGGCTAACATAAACATAAATTATACTCAAGACAAATAGTGGTGTTCCCATACAGGATTTTTGCTTCAAGAATGGCATAAGAGGACGGTTCTTTACAGATTGACACTCCTCTGTGTAACAACTATATACTCCAGACAAAATAAAACAATAACAAAATAAAACTAACAACCTGAAAGCTCTGGAGTATAAACGAAGACATGTAGACCCTTGCAGGAGACCTAAATTTGAAAGAAGTTTCCAAAATGGTTTGAATTTCCCACTATTGTAGACTTGGTCCAAGGGCAGGACACAGTTATACAAGCAGCCAAGAAAAGTGACCCACTCTCAAGAAGTAAACAGTCAATAGAAGCCAATTCCAAGATATACCAAAAGGGAAAATTGTCAGGAAAGGACATTCAAGAAGCTATTATAACTATACTTAATATGGCAAAGGAAAATATATTGAAAACCAAGATAGAAAATCTCAGCAGAAATATGGAAAATGTTTTTAAAATCCAATAGAGAAATTGAAAAATAAAATATCTTAAATTAAAAATTCAGTGGAGATCTATAATAGGATAATGGAGATGACAGAAAAGAATCAGTGAGCTTAAAAGATAGATGGTAGATATTATCCAGTCCAAAGAAAAGAAGAGAAAAAAGATAGAAAAACACATAAATTTTCAAGAACCTAAGGAGAAAAGCAATTAAAATAATTAATTAATGTGTACTTAGAGTCCCAGAAGAGAAGAGAGAAAGAATGAAGTAGAAAAACTATATGAAGAAATTATGACTGATAATCTCCCTAGTTTGGTAAAAGATATAAATGTAGAAATCCTCAAAGCACAGTAGACTCCAGGAAATACAAATGCAAAGAAAACCATGCCTAGGAACAATATACTCAAACTCGTGAAAACCAAAGATAAAATCTTGAAAGTAACCAGAGTAAACAACATATTACATACAGGGAAACAATGATTCAAATACTCTAGCTTTCTTGTTGAAAACCACAGAGGCCAGAAAGCCTGGGAGGGATTATTTAAGAGCTGACAGTAAAAAACAAAAAACAATAACAAAAAACAGTTAACTCACAATTTCTATTTTCAGTGAAAACATCCTCTGAGTACAAAAGTAAAAAAGAAAAAATTTAGATAAAAGGATTTGTTGTCAGCCAACCTATATTATAAGAAATGCCAAAAGATGTTTTTAGGCTGAAGGGAAATCTTTTTCGAGAAGAAGTGAACAGCACTGGAAATGATAAATATCTGGATAAAATAAAAGAATATTTTTCTTCTTAATTAAAAAATATAATCATTTGAAGCAAAAATTAATTTTATAATGCAGATGTAACATGTATAACAATTGTGACTACAAAAATCCTTGTCTAATGAACACATTTTAAAAATACCAAGATGGTATACCTCAATCCATATCAACCACATTAATGGATTAAACAGTCTGATTAAAAGGTGAAAAATTTTCACAATAGATGTGAAAGCAATATCCAAATACATTCTATTTACAAGAGATACACTTTAAACATAAAAACAAAGAGAGGCGCCTAGGTGGCTCAGTCAGTTAGCCTCAGGTCATGATCTCAGGGTCCTGAGGTCCAGCCCTGTGATGGGCTCTACACTCAGTGCAGAGTCTGCTTGAGATTCTCTGCCTCTCCTGCTGTCCCTCCCCCCATGTGCTCTCTCTCTAAAATAAATAAGTAAATAAAATATTTTAAATAAATAAATAAATATAATAGTTGAAAGTAAACAGAAGGAAAAAAATCTAGCATAAGTAGTTTGGAAATACTCTATTATAATATTATATGAATAATACTATATTAATATCAGATAAAATAGGCTTTAAGATAAAAAATATGGCCTGAGGTAAAGGAGATTTCATAATGAAAAAAAGATCAATTCATCAGAAATACATAGCAGTCATGAAAGTATACAATAATAAGAGAGCAACAGATTACATGAAACACTGACATAATTAAAGGGAGAAATAAACAGTACTACAGTCTTTGTAAAAGATTTTAACACTCTTTTTTCAGCAATCACTAAAACTAGAAAAAAAAATTAAGACATAGATGATCTGAGCAATACTATAGGACCTTAATAGCACTGATATTTGTAGATTATTACACACAGCAACTGCAGAATACACTTTCATTCACAAAGATACACCATGTGACAGAAAACACATGTCTCATTACTTTAAAGGACTGAATGCATAAGAGTATGTGCTGTGACCACAATTAAATAACCCAATAAACACTAGGCAAAAGATTGAGAGGACACTCTGCAAGAAAAGATGATTGACCAATTAGCGCAAGATTCTCAACACCATTAGCATTAAGGAAGTGCCATTAAAATTCACAAGGAGATAACACCACACTTATAAGGATGCCTAAAATTAACATGCTGACAATACCAAGTGCTAAAGAGCATGTGGAGCAACTAGAACTCTCAAACACTGGGGTTACAGAGGTAAAATGATACAATAATTGGAAAATTGTTTTACAGTTTTTTTAAATATTAAAGATAGACCTATTTTACTACCTAACCATTTCATTCTTATCCAAATTAGTGAAATCAGTCTTATACATGAATATTCATAGCTTTTTTATTCACAGTAGCCAAAAATTGGACATGATTCAAATGTCCATCAATCAGCAAATGATAAACAAGATGTGGTATAGCCATACAGTAGAATATTACTCAGGAATAAAAAGGAGAGACTACAAATAAATTCAATAGGATGAATGAATCTCAAAATCACTATGCTGAGTGTAAGAATCCAGGCTCAAAAAAGTATACAACATATGACTACATTAATATAAAATTCTAAGAAATGTAAATTAATCTATAGTGACAAATAAGTAAGTGACTGCCTGGTCTCAGGGCAAAGGAAATGATGGACTACAAAGGGACACAAGAAAACACTGGGGAGTGATATAAAAGTTCCATATCTTGTGGTGTGGTTTTCAGGTGTATATGTCTTTCAAAAAATGTATCAAATTACATATTTTAAGTGGACACAACTTACTACACATAGATTACACCTTAATAAAATTGATTTTAAAAGAGATACACTTTTCACCAAAATTAGAACTCTTGAAAAGACATCAATTAAAAAAAACAAATAGAAAATATCAAAAATTCAAGTTGAATAAATAAAAATTCATTTTCTTTTGATAAACTGTGGTTATTGAAATCCTGGTAAGAGTTAAAGTTGATTTAGAAATGTCAGTTGGATTACTCCATTTACCTTGTCAATGCAAATTAAAAAACAAAATTTTTTTTTAATTTTAAAGAGAAAGGAAAAGAGTTTTACTCAAGCCTAGGTTGACAGCTGGACAGCTGTCCAGGATTCAAAATCTTCACAAAGAAGAGTATGCTCTGGGGAAGGAACATTTGGTGCAGGGCTGTATACTTTTTTTCCATAAAGAGCTACAAATCATCATGATGAAGGACATTCCAGAAAGTTGCAGACTTTCTCTTATGGTTTTAGTATGTGCAAGTCTTTATGACTTTAATCTTATGGGAACGAAGTAGGTTTTTTTGTTTTTCTTATCTTTATGTTCAGAATGCTCCCTTTTGGTCATTTTTTTAATGAGGCAGATGTACAATCAATGTGTTCTCAGGACAGAAGTAGAGCCCATGCTTTGAGGTTTTGTGGAGTCATTTTGACCTTCATAAAGAGCTTCTCTGGGAGCCTAGGAGCAGGGCCCACAAATGTTGAAGGTTGAAATTTTCTTTTATCAACAGGAATAGACTTAAAATATATATATATTTCTCCAATTTATTCATTGGTACCTAAAATTAAAATTTGTAACTAACTCTTAAAATTGTTCAGCCAAAAAAGTGTATGTGTGTGTGTATATATATATAGCATATACATGCATCGAGGAACATCTCCACATATGTATGAGAGAGAGACTGAGAAAGAGAGAGAGCAAATATGTCAAAATGTTAATTTGTATATACAGGTGAACTTATGTGGATTCTCATGTTACTATTTTTTCAATTTTCCTCTAGTTTTGAAATTTTCAAAGTAAACAGTTGAAGTAAAACATAATCAAGACTTACCAAATTTACATTAATGAGTCTGCCCACTGAAATTTTAATACCCAGGAAATTTTAATAACCCAGGAAGTGATGTGAATACATATTTTATAAAGCATTAAAATTGAAGCATGAAATTACTAAATGTATTGAGGATGAGAAAAGAGCACTGTGAGAGTATCAAAAAAAATCCACCTAATCAAAGCAATTTTTATATCAAGACCTCTGACTATTTTGGGAGTATAAAATAATGAATGGCTATGACTATAGACTCTGCAGTCTATTCCTTCTTGATCCCTTACTAACTATATAACTTTTTTTAAAACTCAATGTCCTCATATGTAAAAATGAGGAAAATAAAAGTACTTACCTCAAGGATGTTGTAAAGATTAAATGAGATAATAAGCTTAAAGTGTATAATGCAGTGCTTAGTACAAAGTAAGAACTCAAGAAATGTTAGCATCTATAATTCCTATTATTTTAGGAGGAACTGAAGGAGATACATTCATAAAATTGTGAATTGTCAAAATGACTCCACAAAACCTCAAAAAAAATTCCTATTTTTATCCTACCATATGCCATTCCCCAGTTATTGTGGAAGACTATTTCATTTTTAGATTTTAGGTTGTTCCGAGAAGACTTTAGATTTCTTTTTACGTTTTTATTTTAATTCCAGTTAACTACAGTGTCATATTAGTTTCGGGTGTGCAATATAGTAATTCAATACGTCCATACATAACCCTGTGCTCATCACAACAAGTGCACTCCATAATCCCCGTCACCTATTTAAAGCATTCCCCCCCATCTCCCCCTCTGGTAATCATCAGTTTGTTCTCTATAATTAAGAGTCTGCTTCTTGATTTGTCTCTCTCTCTCTCTCTCTTTTTTTTCCCTTTGCTTGTTTTGTTTCTTAAATTCTACATATGAGTGAAATCATATGGTATTTGTCTTTGATTTATTTCACAGCACTGTATTCTCTTGCTCCATCCATGTCAATGCAAATGGCAAGATTTCATTCTTTTTATGGCTGAATAATATTGCATTGTATATATATACTACTTCTTTTTTATCCATCAATCAATGGACACTTGGGCTGCTTCCATATCTTGGCTATTGTAAATAATGCTGCTATAAACATTGGGGTGCAGGTACCCTTTGAATTAGTGTTCTTGTATTCTTTGGGTAAATACCCACCCACTGGTGCAATTGCTGGATCATAAGGTAGTTCTATTTTCAACTTTTTGAGGAACCCCCATACTGTTTTCCACAGTGGCTACACCAGTTTGCATTCCCACCAACAGTGCAAGAGAGCTCCTTTTCCTCCACATCCTCACCAACACCAAGTTATTTCTTGTGTTGTTGATTTTAGCCATTCTGACAGGTGTGAGATGATATCTCATTATAGTTTTGATTTGCATTTCCCCGATAATAAGTGATTATGAGCATCCTTTCATGTGTCTGTTGGCCATCTAGATGTCTTCTTTGGAGAAATATCTGTTCATATCTCCTGCCCATTTTTAGTTGGATTATTTGTTTTTTGGGGTATTGAGTTGTATTAGTTCTTTATATATCTGGATACTACCCTTTTATCAGATACATCATTTGCAAAAATCTCCTCCCATTAAGTAGGTTGCCTTTTAGTATTGTTGATTGTTTCCTTCCCTGTGCAGAAGCTTTTTATTTTGATGAAGTACCAATAGTTTCATTTTGCTTTTATTTCACTTGCCTCAAGAGACATATCTAGGAAGAAGTTGCTACAGCTGATGTCAAAGAAGTTACTATCTGTGTTGTCCTCTAGGATTTTTATAGTTTTAGGCCTTACATTTAGGTATTTAATCCACTGTTAATTTATTTTTGTGTATAGTGTAAGAAGGTGGTCCAGTTTCATTCTTTTGCCTGTTGCTGTCCTGTCTTCCCACACCATTTGTTGAAGAGGATGTTGTTTTCCCATTGGATATTCTTTCTTGCTTTGTCAGAGATTAATTGACCATATAGTTGTGGGTTTATTTTTGGGTTTTCCATTCTGTTCTATGTGCTGATCGATGTATTTTTGTGCCAGTACCATACTGTTTTGATTGCTACAGCTTTATAATAACTTGGTATCTGGAATTATGATGCCTCCAGTTTTGCTTTGCTTTTTTAGGGTTGCTTTGGCTATATGTGGTCTTTTGTGGTTCCATACAAATTTTAGGATTGTTTGTTCTAGTTCTGTGAAAAATGCTGTTGGTATTTTGATAGGGATTGCATTAAATGCATAGATTGCTTTGAGTAACATAGACATTTTAACAATACTTGTTCTTCCAATCCATGACGATGGAATGTCTTTCATTTCTTTGTGTCATCTTCATTCTCTTTCATAAGTGTCTTTAGAGTACAGGTCTTTCATCTTTTTGGTTAGATTTATTCTTAGGTATCTTATTATTTTTGGTACAAGTGTAAATATGATTGTTTTCTTAACTTCTCTTTCTGATGCTTTATTATTGATGAATAGACATGCAACAGATTTCTGTACATTGATTTTATATCCTGCAACCAAATTAATTTATCATTTCCAGCAGTTTTTTGGTGGAGTCTTTAGGGTTTTCTACACATAGTATCACGTCATCTGCAAACAGTAAAAGTTTGACTTCTTCCTTCCCAATTTGGATAACTTTTCTTTTTGTTGTCTGATTGCTGTACCTAGGACTTCCAGTACTATGTTAAATAACAGTAGTGAGAGTGAACATCCTTGCATTGTTCCTGAACTTTGGGGAAAAGCTCTCAGTATTTCCCCATTAATGATGATGTTAGCTGTGGGTCTTTCATATATGGCCTTTATTATGTTGAAGTATGTTCCCTCTAAATCTACTTTATTAAGGGTTTTTTATCATGAATAGATGTTATACTTTGTCAAATGCTTTTTCTTTTTTTAAAAGATCTTGTTTATATATTTGTCAGAGAGAGAGAGAGCGAGCACAAGCAGGGGGAGGGACAGACAGAGGGAGAAGCAGACTCCCTACTGAGCAGGGAGCCCGATGTGGGACTTGATCCGAGAACCCCAGGATCATAACCTGAGCTGAAGGCAGACACTTAACCTGACTGAGCCACCCCGTCAAATGCTTTTTCTGCATCTATTAAAATGATCATATGGTTCTTATCCTTTCTCTCACTGATGTGATGTATCACGGATTTGTTTGTGAATATTGAACCACCCTTGCATCCCAGGAATAAATCCCACTTAGTCATGATGAATGATTTTTTAAATGTATTGTTGAATTCAGTTTGCTAGTATTTTGTTGAGAATTTGTTGAGGATAAGGTTTTTAAAACACAAAACCCGATTTTATCGACTTAAGCCTAGAGAACATTTTTTTCCTCCAAATTCGGGCAAGTTTTCTGACTGAGAAGACTTAGAGGTGGAAAAAATCTCACATATCTAAGTTTGAAATGCTACAAGAAAAATGTTAGGCAGTTAAAATAATCTTTTGAAACAAGGCTTGTCTGATGATCCAGACTACTGCAAATTGATTGTTTTCTTGTTTCCTTTAAATGAGCCCATGTTTGATCATTTGACATTTACTATTTGATTATTTAATAACTGGAAACTTATTGCACTCAGTAATTGCCAGCCTGCTGATCTGACAGTGAAATTCTGATATGAAAATGAGATTAATAATTTAACTGTGATTTAGACATGATAGCCTTTGAATTTAGATTACAAGTCTTACATCAGGGACCTCTGTTGAAAATATAATTTGGATTTCATTAAAGTAATAAAGCTGTTTTAAATTTTCATTAAAATATTTTATCATTCTCGGGGTGCCTGGGTGGCTCAGTCGTTAAGCGTCTGCCTTCGGCTCAGGTCATGATCCCGGGGTCCTGGGATTGAGCTCCGCATCGGACTCCCTGCTCTGCGGGAAGCCTGCTTCTCCCTCTCCCTCTCCCCCTGCTTGTGTTCCCTCTCTGGCTGTCTTTCTCTCTGTCAAATAAATAAAACCTTAAAAAATATATATATTTTATCATTCTCTTCCTGGTATCAAATTGTCAGGATACAACTATAACAAAGGTGATCTTATGATTTTAATAGGAAGTTTGAAACTCTGTGTTATGTATGTGTGGTTCTTACCTTATATATACCTTTTATCCTGAACTGCCCAGCGCAGACTCAGATAATTGTGATCATGGATAACACCTATACAATGGCTCCTTTTGAAGAGTCTGTGTTATCCAATCAATAGTCAGTATTCTCTTCATTAATGAAGAGTTTGCTCTTTGTGGCATCTTGAGGAAGCAAAACCAATTTAAGTTAATATTCAATACATTAACACACTTAGATAAGATGTACTCCTATTTTTAAATATATACTTTAAAACTTAACTTCGGGGAGCCTGGGTGGCTCAGTTGGTTAAGCGACTGCCTTTGGCTCAGGTCATGATCCTGGAGTCCCTGGATCGAGTCCCGCATCGGGCTCCCGGCTTGGCGGGGAGTCTGCTTCTCCTCTGCCCCTCCCCCCTCTCATGTGCTCTCTCTCATTCTTTCTCTCTCAAATAAATAAATAAAATCTTTAAAAAAAAAAAAAAAAAACTTAACTTCAAAAATATACCCGAGGGAATATAATTGCTTAAAACTTTGAGGTTTTCACAGAACTTCGTATCTACTCATATCTATTATGGATCCTCTTAGCAATCCTTTAGGGTGTAACAGGTAATTTTAGAGATTGGAGTTTTCAAGAGATTAATGAAATTGGGAGAGAAAAAGCAAATCTTCTTTACAGAAGGATTCTAAATAATATATGTAGATAGCTCTCCCTCCAGGAGGTGGAGTTTAACTTCCACCAGTTTCAAGTATGGGCTGAACATTAAAAGGGGAAAATAGTAACTTGACAGTGGAGAAACCTGGCAATACCTTAACGAAGTGATCTAGATTAAATCCCTAGTAATGTCATATGGATATCATGTACCTTCTGATATGATAGGGTAAGAAGGGCACTTTTCATTATTCCAAATTATTCAAAATAAAGTTTAATTTTTTTCAAAAAAGTACTCACATATGGATATCAGTGCTAGGAGTGAAGTGGGTTCCTGCTGAATGTGTTCCCCACTCCACCTCAAATCAATCATTTCCTAACGAACGGGAAGAAAATTTTGTGCATATATATAAAAAGAGTGCTGACACTGGTGCATATTTTAATTTGCATTCAATTCAATAAAATTGCAATTTAAATTAAATCTTCAGAGAAATCCTATCTAACAAATGCACATATAAATCTAGTATTTTTATTAAATAAAAAACAAAACTTGTTCTTTGATCAATGCTCAACTGACTTATAAGTTTGGCAGATTAATTTCCCCTAAACATTTAGCAGCATTTATAAGCCTGATTAATTCAATTTCCTTAGACATTTTAAATTACAATTACAAATATTAACACATTCAAGTCTCTCAAGCATTTTAAACACCTAACAAGAGAGATTTGCGAATCTAATAAACAATCTCTTAAGCACTTAACTACTACTTACAAACCTAAAAAGTCTAAATTTCTAGAGTACTCAAGTATCAAATATGTAAGCAATCAAATATCATATACAAACAACTTCTCTTTTCTTACATTTATCAATTTAAAATCATAAGTACAAAATGTACATCTCTTAGTTATTATTCCTTAAAATCAAAATTATAACATCAAATAAATAATCTTGAAAAATCCCAATTAAAAACCATAAGTTTAGGGGTTCCTGGTTGGCTCAGTTGGTAGAGCATGGGACTCTTGATCTCAGAGTCGTGAGTTCAAGCCCCATGTTGGGTGTGGAACCTACTTAAAATTTTTTTTTAAAAATTTAAAAACCATAAGCTTAATATCAATCACATTTTCTTAAACATTTAAATTAAAACAACAGATCCAACATGACAGATTCTTTAAAGTCAAATCATCTTCAACATTTACAAACTTAATGAACAAAACACACACAAGTTACATGAGGCTTGAACTATTCCTAAGCTGAGCATAAATGTATTATATGCCTTACTTCCATATTTTCTCTATACGTTGTAAACATTTACATATTTGTAAACATAATATAAACATTTCACTGATGTAAATGACCTGCGGAGTCATTTGCTGACTACACGAGAGAAGGCCATCCAGGCCAGATTAGAGGTGGTTCACCTTTCAAGATGATTTATTAGCACCTTTTTTTAAAGGTCTTTTCTTATAAAAAATGGAACTTTCCAAATGCTCTCCTTTTCTTGCAAAGACTCTACATGATTTTTAATTGTCTGAATAGAATGGAGATTTGGTAGTCCTATGCACACTGCAAATAATCTGCTTACTATCTTGTTGGTTTCTGAACCCTCTTTATGTTTTACTTCTTATCTGTCAAACTCATCATCATTTAAGGTCATTTTATTGATACATTGCTGTATCTCATTTTATGTCACCTTTTTAGATCTTTTTCATGGATGAATGACCATAAAGTTATCTATTCCAGTCTCCAATTTGTTGTCAGATTCCATTCATTATTATTTCATTATTATTTTTCAACTCAGCTACTTCTTTCACAATTGCTATCATTTGTACTTAATCTCTTTGGCTACCGTATAATGTTGGCTGGGGTGGGGGGTGGCGAGAAACAGAAAATTTAAGTCAAGCTCATGTTTCTGTTGAATTGTCAATTCAACACTTATTTTCACTCTCCCATGGGATGCCTTCTCCTCTTCCCCAGATCTTGTAGAAACCTAAAGGGGAAGAATTGCATTAAAATCACGTTAAGTGTTGCAACCCCAATTCTGATATCAGCATCCTTGTTTCTTATCAGAGCCCATCGGTAGTTTTGTGACTTCAATTCTGATGACTGTGCATGAAGCATCTCAATGATACAATTTCATTTAACTTAGATAATAAGTGAAAGATTTATAGTTGAGAGATGCTGTCATGATACTTTAAAGATAAAGAGTATTAAAAACTATGAAAGGGGACATACTGCAAAATAGCCAAATTTAGTTTAATTCTGTTACTGGCACTTTCCCTAGATGATTCAAATACCTAGATTTCTTTTATTTAATATTTCTATTTCCAGTGATCACTAGAGTTGTCCATTTTAATATCCAGATTCACTATAACGTCTGCATGCTTTATGATTGCCCCAAAGGCAGCAAGACATGGTAGAAAGAACTTAGTTTACAAAGTCAGAAACTTGGGTTTAAATTCCAACTCATTTTACTTCACCTTTCTGACGGTCAATTTTCTCTTCCTGAACAAGGGGATTAAAACCTGGCTTGAAATGAGTTAATATTTGCAGAGTTACTCAGTACAATTGCTGGCCCATAGTCAGTGTTCCAGAAATAGTAGTACTTTTTTCATGTCATTGCTTTTCAGCTTAGATTCGCCTATGGTGTTAATTATATAGAAAATGTTGCTCCAATGCCACCTTTTTAAATACAGCAAAATTATATTATGCACATTTTTTGAGGGGCTTTGTTTTATTTTCATCTATACTGCAATGAAAAGCAGTTATTTTGCATCTTGGATCTCTTGGGCGAGTTGCAAATATTTTTGTGATGTAGCTAATATCACAGTTGTTAATAAAGCATGACATGCTACTTGGCACCTTTGTCAAAGTTTTTATGAAAAATTGGTTAAATCCCTAAAAAGAAGAGGGTCACTAACATACAAAAAAGAGAGAGAGAGAGTTATCATTGCCTTTATTATAGAACTATATAGATCATTAGATTGTGGGTATTTGACATCTGAAAAAGCCTCTTCCAACTTATATATTTCACTAAAGAGAAAATTGGAAATCAGAGATATGGTACAACTCTAGGTTCGTATGGCAAATCAGCCAGTGAACCCAACTCTTCTGAATCCATTTCGACTGTATCTCCATTACATCATGCAGCCTCAATAAGCTGCTTACCTCATACGGTTCCCTCAACCAGAATTCTTGTGAGCAGCGATTAACTAGCCATCTTTTTAACTCCGGTTCTTATTAAACCCAAATTTTCTTTCTGGTATCCATTTAGTTAGGTAGGTGGCTCAAGCCTCAAATGTAATTTCAGATTTATCCTTATTTGGTTTGGTAGTGAAAACATTTAACTATGACTCTTCAAAAAGATTATGAAACAAAGATACAAATGCAATGTGTTAAATGAGTTGAAATAGCCATCTTATTTCCTCACTTTTATTTTTTAAAATGTCTCAGGAATCCCACTTTTCCTATGAGCAGTGGATGGTATTTCAGCATCATTTGGTCTGAATATTCTAGCACCAGTTCTGCCGTTCCAGTAACCATGTAAATCAATACATGCATGTCTGTTCACATTTTTTCATCATTCCCCAAAAACGATTCCAGACACAGTAATGGTTTTAATTCACAATGCATAAATTTAAGCAATTATCAACTCCTTTTAAAGAAAAATAAATCGTCATAGAATCCCAATACATTTTTAGACTCCAGAGTTTTGCGGATTCTCATTTGAGAAACACCAACGAATGGTCTCATCTCTTTGACACTTCACTCTAACATACCAAATTAAGGAATGCTAGGTCTAAACATCATGCCAAGAGCAGCAAGTAGCTGCTAAAACACCTGACCACAAAGAAGAAGTTTTTAAGCACTGTGGCCTGGGACTGTTTAGCTTGTTAGTATAAATTTGTGTGTTCGTATAAAAACCTGACCCATGCTAAAATCCTTTAGAACAACACTGCTTTGCAATACATGACAGGAACCAGTGATTTTTCATAAGATTCATCCTGACTGATCTCAGAGAGTTATACCCTGCATTCTTCCTTAAGAACACAGGAATATATTCATCCAAAATGAATACATGTGTCATTAATTTTATTATGATATTGCATAAACAAGATGCATATAGTTTCTTGGAATTAGTCACTTGTCTGTACACATTATGTTACAGGCTTTACTTAGCCACTTATCCCTCAATCATCTTCCTCAGCTGGCTTAACTTTTCTGAATTATTTACTCTTCAAAAAAAAAAAAAAGTAAAGAGCAAAGACTCTGGAGCCAGACAATCTGAATATGAAATCTCATCTCTGCATCTACAGCTGGGTTACCTTGACTGAGATACCTCATCTCCTTTTGCTTCAGGTTTCCCAACTGGAAAATGGGGATAAAATAATAATAACCACCAAATGAAATTAAGTGAGTTAATATGTGTAAGGTGCTGAGAATAATCCCTAGCACATTAGAAGGGCTACAAAATGTTGCTGATATTAACCACCTCTAAGAATTTTTGAGGGAACAGAATAGCGTGTATAATAACACCAGTAGCGTGGTGCCTGGTTTATGATTATGGCCCAGTTAATGGTGTGAATAGTACTATCTCTGCTGTAGAACTAAAATACTGAATTAGATATTAGCCCCAAAGGATTAAAGGGATTTAAATAGTCTGTAAAATTCAAAAACTGTTTTAAGGAGTATCTCCTCAGAGGCAGCTATAATGAACAAACACATGCACAAAAAGGGGGAGAGGGGTACAAACAGATGTGAGTTTGCCTTTTACTAGTTAGATAACACTGATCAGGCTACTTCTTTTTTTTTTTCCTTTTTTTTTTTTTTAAAGATTTTATTTATTTATTTGAGAGAGAGAGAATGAGGGAGAACACATGAGAGGGGATAGGGTCAGAGGGCAAAGCAGATTCCCTGCCGAGCAGGGAGCCCGATGCGGGACTCGATCCAGGGACTCCAGGATCATGACCTGAGCCGAAGGCAGGCGCTTAACCAACTGAGCCACCCAGGCGCCCCATAGGCTACTTAACTTCTTTATTGACACCATGAAGTTAAAAACACTGATCCCATAACATTATTTTGAAATTTTAATGAGATAATATATATATGAAATATCAGTAGAAAGTAAGTACTCCATCAATGTTGTTTCCTGTTCTTTCCCTTAAAAAAAAAAAAAAAAAAAAAAAGGTTTGCTTATTGGGACTGATTTCCCCACCATACAAAATACATCCTTGGATTTTACCAAATATATAGCAAGTTCAGTTTATTGGAAAAAAAGGTACTACGTTCAACTAAGTGATTCCTGTTCCTCGTAGTTTTCAACTAACTAGCATCTCTAAATTGCCTGTTATTTTCCAGATGAAGTGGGTGAATGTGTCATACTTGTAGATAAAAAGCTTTTTATTTAGTGAGCATTCATTATTTTTTAAAGTTTCCTAAAATGAAATTAACACATTGATGAATTTTTGTATTTTTACAACAGTTCAGGTAAGTGCAGTGCCCGTAAGATATGGGTTAAAAGCACTGCACCAAAAAAGAGAGATGGGAGGAAAGAAACATTGGCAGGTGGTGTGATGAGAAAGTGATTTATAGTAGTAATGAATTGAAGCCCTTCCAAAAGATGTATTTAGCAGAAGAGTGCTTTAAAATGTCACCTACGTTGCTAAATAATAAATACTTTTAAAATAAAATGGTAAAGAGAAACTGTTGTGAATTATTGATTTCATCCACTTTGGGACAATGACATTGCTAGGGAACAACAGAGGACCTCCTGGACTCTGAATGCCACCTTTCTCAGTGCTGCTCATCTAGGACCTCTGACTATTCACCTGTCATTCTATTTCATCCCAGAGCCATTAACAAAAAGGGGCCTTACCTATTCAATGTCTATGCTAATTAATGGTCACAGCGGCAGCATGGGCATCCTCCTGAAGAATGCAAAGGATACCTGGAACCTAACTGAGCTGAATTCAGGAAAGGGGTTTACAGTCCATCTACCATTTTGTATGATTGCCTAATGTGTTCCAGCCACGGTGCTAGACATTATTATATCATGTTACCCAAGATAGAACATTCCTTGTATCTTTATTCAAATTAATTAGCTGAAAGAACACTAAGTGATTTAAATTTAAAAGTAGATCTACCTAACTTAAATTTTTGGACTCTGTAAATGACATAAAAAAATGTTCTTGGCATCAAAACTTAATCATTTAAAATTTGATCAGTTCTCCACTATCTGTTTCACATTTATTTTAGAATATCGTGTCGTAGAAACAGTTTGTTCATCTAAAAGGGATCTTCAAAGTAGTTTTGATTTTTTTTTCATGAAATTAACAAGAGTTTTGTCTAAATTAGTTTGTCTGCTCTGGTTCATAATATTGGTGGATATTTACTATCATCATTTCAATTAAGCAAAGGACTATGTCATGCCTTTAGATTTCTGAGTTCTTATTTTTATAATGAATAATATTGAATGCTCTCTAAGGTGAAATTTAATCAAAATTGGTAAGTGCATGGCTCTGTTACACAGAGGCTCCTCAGGATTATAATGCTGCTGAAATTGATGAAGGCTACAAAGCATTTGTCAAATAAGGAAAATTTAACAAATTCTCTGAAATTTAATTAAGCTGAAGTTTCAGCTTTTAGGATATCCCATTGTGGTAAGTAATATTTTTCTTCGAACTTTCCCTCAAATAGGAAATTATTGCACTTTTTTCTGATTACTAAATCAATATAATATTGTTGATGTAAAATTATAAATACTATAGAGATGTATAAATAAAATGCAGAAGTCCCCTATAATCTACCCCCAGAGAAATAACCATTTTTAATCAGTCTCATTGGCCCAATATTCAGGTTATTTATTTTTATTAACTGAATCTCTCAACTTAGCATGTGAACTATGTGTGGATCACTTTTTATAATTCTCTCATTTTAAATAACTTCATTTCTTAAAATTTTATTTTTAAGTTATCTCTACACCCAACATGGGGCTCGAACTCACAACCCCAAGATCAAGAGTCATATGCTCTACTGACTGAGCCAGCCAGGTGCCCCTAAATAACTTCTTCAATTACAGAACAACTTTCAATTCAACCTTCTCAAACAGGAAAACTTACTCAGTTTAATTTGACAGTAAAAAAATAAAAACCTTCTTTAATTTCTAAATGGATCTAATGATCCCATGATAATATTAGTTTTTTGAACTTATGAACTTATATCTATCCTACAAAGACTTTACCTTAATGCAATAGTACCCAATACAGTATATAGAACCCTTTGAGATCCAATGGCACCACTTTTCCGGCCTTGTGTCTTATGACCCCTCCCTTTTCCTGCCTCCCCCTGGATACACATAGGTACTTTCACAGAAACAACAAATTTGCTTTATCCATTTTCATATTCTTCCATACCTCTACACAAGTCATTTCTTCCATCCTGTCTTCCCACTTCGTCCTGAAACTCTTACAGGTACCTCTTGCTGGTAATTTTTGCTATTCTCAACCAACTTTGTGATGCACATTTATGCAACCTATTTATTACACTTACCTCAGTATATTATAATTGGATTAAATGTATGTCTTTCCAACATTGTAAGGCTGGCCCAAATTAAGTGCTCAATAATTAGTTGGTAAACTGAGTGAGTAGATGGCTTGATGGATAGATGATGGGTGCATGGTTGGATGAATGAATAGATGGCTAAAAAAATAGATGAATGTATGACAGAACGCATAGTTGGATGGGTATAAGTAAGACAGAATGGAATTTCCTGAGACAAAGGAACCTCATTTATTCTGAAGTAAGACCCAAGGTTTTCTCTAAACAAGAGGCAGCATGTAGAACATGTAGAAGTTTCCATGATGACCAAACATTTAATAATATCAGAAAAGGACATATTATGCTCCCTAATTTCAAACTGTATTACAAAGCTATAGTTATCAAAATAGTGTGTTACTGGCACAAAAACAGACACATAGATCAATATAATAGAATAGAGAGCCCAGAAAGAAACCCACACTTATATGGTCAGTTAATCTACCACAAAGGGAGCAAGAACATCCAATGGCAAAGAGAATGTCTCTTTCAAATAAATAAAGGGTGTTGGAAAAACTGGACAACTAGAAGCAAAGGAGTAAAACTGGACCTCTTTCTTATACCACATACAAAAATAAACTCAAAATAGCTTAAAGATGTAAGATGAGAACCATAAAACTTCTAGAAGAAAACAGGCAGTAAACTCTTGGACATTGGTCTGAGCAATATTTTTTTGTATCTGTCTCCTCAGGCAAGGGCAACAAAACCAAAAACAAACAAATGGGACCACATCAAACTAAAAAACTTTTGCATAGTGAGGGAAACCATCAATAAGACAAAAAGGTAACCTATCTTTTTGGGAGAAGATATTTGCAAATGATATAACTGTAAGAGGTTAATATCCAAAATATAGAACGAACTCACACAACTCAAAACTTAAAAAAACAAGTAATCCAATTAAAAATGGGCAGAGGATCTGAATAGACATTTCTCCAAAAGACATACAAATGGTCAACAGACAATAAAAAGATGTTCGACATCACTATTCACCAGAGAAAAGCAAATCAAAACCACAGTGAGATATTATCTCACACCTGTCAGAATGACTATTATCAAAAACAATAAGAAATAACAAGTGTTGGGAAGTATGTGGAGAAAAGGGAACCCTCATGCACTGTTGGTGGGAATGCAAAATGGTATAGCCAATATGGAAAACAGTCTGGAGGTTCCTCAAAAAATTAAAAATAGAACTATCATATAATCCAGCAATTCCAGTTCTGAACATTTATCTGAAAAAAATGAAAACCCTAACTCAAAAAGATACAGGCACCCCTATATTCACTGTAGCATTCTGTACAATAGCCAATGTATGAAAGTAACATAACTATCCATTAATAGATTTACAGGTAAAGAATATGTGGTATATATGTATATGGTGGACTGTTACTCAGCCATAAAAAAAAAAAGAAGGAAATCTTGCCATCTGCAACAACATGGATGGACCTAGAGGGTATTATGTTAAGTGAAATAGGTCAGAGAAATAACAAATAATATATGAGTTCACTTTTAAGTGAAATCTAAAAACAAAATAAATGAACAAGCAAAACAGAAACAGACTCATAGATACAGAAAACAATCTGATGGTTTTCAGTGGGGGGGGGCGGTTATAGGTAGGGATAAAATAGGGGAAGAGTATTTTGTTTAAGATTTTATTTATTCATTTGAGAGGGAGCAGAGCAAGAGAGAGAGCACACGAGTAGGGGGGAGGGGCAGAGAGAGGGAGAAGCAGGCACCCTGCTTGAGCAGGGAGCCCAGTGTAGGGCTTAATCCCAGGACCCTGGGATCATGACCTGAACGAAGGCAGACGCTTAACTTGACTTA
The DNA here is from genome assembly GCF_011800145.1 of Mirounga leonina. NCBI lineage: Eukaryota > Metazoa > Chordata > Mammalia > Carnivora > Phocidae > Mirounga > Mirounga leonina. The sequence goes on from NW_023270431.1 coordinate 13,481,652, forward strand.
AGCCACCCAGGCGCCCCAATAGGGGAATAGTATTAAAAGGTACAAACTTCCAGTTATAAAATAAATAAGATACAAGGATGCAATGTACCACATAGGGAATGTAGTTAATAATATGTAACAACTTTGTATGCTGACAGATGGTAGCTAGATTTATCATGGTGATCACTTTGTAAAGTATATAAATGTTGAAAGTGTACTATGTTGTACACCTGAAATTAATATAATATTGTATGTCAACTGCACCTTAAATAAATAAATAAATAACAGAAAAGGTTAATATTGGTACTAATTTTATTCCCTAGAAAAAGATTTTTTATTTATTTATTTTAGTATTTTTACGTTTTTATTGTTTTTTGGGGGGGAAGGGTGGAGGGAGAGGGAAAGAGAGAATCTCAAGCAGGCTCCATGCCCAGTGCAGAGCCTGACTTGGGGCTCGATCTCCCAACCCTGAGATCATGACCTGAGCCAAAATCAAGAGTCAGATGCTTAACCGACTGAGCCACTCAAGCACCCCAAAAATTTTTTTAAAAGAAAAAAATGTTCTAATTATAGTCCTTTATATGAACTGCTTACACTTGTATCTAATTATCATTCAAGAATAAACTACTGGGGCACCTGGGTGGCTCAGTCAGTTAAGCATCTGACTCCTAATTTCAGCTCAGGTCATGATCTCAGGGTCCTGGGATCTAGCCCCATATCAGGCTCCCTGCTCAGCCAGGAGTCTGCTTCTCCCTTTCCCTCTGCCCCTCCCCCACTCCTTCTCCCTCTCTCTCTCAAAATAAAAAAATAAAATTTTAAAAAATAATAAATTATTATATATATATCATTAAATATATGTCAGATGACCTTTTTGCTAGAATTAAAAACAATATGCTTATGTGTCCAAGTACTTATAATTTCCATTCTGTTATCACTATATTTTATATTATATCATTCTATATTATTAGTATTATCTATGGATATAATCCATGAGTCATATTATCCTCAATGGGGTACTTGTGTTTCTAGAATTAGTAACCATCTATAGCTAATCCAAACACTTCAGCGTATTGGGAGACTGCATCTATCGTTCTCCCACTGTTACTCTGCACATGGCAGTGTTGAAATCTTCCCTAAAAGACCTAGTAAAATACTATTTTCTAATGGTGCTTCATATGCTTAAGGAAAAAAAAAACAGTCATAAAGATGTTAAGAGAGTAACCAACACTGAAACTACTGTGGGTTATTGACTAATACCTCTTATGTATCAGGTAAGGTAAGGGTCGAGCACTGGAAACAAACATCAGACATGGTTCTTACCTTCCAGGTGCTCAGTTTCAAAGAGAACTTAGACAAAATAGCTACTTTAAATTCTTACCAGGAAACAAAACGGGCTAAAAATGACGTTAAGTGAAAAAAGCTCAAATTACAATCCAGTGTGATAAGACTTCAGAGAGAAGTCAATACAAATCTGTACCAGGTGGGCTAATTGTGTAGTCTTAGGTTGTAGAATGGTGGAGCCCAGAATTCATCTTCAGTTTTCTAGTCCTAGCCTTTCTTTCATTTTAAGATAGAAAGATGAAGCCCAGAAATATTCAATTCCTTGAAGCCTTGAGGAAGTTACTTAGCCTTTATAGGTTTTGTCTCATGCTGATGTTTTTCCTATAGGCACAGAACATTGGGTAAGAATCAAATGGCAGGGGTGCTTGGGTGGCTCAGTCGTTAAGTGTCTGCCTTTGGCTTAGGTCATGATCCCGGGGTCCTGGGATTGAGCCCCGCATCCGGCTCCCTGCTCAGTGGGAAGCCTGCTTCTCCCTCTCCCACTCCCCCTGCTTGTGTTCCCTCTCTCACTATCTCTCTCTGTGTCAAAAAATAAATAAAAATCTTAAAAAAAAAAAAAAGAATTAAATGGCATATATCATAAAGCTAAATCATAATTCATGCCTCAGGAGGTTAACTACTAGTAAGATTAAGACAATATGATTCAGTTCTCTAACATTCTAGTTTTTACCAGAAAAAAATTAGGTACCTACTATGTGCTAGGCTGGCTGATATAACTACAGAGATACGGTAGCTGACCACCTTTTTTTTTCCCTTGGGGACTCTGTATTTCATTTTACGGTTTTTTTTTTAATGTTTTTGATTTACATACATATTTTTTATTCATCCACCTGAGTTATATTTGCCTGCTGAAATTCTTTTTATACAAATGTTTATTAATAACCCAGAGAAATTCAAATTATATTTTAAAAATAGATGTTTGGATGTTTGAAAGGCTGATTTAGCAGTTATTTCTGAGGCAAAGCATTGGTTTATTGTGTGTGTTTTCTCTCCTTAAGAAATAACGTCAGGACGCCTGGGTGGCTCAGTTGGTTAAGCCTCTGCCTTCGGCTCAGGTCATGTTCTCAGGGTCCTGGGATCAAGTACGGCATCGGGCTCCCTGCCAGGAGGGAGCCTGCTTCTCCCTCTGCCTGCCGCTCCCCCTGCTTGTGCTCTCTCTCTCTCTCTCTCTGATAAATAAAATCTTGGGCGCCTGGGTGGCTCAGTTGGTTAAGCGACTGCCTTCGGCTCAGGTCATGATCCTGGAGTCCCGGGATCGAGTCCCACGTCGGGCTCCCTGCTCAGCAGGGAGTCTGCTTCTCTCTCTGACCCTCCCCCCCTCATGCTCTCTATCTCATTCTCTCTCTCAAATAAATAAATAAAATCTTAAAAAAAATTTTTTTTTAAATAAAAAAAATAAAATCTTAAAAAAAAAAAGAAATAACGTCAGTCCCTTTACAAGGGAACTATTTCCTTTTTTGTTCTGAAATTGTAACAAGATTTTGCTGTGAGAAACAAAACATGAAATATACTTAATACGGTTCGGGAAGTAAGCATTGACATTAAATTTTCTGTGACAGAGCTAATTTTTATCATCTGTGGTCCACTTTTAGCCTTATGAATTTTTCATTCATCAAAATTAAAATAAATAACACAAGTAAGCATGGCCCTTTGACAAAGCTAGCCAAGCCAAATAATATATTAAAAAAACGAAATCAACTTATCTTAGTGTCAGACACAAAGGAGAAAATGCCCTAAGTATTTTTATGTCATCAGTATTGTTAATATACCATGGTATATTTTAGGTGCACTTTCCTTTGACCACGATAAATATGATCAGAATTCTTTCATTAATACAGCTTTTTAAAAACGTTCACACTAATTTAAGAAACAAAAGAGGATCATAGGGGAAGAGAGGGAAAAAAATCAAGCAAGACGAAACCAGAGAGGGAGACAAACCATAAGAGACTCTTAATCATAGGGAACAAACTGAGGGTTGCTGGAATGGAAAGGGGTGGAGGGATGGGGTAACTGGGTGATGGACATTAAAGAGGGCATGTGATGTAATGAGCACTGGATGTTGTATAAGACTGCTGAATCACAGACCTCTACTCTGAAACCAATAATACATTATATGTTAATTAACTGAATTAAAATTTTTAAAAACGTTTAAAAAAAATGTTCACACTAATCTATTCTTGGTAGCTAGTTCCTTAGTTTTTGTTTTATTTATAACAAAATGGAAACTTGTTAATTTACAAAGGACCTAGTTATATGTTAATAAAAATTAAAGCTCATACAGGAAACTTAAACATTCAATACTCTTTTACTAAGCAAATATCATTGCTAGCTATTTACTCAACAGATATACCCAATATATAACACCTATGTATTCTCCAAAGGAAAAATAGAAGAAGGCCCCCAGCAGCTTTATTTGTAATAGATCAAAAACTGAAAACAGCCCAAATGTCCATCATTAGTAGAATAGATAAATTGTAGTATATTCGTACAATAAAATAATATACAGCAGTAAAAAAAGAAAACAAACAACCATTGCATGCAACCATATGAATATCACAATTACAATGTTGAGCAAAAGAAGCCAAGCACAATAGAATATATACATATCACATGTCTCCATTTATATAAAACTCAAATACTAGCAAGTTAATACGGTGATGGAATTGAGAACAGTGGTTACCTTCTGTAGGGGCGGGAGTGATAATGTCTGGGAGGACACAGGGGACCTTCTCAGGTGCTTATAGTGTCCTTCTACAGCCTGATCTGAGAGGTGGTTTATGATATGTTCATTTTATAAAAATCCATAAAGCTGTACACTGATGATTTATTCACTTTTCCATATTTTATTCTTTAATAAAAATATTTGTCCAAAAAACAAAGAAAAAGAAATTGGTGCCACTTACATTAATTGTTGGCCTAGACTTATCTAATATTCCCTACTTGAAACCTTTTTTCTCTTCTTTTGTTCACTGTCTCTTGATTTTTAAAACATACCTATTTTCTTTTCTCTCATGGATATATACTGAGATCACTGATTGTGACAAAAATTTTGTGTGGCCCTCACAAGGAAAAAAGTGCTATAAAAATAAATTGTAGGAAGTTTGGATTCTTCCCATGACAATATTGACTATCATCAAAACATTTTTTAGATGGATTTCTTCTAACGAGTGTTATTACTGATTGTCAGTATTTTGAATGAGTAGGAGAGTAATGCAAATCCCATTCAAGAAAGACTTAGAGGTATAACCTTTTCTATTTTAAAGACTTTTTATTTGGCAAAGATGGAAACAGTCACTCCACTTTTCCTTTTTGAGAAACTGGCACCAAGATAGCATTTTAAAAAGTTTTAAAGTAAAGTACTTAAAGGCTAAACTGTGGATTTAGCCAAGGATGCACACTTGGGTGATAAAGCACAAAGAAACACAGGGATTTGATATCTGTGGAAGTCAACATAATGGTTATTGTTGGGAGGAGAATAAGGGCCATGATTGGGATCAGGAGCAAAGAAGGACTTCTGGAATAGCTGACAAGGTCTTCTTTCTTGACTTGGATGATGGTTTCAAAGAGTGTTCACCTTAAAACAATTCATTGAAGCATACATCTGTTTTGTGTTTGATTTAACAATAAAAATTTAAAAATAAAGTAAAGTGCTTAAGTTGTCACTTGAAAAAAAGTATCCCAATATAAGACTCGGGGCGGGGGGAGGGGGGAATACCAAAGATTATAATGGTAGCCTAACTTTTCTTTTTTTTTTTTTTTAAAGATTTTATTTATTTATTTGAGAGAGAAAGAATGAGAGAGAGCAAGCACATGAGAGGGGGGAGGGTCAGAGGGAGAAGCAGACTCCCTGCTGAGCAGGGAGCCCGATGCGGGACTCGATCCAGGGACTCCAGGATCATGACCTGAGCCGAAGGCAGTCGCTTAACCAACTGAGCCACCCAGGTGCCCGGTAGCCTAACTTTTCAAACTTGGTTTTCTGTAACTCGCAAAGCTGTTTATTATAGGGTCTCATGAAACTTACCTGTCCTTTCTATCTGTATTGATATCAAACTATATGTTTTGTAAAAAGCAATCACTTCAGGTTACTAGAAGTAATGGCAATTGAACAAGTCATTATAGGACTGCTATGCCAAAACTGTTTTCTCACATTCAATTTTGAAAAAAATCCTTTTCTGTTGACAGTCTACTGATAATGTTGTTTGCTGAACTCTTAGTTTTAATTAGTAGGAATGAAGAGTTAATGACATTTTTATTTATTTTTTTATTTTATTTTTTAAATGTTTTATTTATTTATTCATGAAAGTCAGAGAGAGAGAGAGAGGCAGAGGCAGAGGGAGAAGCAGGCTCCCTGCCTAGCAGGGAGCCCGATGTGGGACTCGATCCCAGGACCCTGAGATCATGACCTGAGCTGAAGGCAGACGCTTAACCATCTGAGCCACCCAGGCGCCCCGTTAATGACATTTTTAATCAAATGATTTGAACATAAAATTTAAGTAGCTATGTTTTCTTAATAAAAAACATTATATAATGAGTTGTCCAAAACAAAATTGATTTGCAAGATCTTGTTAAGCCATAGCAAATTTGTCAGATGCTTTAAAGGTAAAAATAACCATAGTGACCATTTATTCTAGAAACAATTGTTTTCCATATCCACCATGAGAGTGCACTATTCTAGGTTAAAAGGTGTGCAGGAAAGAAGGAATAAGTAAAGTAAATATTAAATAACTAGACTGGAAGCAAGAGAATAAATCAAACCATAATACTAGCATTAAATATAGGTAAATAATAATGTGGTTTCTGAATAAGGAGGGCTTTTTAGCATAAAAGCAGTGGAAGAAACAGCAAAGAGATAGATAAGAGATTCTGGTACCGTGATACTTTATTTAGAGCAGTTCAATAAATACCACTTTAAGGAAACAAAAGGAATGAGATTGATGACTCGGATTAAAATGCCAGTGAATCTTGTATTTTGTGAAAAATAGCCACATTGTTACGTAATCAGTAGGAAATGTTTGAAATGTTTATGTAGCTAGCTAGCATCAGCTGGTCAGGAAAGTCTTCTTAGGATCCTATTCACAGAGAAATCTGATTTGTTTACTTAGATATTATTTTAAAAATTCCCCAACTGGGATAAATGTCACAGCAATATTTTAGTCATGGGAGGTGATTAGTTTAATAACTTAAATGTGTTTGGAGGCTATAATGTAGTTGCTGTATTCTGAATAAAATTATATTTTGAGAGAGAGAATTCTAGAAATATTTAGAATTATGTCCATTTCCCTTCTCACATCCTATATCCTTTTCCCTATGCGCTGGTTTCAATAAGTCTTATCTGAACTGTACTTAAGAGATGCCCCTTCTGTGTCTGCTAAATGAATGGAAGAAAAAACATGTAGGTGCTTGTGAATCTTTAGGATTTAATGCTCATCTTCTTCTCAGGCAAAGAGACTTGTTATTTCTCAAATTGCCTTATACCTGCCAAAGAGAGATTAGTCTTGTAGAAATTCTTACCTGGAAATCTTTTATCTTTTTCTTTATGGTGGAAAACCTTCCTTAAAAAATTAAATTTCAGTAATCCCCCATATCTGCAGGGGATACATTGCAAGACCCCCAGTGGATGCCTGAAAACACAAATCGTACCAAACCCTGTATATGCTATATTTTTTCCCATACATACACACCTATGAAAAAGTTTAATTTATAAATTAGACACAGTAAAAGGCCAACAATAATAAAATAGAAAAATTATAAAAATATACTGTAATAAAAATTATGTGAATGTGGTTTCTGTCTCTCAAAATATTGTACTCACCCTTGTTGTGCTGACGTGAGATGATCAAATGCCTACATGATGAGGTGAAGTGAGTGACACAGGCGTTGTGATGTAGCATTAGACCACTATTGATCTTCTGGCAATACGTCGGGAGGATCATCTGCTTCAGGACCGTGGTCAACCTTGGGTAACTGAAACTGTGGAAAGCAAAACTGCAGATAAGGAGGGACTGCGGTAATTACAGGGAAATTTTGTAACCAAAAGGTAAAAGCACTTTTATTGTGCATTACATGTTTCCACATAGATTCTTTTACATTTTAGTAGGGTAGTAGATATTGCTAATGTTTCCCAATCTCTTCTTTTCTTCTGCTTCTGGGTATCAAAAAGGCTATATTTTCCTACCCCTTAAAGTCAGTCATGGTCTTATACATAGTTCTGGCAAATGAAATGTGAGGGGAGATTATGTGTCACCAGCAGTAAGTACTGGTACCGAATTATCTAGCCCATTCTTCCCCTTCTGTGCAAAGCAGGTATCATATGATGTGGAGTGACTACATGGAAAAGAGTCCCCAATCAACCCATGTTGAATATGTACAGTGAACAAGAAATTTTAAGTCACTGAAATTTTGGTGTTCATTGCCACAGTATAACCCAGCTCATATGCTTCAGAATATCACTCGTCTGACTCCATATACAATCTTTCTTCAATACCACATATGCATTCACTAACAGTGAAAAAAAAGCAGATTAGTGTTCACAATATGCTTTAACTCCTTGATTTAAAAGTAGAACAAGTCATTGATATGTGTTTAAAAGAGTCAAATCATCAAAGTATAGTTTCCCTTTCTCTTCCCCTTTAGAAGTCCACTATTGGTAGATACTTTGTAGAAATTCAGGAGCCCTGGAGATACAGCATCAGTCTCTGTGAGAAGGATTAAGTTCAGGTATAAAAAAGAAATAAAAAAATATATCCTTAAACATGATAATTTATTTTTCTTTTATATAAAAGAAGCTGAATTTGAAATGTAGGGCCTATATAGTAGATCCATAGAGTCTCCAGAAATCCAAGTTTTATCTTTCTGTTCTACCTTCCTCAGTTCATGGTTTTATCTTCAAGGTTACCTCTTGGGTCTAAGATAGCTACCAGAGCTCCAGCTATTACACTGACGTCCAGGCCTTCAGGAGGAGAAAAAGGAAGATGACAAAAGAGTGTCTTATCCAGCTTTCTTTAAGCAGCCTTCATGATTCCTCCTGGAAATTTTTTACACGTCCTTTTACATCTCATTGGCCAGAACTTGGTCACATAAACTCACTGACCTGCAAATATAGCTTGGAAATATAGTCTTTAGCCAGAATTAAAAGGGGGTTGGATATTAAATGGCAGCTACAATCTGGACCACATTCCTTGACAAAGAATCTATCCCATGTTGGCCAAAATAACTTTCTATATAAAAATTCTTTTAACCCCTTAAAATCTAACTACTAGCCCTACGTATCTTTCATATACACAATGACACCACTCTCTTAAGTATTATACCTTTTTCTCTTTTCTTGATAAATTAAATGATCCTTTTTTTATTTCAAATCCTGTTGGCACCTATTACAACTTGTAACTCTTACAAATTGAAATAATACTACTCTCTCCTGCTTCTCCTTTTCCCTCTTTGATTATTCCTTTCCTTATGTTTTAATTTACTATCTCACGTGGCATATTCCACAGCTCAATACTTGGTCTTTAATATAATTCTACATATATACACAATCGAGCTTTTCCTTATCACTGACAAAGTAAGCTTATCTTTCTTATTTGAAGAAGACTCACCAATAGAAGACATCTACTTCCAGGTGTTCAGAGGAATCATTAAAATTAAGAAAAAAAACAATATGACATATGGGAACATAATTCTGTTTGTTGTACTGACAGCCTAAAACAAAATAGAAAATGACAAAGCACCTACTGTCAAGTGTATTGATTGGATTTAACTTACATTCTTCCATGTGAGAAAATTATAATTTATCTTAAGAATTATGTTTTTGTTGGAGATTTGCCTCAAAGCAAGGTATTAAGTATTACTGGTTTAACTTACATGCAAGGCAAGTTCCATAAGGTCATGAACATTTTAACTTGACAAATATTATTTACTCTTTGCTTTTTCAAAAAACAGATACTTTCATTTCACATTTTAAGGCATGAGCTTATATGAGTCCATTTCACAGCAATACAATCATATTCACATATTCATATTTCTTTGGCATTGCTGAAATGAGAGTACCTAAGTGGATAAACTTGGTTATTGATAGATCTTCAACATGAGGTTGACCCTTGGAATTTATGTCCATGAGTCCCTTAAAAGGTACTCTCTGCAGGTGACTCAGTGGTGACTCTCAAGTTTAACAGGGACTTCAGATAAACCAGATACTTTACCTTAGACAGTAGATCAAGTTAGGATATGTATATAGACAAGACTCTTCTTGGAACAGTATCTTTCCTGTCTCCCACTTGTCAGCACAACCTCAGCCATGTATCTTTATTATATGCTCCCACAGTACCCCATTTGGGTCTGTCAGAACACTCATAATACTCTAATTATTAGTTTATTTACATGTCCCCTATTCTGTGGACCTCTTATGATGAAACACTGATCATTAATCTTTGTATTCTAGACTATTTGGAAACCCCAAATGGTATATTTGGAAATCTCCAATATTATATTTTGTAAAACTACTTGTTCTTTGAATAAAGAAAGAAAAAAATGAATATGAACCTTTATGGTGCAAATTTATTCTGATTTTCCTTTGTATTTGTTCTATTTGTACACATACCAATCAGGATTTGCAAATACCTCAACTGAATTACTGCATTATTCATTTATTATGCAACAGACATTTATAGATGTCTACCTATGCAGAGCATAGTGCCAGATACTAGAGATACAAAAGTAAATAAGACAGGGAACAGTGCAGAATAAGCCCTCAATGACTTGAATACATAGTAATGTCAATTAATTTTATAGACGATAATTCTACAGTGCATTAATTTTAAAGCATTTTTTCAAATTTTGCATCAGAGGTAATCATGAAATGTGTAAATAACCTCCTCTAGTGCCTTGATAAATAATTTTGTATAATCATTTTCTGTGTCTTAAATTGTGTATACAAATGTCTGTAGTTTAGATAATCTTCATTTACTTCTAATTGAAAAACACATAAATGCTTTGTGAATCAAACGTGCTTTATTTGGATGGCTTTAACAGTTCTAAGTCATAATTTTAGAAGATTTGGGATCACTTATTTATATACTTTTTTTAAAATTTCATGATTAAATATGATTTCCTGTATCCCTAAAAATGAAAATCCTGATTGAATATGAATATTTCCACTTGGACAGATACAACTCACTTATATAGAGTCAATTCATGTACCAGAAGCAAATCTTGCTGTTTGCAACGGTGCATACGTAATCTTGCTCTAGAAACACTGCTGAAATGAACCGCCTTCCATGGGTTTTGATTCTCCTCACTTTATGCTTTGGTTTCAGTCCTTTCATTCTTCGTTTGCCCCATTTATCTTTTATCAGCTTACTTTTCCTCCTGTGAGATAAAAGCACAGAAACTAGGCAAGACCACTGTTCATCAGGAGAAGAAACAGAAAACACTTATCTGTAAAGAGGGAGAAGGAAATACACATTTTGTGTGTGAAGGTGCAACTTATCAGTTCCAGGTGCCAAGAAAGCCATCAGTGAGAAAGAACCATCGCAGTCTAACTGCTCCCCAGAGCAGCTCTCTTGGTGAAAATGTAGCGAAAGCACATTCATTTTTATCGCAAGAATGCAATGTGTGAGTTCAGAAAAATGAGATGTCTTACTTTTTATATTGCTTTGTCAACCAGAGGTAAACAGGGACATGAGGCTTGATGGATTTAGATTTGAAGAGTGAGAACCTTAGGCTAACAGGAATCAGTAACGTCTGGGAGCAAGGTTCAATAGTTTAGGTGTTTGCCATTCAGACCATGCTGGTCGCTGCAGTGAGTGCAACAATAAGGAACAGCCATGTAAAGTGCATGGCACCTGACACTTTACTGGTAGAGTGCAGTCCGCAGCAAAAGAGTTCTGCACCAGGGTAGAACTTGCCCTGACTTTGACATGTCAGTGAAAATGTGGTGTCTTGAAAGACAAGGGAGAATATCCCTGGCTGCCATTTTGGTTGGTCTTTCTCAGCTCTTAAGGTCCTCCAGCTGCTAAGTGTTATTCTATCCTCAAACCCAGATATCTTACTCACCCAATGCACTTCCTACAATATTCTATTGGCTAAGGTTCTTGAGTTTCAATTAACAGAATCTAATTATAGCTATTTGATCAAAAGGGATATTTGGATACTGGAAATTTCAAATGAGCCCTACTCTTCAGATAACATTAATAGGATTACATCTAAGCAGAAGAAGTTAGAGACTCTTCTTCCAAAGGGATTAAAAGTCTAATTGGTGTACCAAGAGTAAGTCTAGGCCTTTAAAATAAAAGTAGTAGAAAAACAAATAAATAAATAATAATAAAAAAAAGTAGTGAGAAGTTATTTTCCAAAAATGAAACCAAATCTCATAGAAAAGTAAGGATTTAAAGTCAGAAAATTTATTATATTTTCCTACTTTAATTAAATATTCAACAGATATTTACTATATGTTCATTATAAACCAAGGACATTGCACCTACTAACTGTAAGACCTTAGGTAATTCTTTTAACTATCTTGAATCTCAGTTTCTTCTTTTGTTTAAGACAGGGATTTTTTAAATCCCCTACTGGGGATCCAAATGAAATAACATATAAAATAACATTATAAACTCTAAAGCACTGTACTAATATCAATTATTGAAAGTCCTTTTACTTTACAATCTTACCTTAAATTGACTTTGTACTTCTGTATCCATCTGGTAGATTGAGTTAATTTCATGTGCTGAGTGACTATTTCTGGTGTCTACAGAAATCAGTGCATGTGTTTAATGACACCAGAAGAACTACCAAAAATTAAAACATCAAAATTAGTAGGAATTACCACAATTGCCTTCTCAACTCTAAATATTCCAGACTTGAGTTAATCTACAGTTAGTGCTCACTATACAAGAACTCCTTTGAGTAAAAAATAGAAGGTAGATTCAAGAGATGGAGAGTCTCTTTGAAAGAAAAAAAAAATTCTAATAACAGCTAAATGCAATGCCTGAACTCACTGGATAGCCTTTACTTGACAATTGGAGAGATTTGACTATATTGGGTATATTAGATAAGACTATAAACATATTAATTTTCTCCAGTTGTGATAATAGCATTGTAGTTAGATCATAAAATGACAAGACACAGAACAGGAGACAATCCACAAAACATAAATGGCAAACTATCTGTATCCAGAATATACAAACAGCAAAGTAACAGTAACAAAAAATGAATGAGAGGTTGAGATAATGTGAGAAGTATAACAATAAAAGCTAACACATACTGAGAGCTTAACATCTGCCAAGCAATGCTGTGACAAGTTGTAGCAAAAACTGTTGGTGCTTCACCTGGGTCCCCTCAGATCTCTAATGCTTTTTCTGTGGAATATCACCCTCTATCCCTCACCCCCAGCAGCCCTTAAGCTGGAGGACAGCCCTTGAGCTCCTGGAGCTGCTATGTCCCCTATGCAGAGAACCAGAAGTGCCTGGGAGTTTATGTCCCCTTCCCCCAAAGTGAAAACCAGTGACTGACTGGTACAGGGACCTGTGCCTTGAGTAGGACAACTCTGAGGTGATATTTATACCCCAGCTTGTGAAATCAGGCCAAGGCAACCCTCGGTGGGACTTTGCATTGTGGCTTCTTTCCCCAAGTCTCTTGTTGGTTTCTCCCAGGATATAACTTCCTCAGCAATCCCTTGCACACAAATCTGCATCTCAGGGTCTGTTTCTGAGAAATCCAATATAAGACAAAGCAGTTTACAGTGTGTTATTTTTTTTTTCATCTTCACAACAACCCTAAAAGGAAAGCTAAGCAACTTACCTTAAGAAGTACAAAGTTGGAGTGGCACCTGGGTGGCTCAGTCAGTTGAGTGTCAGACTCTTGACTTGGGCTCAAGTCATGATCTCAGGGTCATGGAATCGAGCCCAACATCAGTGAGCTCCTCACTTAGTGGGAAGTCCGCTGGAGATTCTCCCTCTCCCTCTGCCCCTCCCCCCTCAAATAAATAAATAAATCTTAAAAAAATAAAATACAGGGGCGCCTGGGTAGCTCAGTCAGTTAAGCAGCTGACTCTTGATTTCAGCTCAGGTCATGATCTCAGCGTCCTGGTTTTGAGCCCCATTTAGGCTCTGCCCCTCCCCCTGTTCTCTCCCTTTCTCTCTCAAATAAATAAATCTTAAAAAAAAAAAAAGAAGTATAAAGTTAGATTAAAAAGTCAGGATATCGGGGAGTCAGTTAAGCATCTGCCTTCAGCTCAGGTCATGATCCTGGGGTTCTGGGATCGAGCCCCACATCAGACTCCCTACTCATCAGGGAGCCTGCTTCTCCCTCTTACTCTGCTGCTCACCCTGCTTGTGCCCTCTCTCTCTCTCTCTGTGTGTCAAATAAATTAAAAAAAAATCTCACCTGGGTGGCCCAGTCAGTTAAGCATCTGACTTCAGCTCATGTCATGATCCCAGGGTGCTGGGATCCAGCCCCAAGTCAGGCTCCCTGCTAAGCAAGCTTCTCGCTCTCTTCCCTGCTTGTGCTCTCTGCCACTATCTCTGTCTCTCTCTCAAATAAATAAATTATCTTTTAAAAAAAATCAGGATATCTGACTTTAAAGCTCATGCTCTAAACATTACTTCACAAAAGTGGGACCTTATTGGTAGAGAACAACAACATGAGGAGTACCTGACAAGGAGCCAAAAACTCTAAGAGAAAAAGAGCGGAATTAGGGTAGCACCTGACCTCCTCCATCTTCACGTCACTGCCTATAACCAACAGGCTCCATCACTAGGTAGTTTGGCATCACACTAACCGTTCCTTAAGAGTTGACTTCACTTTCCTCTCCTGTCCCAGAAAAAGGAAGGTCAGGTAACTTGTCACCATTATCTCCCAGTTTTCACCTAAACAATTCCACCAGGGTGAGGCTCCTGCAGTAGGACTGTCCTCACTAAGGATTTCCCACTTAATCAAACTGCTTTGTTCAGCCAAAAGACTTAAGAATTGGAAATTTACAACTTGAAAATTTTAATTGGGGGATGCTTGGGTGACTCAGTCGGTTAAGCATCTGCCTTCAGCTCAGGTCATGATCCCAGGGTCCTGGGATCGAGTCCTGCATCGGGCTCCCTGCTTCTCCCTCTGCCTGCCACTCCCCCTGCTTGTGCTCGTGCACTCTCTCTCTCTGACAAATAAATAAATAAAATCTTTTAAAAAAGAAAAGAAAAAAGAAAATTCTTAATTGGTTTAAAATATTCTATGAAATGTACTCCAATTAAAATTTAGAACAATCAAATAATCTAGAAGCAAACCATTGGTGTTTCATTAATTTTCTGTTTTGTTGAAAAAAATAATAAAATTGTGAGAGACTTCATTAAATATTTCCGTGTTAGAAATTGATTTAATGGCTGCACATGAAATAATTTGGGGAAAGAAACTGCTAACTTTAAGAAGTTTAGGCTTAACAGCAATCCCAACATTTTTAGAGTTTCTCAATGTTTGCCAATACCCCGTCTATCATATACCTTAAATAACGTACTAATGCTCAGAACAAATTTTACACAATGGAGAATTTTTTTAAAGAATACAGTTGTGCATTCAGAATCTAAAACTAAATGCCCTATCTTCTATTAGAACTTTTTAATATAGAAAATTAAGCAAATAGGGGCGCCTGGGTGGCTCAGTTGGTTAAGCGACTGCCTTCGGCTCAGGTCATGATCCTGGAGTCCCGGGATCGAGTCCCGCATCGGGCTCCCTGCTCGGCAGGGGGTCTGCTTCTCCCTCTGACCCTCCCCCCTCTCATGCTCT
This sequence comes from Mirounga leonina, assembly GCF_011800145.1. Taxonomy (NCBI): domain Eukaryota; kingdom Metazoa; phylum Chordata; class Mammalia; order Carnivora; family Phocidae; genus Mirounga; species Mirounga leonina. Next base: position 13,496,733 of record NW_023270431.1, read on the forward strand.
CTGTCTCTCATTCTCTCTGTCTCAAATAAATAAATAAAATCTTAAAAAAAAAAAAAAAGAAAAGAAAATTAAGCAAATAAAAGTGAACAATTGTAAATGACACTATAGAATACACTGTATTTTGAATGAAAGATTTATAATTTCTTCTTCAGCAATCTGAGTCTCTATGCCTGCTTGAATATCAGCTTAGTTTTTTTTTTTTTTTTGATTCATTACTAAGTCATTGATTCTACTGGACGAAAGGTAATAATTACCTTTTTAAAATAAATGAGTGACTTAGAAAAAAAATAATAATTTTTCTTTTTTATAACACTCCAGTGAAAGACTGACCATGGAATGGAGGAAAAAATCTGTGATATTTCTAACCAAATGATGCAGCAAAACTTCTGAAAATGGTGTTATAAAACATAAATAAGAGCTAGAGTGAATTTCAAAGCAAAAAAAATACATCATTTAAAGTTGATTATATACATGAAATCACGGAACATAAACAACTGAAATAAGTTTTGTCTGGGTTTCAGAGCAGCTGCTGCTCTTAATAACAAATGTTTTTTTGTTTGTTTTATTAAAGACTTTATTCATTTATTTGAGAGAGAGAGAGCACGAGAAAGGGAGGATCAGAGGGAGAAGCAGACTGTCTGCTGAGCAGGGAGCCTGATGCAGGGCTCGATCCCCGGACTCCAGGATCATGGATGAGCTGAAGGCAGATGCTTAACCAACTGAGCCACCCAGGCACCCGATAACAAAACTGTTTTATGACACACTAGTAAATACATAAATCCATTTATTTGACTGAGATACTCATTTTTCTTGAAATCGTAATGTTGATTATGGGAAATTTATTTTTTCTTTCCCCTCATCTGTGGTCTCCACACTTTTTGTAATAAGAGTGTCTTAAGTAACAAGAAAAAAATACTTCAAAAAACTGTAGGGGCGCTTGGGTGGCTCAGTCGGTTAAATGTCTGCCTTTGGCTCAGGTCATGATCCCAGGGTCCTGGGATCGAGCCCCACGTCAGGCTCCCTGCTCAGTGGGGAGCCTGCTTCTCCCTCTGCTTCTCCCTCTGCTGCTCCCCCTGCTTGTGCTTTTTCACTCTCTCTCATTCTCTCTGTCATAAATAAATAAAATCCTTTAAAAAAAAACCTGTAAAATATGATTTCACAAAGTTAATGGAATCTTAATTTATTCATATTTGAGGAAATACTGGCATGTATTAACTCTGTAAATATTGGCAATTGATTGGCATTTGAATAAGAAACAAGGAAATACAACTTGAAAATAGTGAACATTAGTACCAGTAGCATTCAAAGGATTATACTTGAGCTTACCTAATAAATACTCTGTTCTAATGTTCTATCTAAAATTTTGAAAAGTCTCAAAGTTATCATTCTAAAAACCAATTATTATATTTTTCCATAGATACAGAAAGTTAAAAAAAGATAAAGCTAAAACTGTAATGCCCACTGATTATTCTTCCTAGCCCCTTGACTTATCTTGTTCTTAATTTAAGTTCCAAAAAAATTTTGAAAACTACTACAGAAATATAATTAAATAAAAGAACTTGTAATCTTGCCACCCAAAGAATATATTATACTATAGTAGCTGAATGTGGTTCATTGTTATTTATAAGTATAAAACAAATGTAATTTTTCTAACTTTTCTAAAATCAAATGTTTATTCACACATAAGAAAAAAGTTGAATATACTGATACATATGAATAAAAGGATAGAAATAATTCACATATAAACTAAGTCCAGGGAAGGCGAGAAAAGGAAAAGGAAAATAAAGTTCTGTCCCTAAATATTCTGAATTGTTAATTTCTTAACTGAATGGCTCTGTTGAAAATAGTCATGGATATTTTGAGTCTAGGAACACATTTCACCTTTCTCGCCAAGCATTTCTTTCAGTGAGTATCTTTGGACACCTTTAAGATTAAATCTGTAATTTAAAATCAGCAATTTATGGTATTATTTGATAAAATTATTTTTGCCCTCAAAGTACTATTATTGCCATCACACTATTTTTTCTTTGTTATTCAGAGTAATTTGAAATTTTCATTACTGGAAGGAGTATGCTAAATAGAGGTCTTTTGCTTTCAAAATGTCTTTAAGTTAGATGTGCAAGTATAGGAGAAAAGTGGTTTGGGTAGATAGCTTAAGAAAACATGAATATATGTGAAATGCTAGAATAGTTCTCTCGTAATTAACAAAAAATAAATTAATCCTCTCAGCATCTTACATTATAATTTTAAGTCTAAGAGAAAATTATTGACACTTTTCTTTTTGGTCAATGAACTTTAGAACTATTTTCACATACAGTATTACATAAAGGCATAACATTTGAAAATTAAAAATATTTTTGTTAGCTATAACCACAAATGTCCAAGGTACAGAAAATATTAGAGAAGCTCACTAGTATGGTATTTAAAAGCTTGGGTTCTGGAGGGCAAAAGACCAACAAAAGCCACTTCCTACTGCAAGCCCTTGGGAAAATTATTTAAATTTTCTAAGCCTTATTCCACTTCATCTGTAAAACAGGATATAACACCTACCAACTAGGAATTTGATGATTAGTGGAGATAATGTATGTGAAAACTACAATGCTTGGCACAAAGTAATTGCTCAAAAATATTAGACATCTTTATACTTATTATTATAATTATTATTATTTCATTATGAACAAGGCTAGTTACCATTGAACTAGATTAATGAAATGCTAATGTCTTTCTGTTAATACACCCAGCCAAAATAATGTTGCTGTGTTGTTTTAATTTGGTTTATTATTGCAAAATCAAAGTTTGAAATTGTCAGGATCAAATCTGCTCTGTTTTAAAATTTATCAAACCACTCATATGTATGGCTTTGTCAAAGAATGAAAAAAAGATTCTTATCTAGTTAACACTAATCGTCTTAGATCCTTACTTCGTTGAAAAAACTTACATTCAGAAAAATACTACAAAACATTAAGGCTTATCCTAACATCCTAGAGGAATAAAGAAAAGTAAATATAGTTGACCTTCAATTTTAAAAGTCCTGATTTTTAGGTTGACTATTTTCACTGCTTCATTCATTCTGACTGAGTTGCCCCCAGTTTTCAGAGCAGCCTAGTTAATTATTACAAGATCTTCTGTGTCTAAATGGATTTGAAAGACCAAAAGGCAGGTACCCTTACTTAAAAAATGAAGAGGTCACTAGAATAAAAAGCCTCCAGGATATTGTACTGTGTCTAAAAATTCATATCTTTGTCCTATTAAATTACTTCTTCATTAAGTCCATTTATGCATAAATTGTAAGTCCCAAGTAAGATGAGGACTTAGGAAATACCACATTTTAGTTCTCCTACCAGCTGGTATCCTTTTTTATACACTGCTCTTTTAAAATCACTATTTCAGGACTATTCTGTAAAGACTTTAATTTTTAATATTATGTTTGCTTTTTGATAACAGAACTGAAATCCATGTTATAGAACCTTGCTTTGAAGTACTTACTAAACCCAAGGAACACTCTCAATGTTGTTAAACACTAAAACCTTACACTGAGCATATTTACTAAGGTCTATAAAAGAGGAAGTATATTTATTTTCAGATTGGTTACACAGACTATTCTGTGTCTACCAAATTTTGTATCTCTAAATTCAATCAGTGTTTATTTATCTTAGCTTAGGTTTTAGAAATTACAGTTTTTGAAGACAACTCTCAAACCAGACTGCCAACTTGCTGAAGTCTTTGCGCAAATTTGTTCTCCAGAGCCAAAAGAGTTTGTGTACACACAGACCCACACAGACCCAGAAGAAATTCATTGTATTGCCAAGTAGACTGGAGATTCTTCACAGCATAGCTTCTAATACTGCCCTACAAATAACTCCATTCTAAATACTTAGGAAATGATTAATGACTTAAGGGCCTCCACTACTGACGATGGTCAGTTATGAAAAATAGCAGCAGCCTGAACGTACGGATCTACATCTCAAGAAAAGAAGGTCATTTTAGGATGTAGATCCATGCCTCTTCTGCCCCAGTCTTTGGGGAAGGACAACTCATTCAGAAAGACACGCTACTGTAAAGGACTGCCAAATTCCTTCAAGTCTGATAAATGTGTTAAGGGGAAGACATCACACTGAGAAAAGTAAATAGTTTGATAGCAGATAATAAAGTTCAAATGAAAGCCACTACCATCTGTCTTCTGTCTCATGGAACCAGAAGAACAAGTTGGCCTTCTTGTTTCTTATTGCCACTTCCAGACCTTTAGTGTCTCACCCTGAGTCTAAAATCCGCCCTCCCCCTACCCCCCAAAGTCCACACCATCTTCTTTATATCATTCTTCCTGTGACCTCACTATTACCATCTACTGACCTAAGGTCAGAGGTCAGAGGTTTTTAGAATTTGATTTATTAAGTGTTTTTCTCGCATTCCCTGTCAGGACCCATGGGTATTCAAAACATAAAACCCTGTAGCCTCACAGTTCCCAGTTTAAATGATTTTTACATATATTCTAATTTTTCCTCTCACAAGTATTTTCACACCTTGGACTTTTCCTATTACTCCAATCTGGTCCATTGGAGAACCTTCTAGTTCCAGAATCTGGTGTTCTAAAACTATCTTTCCTTCTTTCAGACTTCATTCATTTCCCCTGGCATTTACACTATTTTCAGCCGTTTAAGGACACAGAAAAATTACCTCTTACATATATGTTCTTAAAAATCATTTGAGTATGGGGGCGCCTGGGTGGCTCAGTCGGTCAAGCATCCGACTCTTGATTTCAGCTCAGGTCATGATCCTAGGGTCCTGGGATGGGAGTCCCATGCCTGGCTCCCTGCTCAGCGAGGAGCCTGCTTCTCCCCCTGTCCCTTCCCCCACCCCAGGTTGTGCTCTCTCACTCTCACTCTCACTCTATTTCAAATAAATAATAAAATCTTTAAAAAATATCATTGGAGTACGTTCTCCACCAAAATAGGCATTAACTAAGAAACGAAGATATTCCCAGAACCAGCTGTGGAAAGCAGTTATTGGAAGGCCCACCGTAACAGTTTGTAGCACGAGCAGAGAACAAACATGCTATCCTTGAGCAAGAGGCAACAGAGTCCCTAGAAAGTTACCTGTGAAGGAAAAAAATGACTATATATAAAAATTCGATTGCGTGGTTAAGTTTAGGAAAAACTGAGGCTATCATGAAGCAAATTGTGCAAGAAAAATGTAGGGAAACTAGAAACTTCAGGAAAAGGAAAAACTGACATGAAAAAGACTCATAAGATTAGTAGTCACTGGTTCTGTGATAAATAATATGTGCATATTATATGTAAATATATATAATTATATGTAAATCAGATATACTCCCACAAATATGTAATTGATTTCCAACTTATTCTAAGCTCTGTGAACTTAATAATGATAAAATTGAATTGAAATGTTAGGAACTTCCACAGTATGAAAGTGAAGTTGTAAGGTATGAGGCAAAATGAAATTTAAGGGATCAACAGGGGTGTAAATATCCTCATTTCACATAATAGAATCAAAAAATATTTTTTGTTGACGGGCGCCTGGGTGGCTCAGTTGGTTAAGCGACTGCCTTCGACTCAGGTCATGATCCTGGAGTCCCTGGATCGAGTCCTGCATCGGGCTCCCTGCTCGGCGGGGAGTCTGCTTCTCCCTCTGACCCTCCCCCCTCTCATGTGCTCTCTCTCTCATTCTCTCTGTCAAATAAAAAAAAATATATATATATATATATATTTTTTTTTTGTTAATGAAAGCAAAGAGAAAATTGATAGGGTGTTTCTAATAGTCACAAAGATAACCAATGAAAACATTTTAAATACTGGCATAAATATGTAGGAGGAATGGTGTATAGAAGGTTGGATAATAGAGTAAATAAATGAAATCACAATCTATTACAGCAAAAAAATGATAGATTTTTTTAAAGATGTAAAAAATCAAAGATTATTTCTGATCTGAATTTTATAAAGCAGTGGGAGAAGCTTATTTAACTTTCAGTTCATTTTCCTGTCTTCAGCCCCTCATCTTACTCCCATCTTATATCATACCTGGTGTTTGTAGATCATCAATTCTTTCCAGGTCCTCCAAGATAAACTGGTTCTACTCCATGCTATATTCTGCTTGGTAAATATTCTGGGCTATGGTTACTCTGCTTTAGGGCCTCAATTATTATGCTCCTCTCTATTTTTTGTTTTATTTTGCTATCTACTTTATCAAGGGTAATTTGCATAAGATAAATTATATCAATTTATAATGTAAAATTCTATGAATTTTAATGGTCGTATATACCATGAAACCACCACCATAATCAAGGTACACATTTAAACTACCTTCAAAAGATTCATTGAGCCTCTTTGTAGTCCTTCCCTCCCTTTGTCCCTGGAGCCAGCAACCATTGATCTGCTTTTGGGCACCTATATTAGTTTACATTTTATATAAGTGTTATAATATAAAATGTACACCTTTTGGTTTGGCTTCTCTAACTCAGCACAGTTTTGAAATTCATCCATGTTATTCCATGTATCAGTAGTTCGTTGCTTTATACTAATGAGTAGCATTCAATTGTACAAATGACATATCTTGTTTATCCATTCACCTTGGTGGACATTGGGTTGCTTCTAGTTTGAGGTGATTATGAGTAAAGTGTATTGAACATTCATGTGCAAGGCTTTTTGTGGACATATATTTTCATTTCTCATGAGTAAAGATCTAGCAATGGAATGGCTGGATCATATGACATGTATGTTTAAGATTTTTTTTAGATGTAGAGTTTTCCAAAGTAGTTATTTTATACTCCCATTGATAGTACATGAAAATTCCACCTGCTTCATACTCTCACCAGCAACTGGTATTTTCCATCTTTTTAGTATTAGCCATTCTAGTGATAATTTCATTATTATTTTAAATTAAGTTTCCCTGATGACTAGTATGCTGACCATATTCCATGAAATTTGGACTATTCAAATATCTTCTTTTGTGAGTTGTCTTTTAAACAATGTGTCCACCTTTTAAAATGAATTATTTGTCTCATTATCTCATTATAAGAGATCCTTATATATTCTGGATATAAACCGTTTGTCATTTATATGTCAAATGGATATTGTCTCCCATTCTGTGGCTAGACTTTTTATTTCTTAAGAATGTTTTTCAGAAATGGAAAGGTTAAAACATCAATAAATTCTAACTTAATTATTTTCTTTCACTATGTTTTGTATTAATTAATCCTGTCTATGAAAGCTTTGCTTAGTCTAAAGTGACTAAGGTTTTTTCCTATGTTTTATTTAAAAAGTTTTAAAGCTTTGGCTTTTCCTTTTATGTCTGTGATTCAAGTTATTTTTTGTTCATTGGTGAAGGACCAATATGCATTTTTTTTCCCATATGGATAACCAGGTATTTCAGCATGATTTATGACTTTCCTTTTCCTGAATGGATTACCTTGGCAACTTCTTCAAAATTCATTGACCATATGTGTATGTGTCTGTTTCCAAACTTTTTTTTTTTTTGCTTTTTAAGTTTTTAATTCCAATTAGGTAAAATACAGTGTTATATTAGTTTCAGGTATACAATATAGTGATTTAACAGTTCCATACATCACCATGTGCTTATCACAAGTGCTCTCCTTAATCCCCATCACATATTTAACCCATCCCCCCCATCTATCTCCCCTCTGGTAACCATCAGTTTGTTCTTTATAATTAAGAAGCTGTTTCTTAAAAAAAAAATAGAGTCCATTTCTTAATTTCTCTCTTTTTTCTTTTTGTTTGTTTTGCTTCTTAAATTCCACATGAGTGAAATCATATGGTATTTGTCTTTCTTTGACTTATTTTGCTTAGCATTATATTCTCTAGTTCTATCTATGTCATTGCAAATGGCAAGATTTCATTCTTTTTTATGGCTGAGTAATATTCCATTATGTACCACTTCTTTATCCATTCCTCAATTGATGGACACCACCGGGCTGCTTCCATATCTTGGCTACTGTAAATAATGCTGCTATAAACATAGGGGTGAATGCTTCCCTTTGATTTAGTGTCCTTGTATTCTTTGGGTAAATACCCACTAGTGCAATTGCTGGATCATAGGATAGATCTATTTTTAACTTTTTGAGAAGCTCCATACTATTTTCCACAGTGGCTGCTCCAGTTTGCAGTCCCACCAACAGTGCAGGAGAGTTCCTTTTTCTCCACATCCTCGCCAACACTGGTTATTTCTTGTGTTGTTGATTTCAGCCATTCTGACAGGTGTGAGATGATATCTCATTGTAGATTTGACTTCCATTTCCCCGATGATAAGTGATTATGAGCATCCTTTCATGTGTCTTTTGGCCATCTAGATGTCTTCTTTGGAGAAATGTCTGTTCATATCTCTTGCCCATTTTTAGTTGGATTATTTGTTTCTTTGGGTCTTGAGTTGTATCAGATCTTTATATATTTTGGACACTAACCCTTTGTCAAATATATCATTTGCAAATATCTCCTTCCATTCTGTATGTTGTCTTTTAGTTTCGTTGATTGTTTCCTTTGCTGTGCAGAAGCTTTCTATTTTGATATAGTCCCAATAGTTTATTTTGCTTTTGTTTCCCTTACTTCAGGAGACACATCTAGGAAGATATTGCAATGGCCAATATCAAATAAGTTACTACCTGTGTTCTCTTCTAGGATTCTTAGGTTTCAGATCTCACATTTAGGTCTTTAACCCATTTTGAATTTATTTTTGTGTCTGCTATAATAAAGTGGTTCAATTTCTTTCTTTTGCTTGTTGCTAGCAGTCCAGTTTTCCCAACACCATTTGTTGAAGAGACTGTCCTTTTCCCATTGAATATTCTTTCCTGCTTTGTCAAAGATTAATTGACCATATAGTTGTGGGTTTATTTCTGGGTTTTCTGTTCTGTTCCGTTGATCTATGTGTCTATTTTTGTGCCAGCACCATACCATTTTGATTACTACAGCTTTGTAATATAACTTGAAATCTGGAATTGTGATGCCTCCAGCTTTGCTTTTCTTTTTCAATATTGCTTTAGCTATTTGGGATCTTTTGTGGTTCCATACAAATTTTAGAATTGTTTGTTCTATTGTTTCCAGGCTCTTTAAGGTATTCCTGTGATTTATGTATCCATCTTTTCACCAATACTACACTGTCTTTATTACAATAACATTAGAATATGCCTTGAAGTCAAGAACTGTACATCCTTAAACTATGTTCTTTTTCTGAAAAGTAGGTTTAACTTTTTATTTAATTTTAGATACAGCTTGTCAATTTCTAAAAGTGAGTCTACTTGTATTTTGACTGGTACTAATACTGAACTGACAGATAAACTTAGAGATAATTATTTTCATAGAGTCATCAAATCCATGTGTCTCCATTTATTTAGGTCTTCTTTAAATTTATCTCAACCATGTTCTGTAATTTTCAGAACAGATGGTTTGCAATTAATTTTATAAAATTAATTCCCAAATACTTTGTGTTTTTAGTGTTCTTGGAAATGACTTTTTATAATTTCATTTACCAGTATATAAAACTCCAATCGATTTTATTAACCTTGTGTCCTGCAACTTGGAAAAATTCACTTATTCTAGTAATTGGTTTTTAGATTTCTGTACATTTTCTAAGTAAATAGATGTGCCATCTGCAAGTAGAAAAGCTTTACCTCTTTCTTTTTGACCCTTATGAATTTTTTCCTTGTCTTTTTTGACATGTCTGTAGCATACAATGTTGAATAGAAGCTGTGAAAGCAAGCCTCTTTGCCTGTTCTCAGGTTTAGGAGAGTAGCATTCAGACTTGCCCAAGCAAGTATGATGTTAGCTGTAGATTTCTAATAAGTACCTTTTGTCAGATGGGGAAGTTCCCTTCTATTCCTAATTTTCTGAGAGGTTGTTTTTGTTTTTGTTTTAACCATGAATGGGTGGTGAATTCTAACATTTTTGTTCTCTGCTTCTATTGGAATAATAGCATGGTTTTTCTCCATTATTCTGTTAATATGTTGAAATACAGATTGATTTTATTAATGTCAATGTAACTTGCAGTTCTGAGGTAAATCCCACTTGATCATGATGTGTTATCCTCCTTAAATAGTACAGAATTCAGTTGCTAGTATTTTGGCAAAGATTTTAACATCTAAATTAATGGGGCTATTGGGTGGTTTTGTTTTTGTTTTTGTCTTTAATGTCCTTCTCTGGTTTCCTTATCAGGATAACATTGCAAATGTTCCCTCCTCTTCTATTTGCTGAAAGCATTTTTATTAGATTTATATCATTTTTTTCTTTAGATATTTGGTAGAATTCACCAGTGACACTATGTGGAGTTTTCCTTATGGGAAGATATTTAGTGACCAGTTCAGTCTCTTTTACTGATGATACAGGGCTCTTCAGATTATCTTTTTTTTTTTTTTTCTTGAATGAACTTTGGTAATTTATGACATAAATTACCTGCAATTACCTGTAATTCTGACACTGTCTCTTCATAGATAGCATCAGATCTCACAAGTAGAAGCAGCTCAGTTCCACAAGACTGCTTCCCACCCCCACTTCAGAAAGCTAGGTTATCTCCTGTGCTTCTGATGGACTGGCTAGAGATCCAAGGTTCTAATGACCCCTCCTTGAGTTCCATTAATTTGGTAGAGCTGTAATGTGAAAACTGGGTTCATCTCTTGGTGGGCATCAAGCCAAAAGACACAACCAAGCCAAAGAGTGGAAAAGGAGGGATTTTACTTGTAACAAATAAGGAGAACACTGGGGATATTTCCCAAAGCAGTGTCTCCCCAAACAACAAAATTAGGAAGTTTTAAGCTAAGGGTGCATGCACATTCATGAAGGGGGTTGGCGAAGGAGAATTCAGTATAGAATTGGGGCAATAGTTATCCTAAATTGACAGAATCCAAGTCCTAGTTGACTGAAGTCCTGAGGGCCAGCAAGGGTCGGCATCATCAGTCCTCTGATCCAGTTAGTCCGGTGTGTAAGTGCTCAAAGGGGCTTGAATCCTGCAAAAATGACTCAAGAATGTGTGCTGGGTCGACCTCTACTTTTGAAACAGCACTAGTTTTATCACTGATGTGATTAAGCTATTATGGGGCCTGGTAGAGACTGTTAGTTTTTACATTGCCTTTGTTTCCTTAAAATCCTTAACTACTAAGGTTTTTGCATTTCTTTATAATTCCAACGCCTCTAGTAAGTTCTGCAAGAAGTTTGAGTTGGAGTCTTAAGTCATTGATTTCTAATACAGGCAATAAGTTCTAATTTTCCTCTAAGAATTATTTAGTTGTCTACTGAAATTCTGATATATAGTATTTTTATTATCATTCATTTCAAAAATTTTACACTTCCCTTGCAATTCCTTATTTGACCCATGGATTATTTAGAAATGTGTTTTTCAATTTCCAAACACTTAGGTGGTATCTTATGTATATTTTGCAGTTGTCAGGCATTCTGTAAATATAAATTAGACCATGGTAGAAAATTGTATTGTTTAGATCCTCTGTGTTCTTACTCTTTTCTTTCTGTTTTTCTCTTTCTTTCTTTCCTTTTTTTTTTTTTTTTGATCTAAATGTTTTATCATTTACTGAGAGAAGTGTTTATGGTTTGTTTGTTTTTGTATTTTTTAAGATACGAAAAAAGATTTGTTTATTTGAGAAAGAGAGAGAGCAGGGGTGAGGAGCAGAGGGAGAGGGACCTGAGCTGAAACCAACAGTCCCATGGTCAACCTACTGAGCCACCCAGGTGCCCCAGTTTTGGGGTTTTATTAAAACTTCTACTATGTTGTCTATTTCTCTCTTTAACCCTTGAGCACACAGAATCCCGAAGTAGGGTTGTTAACTCATTCAAAAACATGTAAAACCCTTCAACAGTTCATGAACCATAGGAAGCGTTCCAGAAATATTAGCTACTTCTAAACTAACACTCTTTGTTTACTCAATAAGTCTCTATTCCAGCCCTACAAGGATATTAAAACCATTCCTTAGAAGTTTGCTAATAATTTGCTAATAGTCAAATCCAAATCCAGGATCCCTGTACTTGCACTCTCTTCTAGTATATTTCTGATGCATTTGACACACCGATCATCATTTCTCTCTTAAAATCTCTTCCCTTGATTTCAGTGATGTGCATGTACTTTATTTTGTCATCTCTCTCCCTAATCCACTTGTGCCCTATCTGCTTCACCATTAGAGGTGTTCCCTTACAGGATTCAGTGTTTAAAACTCTTCTTGTTTTGGGGGGTTTTTGTTTGTTTGTTTTTAGCAAGAGAGAGAGAGACCATGAGTGGGGAAGGGGGGTGGGGTGCAGAGGGAGAGGGAAAATCTTAAGCAGGCTCCACACTCAGTGGGGAGCTGCACATGGGGCTCCTGAGATCATGACCTAAGCCACATCAAGAGTTGATTGCTTAACCAACTGAGCTACCCAGGTACCCCTAAAACTCTTCTTGTTTTGTACTTCTTCCTTTGGTTATTTCGTCTCAACCACCACCTCTATGCATATAGTACCCACATCTTTTTCTCTAGCTCTGAACTTACTCCTGAATTTCAGATCCATATTGTCAACTGCTTGGTGAATACTACCTCCAGGTAAAATTCCAGCACCCCAGATTACATATGTCTAAGTACAAACTCATTACTTTGACGACTACCCCGAAACTATTAATTGACTTGAATTATACATCTATGTTATTTGACATAACCACAACCTCTCAGTCACCCAAGTTGAGGAAGGCAAGAACATACATTGGTTAGGACTACAGGCTCTAGAGCAAGATTCTTTGAGTTCAAAACTGCTCTCTGAATTCAGTTCTCCCATCTATATAGGTGGGATAATAATAGTACCTAAATCTTAGTATTGTTGGGAGCTTTAACTGAGCTGATGACTATGATGCAATTAGTACATCATAGACTTTTGCCAGCCTTATTATCTTTGGATTTTCCCATACTTCCCATGTGCCATGCCACAGCCTGGCAATTTGAGCTCTTTGCCTTTTCAATAAATACCACCGTTATTGTCATTACTATTACTTTAGCATTTTCTTTTAAAATTAAGATTATACTATACTAGAGCAAATCTAATAAAGTCTTCTTCAATTTTCTTTCTTCAGTTTTACAAATTAGAAAAAAACAAATTAACATCCAAAATTAAGGAAGAATTTGAAAAATGTTTTAGTACAGCAAGAAAGTGGTAGCTTGCCTAAATTCACTTAATGAGACTTCAGACAATGTTAGTATGAGAGACACAAATGTGAGATGTATAAACTGCATTAGCAAAAGGATTTAAGACATTGCTATGGGGATATTTCATGCTGTTTTGATAATGTGATTTTCTTAGTGCAATAATTAAATTTACTCTGAGATGTGATGTGAGACCACCATGGTTTAGGGAGGTTATGAGTTTTACAGATTAAATAGAAATGACTCAGTAACCTAACTAATGAAATAAGTACATATTTTACACCACAGTACCCCAACTGAATATAAATATCATTTAAATAGGAAAAGATATCAAGTTGCAACTTGTTCATTTTCCATCTGAAAAAATTGGGCATCTATTTAAAAAAAAAAAAAGTTTGTTAAATAAAAAGTAACACGTATTTCCTTTGCTTCTTTACGGAAATACTAAAAAGTTCATCTTGATCACCTAAAAACAGTGATTCTCAAAGGCCTGCCTGCACATTACAATCACCTAGGTAGTGTTTTAAAATCCCAGTGCCACACCCCAGATCAATTAAATCAGGATTTCTGGGACTGAGACATAGGCATCAGCATTTTTAAAAGTCCCTAGGTGATTTAAAAATGGCAGCCAGCAAATTAAGAACATCTGCCTTTGCAGTACCTGATGAGCCAAGTGGTTACTGACCTACAATTTGGAAACATTCTAGATGAATCACAAAAAGAAGTGGTCATTATAAATTACCATAAAATAGTAGCTGTCCAGTTGATTAACATAAAAAAAAAGAAGAATTGCTATTTTAGAATGGTAATTCTCAAAACTGAAGTAGTCTGGATAGTTCTTGGGATAGCAAAATTCAAACGAAATTGACTTTAAGTGGATTTCCATGAGTAAGGAAAGAATACATGTTTGATGCCTAAAGAACCTGTATCAAATCCCAGTTGTGCCAACTTGACTGGAAATATGACAATAAACAAATCACTGGACTTCTGAGCCTCAGTTTCTTCATCTATAAAAGAGTATGATGCTTTTGTTATGAGGATATTATGAAAATCATATAAACAAACCATATAAGGCATCTTGCGCAGTTTCTAGTACTATAGTGGATACTCAACAAAGGTTATTTCCAAATTTCGACCTCTAAAGACAAAATATTTCTGCCTAAAATTTTTCATCCAAATTGAGATATACCAAAAGTATAAAATAGACACTAGATTGAAGACTTAGCACAAAAAAAACCCAAAAAACACCAAAGAGTAAATAATTAAAAATTATTTATATTGACTATATGTGAAAATAATATTATTTTGGATATATACAGATGACTAAAATATTATCAACATTAATTTTAGCTGTTTCTTTTAAATTTTTTATTGTGTTCACTATAAAGTTTTAAATTACATAGTATGTAATTTCTCTTGGATAGTGTTGTTCTAGATTCTATCTTGTGAACAAACACTAACTTTTCAAGACAGCTCAGTATCACCTTTGTGAAGTCAATAACCCTATACTGAAATATTAATAACAAGAGTTAATAACTTTAATAATCATTAACATGAATTAATCTTGGGGCCCCTGGGTGGCTCAGTTGGTTAAGCAACTGCCTTCGGCTCAGGTCATGATCCTGGAGTCCCGGGATCGAGTCCCATATCGGGCTCCTTGCTCAGCAGGGGGTCTGCTCCTCCCTCTGACCCTCCCCCCTCTCATGTGCTCTCTCTCTCTCATTCTCTCTCTCAAATAAATAAATAAAATCTTTAAAAAAAAACAAAACATGAATTAATCTTGTACACTAACTGTAACAGGCATTTTTTAGCATTATACCTATGTTATTATATTTATCCTTTAGAAATTCACTTGCTAAATATTTAATGAGTGTTTACTATGTTTCAGTTTCTAGAAATAAAGAAGGCTATGCCACACACACAAAAAGCTTATTTCCAATTTTCCTTTCGTTCCACCCCTGTGCCTTCCCTATTCTCTATTCCCTGTTACTTGTTAATTGAGTTTATTCAATTTAAACTAACCCACCAATGATCAGAGTGGGCCATTTGAAATCTGTCCCTTAGATTCAGCCTTACTGATACTCTGGTAGACTGGTTTCTGATGATTGTCATATTACTCTAGTGTTCAAGCCACCTATGATCTGGAAATCAGATGAAAATGAGCTGGAACTTTCTTCAGAATCCCCAAACTGTGTTTCCTAGAACTCTAATTAGTCTCACAAAAATGTACTTGGTGTGCCACACACACAAAAAGGTGTATTGTCAAAAAAAAAAACAAAAACAAAAACTAGGGAAAAGCAGTATACTGTGGTCCCCTCTTACAGATGCCCGGCAAAAAGTAGCATACTGAAGCTTCAGAGAAGTTCTGCAGTAGAGATATGCCTTTAACCCATAATATTCTAACCTTTATCCCTATCCTATCCTTTAACCCTCCCCCCAGAGGCACCCATTAACAGCTTTAGTGGGCCAAGTCCAAGGAGCACAGCTTGAGAAATACTGCTGAATAATATTATTGATGACTAGTCAAAAGCCAGAAAACTCATTTTAACTTGCTCCCCCTTGCCATTAGATAATAGCCCATTCCCAGCCAACTCAAATGAAGGGACAAAGCCTAAAAGCTGTGGGGGAAGTTTTAAAGTAAATTCTGAGGTGAAATGTTAAAGTAGAGATTTAGTTAGAGTTTAAAGTGTCATCAGCATTGTGGCTACTTGTGCTGTTGAATTTTTTCTTATAACTTTAAAGTATTATGTGTAAATATAGCATCTAGTATTATGACAACTCCTCTGTAGGGCAAAAATTATACAGCTGGATTCACTGTTTTCTCATTTTGTAATCCAAAAATAAATAAAGAAGACAGTAAAAAAGAGAGGAGATAGGATCTAAAAAGGAATGGAATGTTTCCACAAATCCTACCAAATATGATAAAATGTGTTAGGGTTGCCAGACAAAATGCAGGACACCAACTTAAATTTGAATTTTAGATAAACAATGAATATTTTTGTCAGAATAAGCATTCCAGACATACTTTAAAAAGTATTGTTTATGTGAAATTCAGATTTAACTAGACATTATCTATTTTTTTAATTTAATTTTTTTTGCTAAAACTGGCAACCTGATTGTACTAAATATCTAAACTTCATTAAAAATAACATACATAGGATACAAGCAAAGAAAATTGATGAATTTTTAGCTTTCAAATATTGACATTGCTACAATTAAAAAGAGAAAGGGAAAGAGAATTAGGCAACTTTGATTTTTTGCAAACAGATGATAAAAATTAGGATCTGTCTAGGAATTCAGAATAGTTTATTTGGTAACGACTTAGGACAGCAATATTTACAGACAAAAATGGATAACTAATAAGCAAATAAATTAAATTTTGCAGAAACTGTTTTGGGAAATGGAGATAATAATGGAGAAATAGCTATAAAGGTGATTTTAAACTGCATTTTTTAAAAGTCATAAACCTATGAACAGCTTTTATTTGAATGAATGTAAAATGCCTTGAGCATAAAACTAAAGATAAGCCAAGGAAGACATTCACATGCAAAAAGAAAACATGAACTTCATTATAGTTGAGTCAACGTTTGAGAATTGCACTGTCAGAAGGCTGCTTTTAAAAATAAAAAGGAGCAGAGGTGCCTGGGTGGCTCAGTTGGTCAAGCATCCGACTCGACCCTTGATTTGAGCTCAGGTCATGATCTCAGGCTTGGCGCCCGAGTCAGGCTTGCACTTTGGCGTGGAGCCTGCTGCAGATTCTCTCTCCCTTCCCCTCTCCCTCTGCCCCTTGCCCTGCTTGCTTGCACTCTTTAAATAAGTAAATAAAATCTTTAAGGCATAAAATAAAATAAAAATTAAAAAATTAAATTTAAAAAGGAGTTAAATGTATATCTGCATTATGCTTTAATTCATTATAAACATAATACATTTTTTCCTTTACATTTAAATTAGGAAGATATGAAGTAATCAGAAATTTTTGAAAACTAAATTTTATTAATTGCATTGATTGGCATTTTATCTCAATATTTATAACTCCTTAGATTTATATCAACAAAATTTTTATAGTATCTAACAAATGGGGGGAAAAACAGAAACACAGAATACAAACAATTTGTCCTTGTTAGGAAAGATAATTTTTAAATAATCAAAATTAAAAAATTTTTTTTAAATAAATAAATAAATAATCAAAATTAAATTGTTTCTTAATAGCTCTTAAACAAATGCAGACACCACCAGCCCCCCTCCCCGACACACACCACCACTACCACCACCACCACCAAAGTCCCTCTTTGGTTCCACAGTTAAACCTGATGATCAGGGGTGCCTGGGTGGCTCAGTCATTAAGCGTCTGCCTTCGGCTCAGGTCATGATCCCACAGTCCTGGAATCGAGCCCCACATTCGGCTCCCTGCTCAGTGGGAAGCCTGCTTCTCCTTCTCTTGCTCCCCCTACTTGTGTTCCCTCTCTCTCTGTCAAATAAATAAATAAAATCTCTAAAAAAAACCCCAAAACTAATGACCCTGATGTACAATAAATATCACCCTAATAACACCAAAAATTATGTTTCACTTTTTGACTCTTTTCATAAATTCCTAATAGATCAAATAATTGTGATTTCATCTTTTTCAGTAGTCTGCTTAGGATTAATTAAAATACTGATTTTATACCCTGATAATGATATTTTACTAAATTTTTCAGTAAATAGAAAATGAGTAGTCTTAGGCAAGAGTTAGTGACATGTTTAACCTTTCTAACCACATAAATCTACCAGATGTGAATTATTGGCCTTCTCATTCATTGAACCATCTTTGTATTCTTGATTTATTTTTCATACTGAATTTACCCTAAGAACATTTTCATTTGCTTCAGACATGTGTTTAGAACTAACACGCAATGCCTTCTCAATAAGGACTGCTTTGGGACATTAATCAGAAACATTTATACGATTTCTAAGAAAGTTTCATGTTATGGAAAAAAAAACAGTTCCTGCCACATCTCTAGAAAAGCTTCTTATATCAGAATATATCAGAATATATCTTATAATATATGAGATATAATATATCAGAATATCAGGAAGGAGGGGATGAGTGTCCTGATCTGCCTAATTGCCTAAGTGTGAAGAATTTAAGAAACCCAGCGTTATCCTACTCAATCTTATTTGTTCCTAAAGGCTGCAAGAGAAAATGAGACTTCTGTGGCATGTTGTGTACTCCATGGTGACACAAAACTATCACCTTCACCTGGCCAGGTTACAACCCTCACTTTTGACATTTTTGTTGCCTCAAGGTGTTGCCTACAACATTGGTTCCTGCGTAGGAAATCCATGATTTTGTAGTTCAGAACTAAGAATGGGGTTCATGACCCCTCAAACTCCCGTAGAGTTGAAAGCATTCGGGGGAGAGCATTTATACTATCGCTTCAGGGCCAGAGAGCTTAACTCCCTCTAAATTCATGGTGTATCTTATCCAAGCCTATCCAGCAATACCCATGATTCTTCATTCTGGCTGAGTTGTAAACCCTTTGAAATCAAGGTCTGTAATTGGTTCTTATTTTTCAAAGCCCCAGAGCAACTCACTTCATACTTGGTAGGAACTCATTAAACATTCAGAGACTAAGAAATTAAACACATCTTCTTCTGTTTAGCACCAGAACCTCTCTCCAGTTCGGGTCAGTTTTCTGGGCTTTCCTTCCCTCCTTGCAGTAGGATCCAGGAATTCAAACCACTTTCTTCTTCCCCAATACCCACACAAGCCCTTTGCGGTTCTTTTCCCCTAAAATTGATTTCCTAGCAGAACACAATTCTCGGCTTATTTATTTCTCCTACTTCAAGATTTAGATTAACTCTTCTCGAAGAAGCAAGACCCAGGGAGGGAGGGCATGCAAAAAGGCTGGCACTGTAAAAAGGAGTTCAATTAGAGTAATTTCCTCTGAGACTGCCTTGACATTGTCCTGCAAATACAAAGTGACCTAGAGAGGAAGGAGTAGCCACATTTCAAAGAGACTGAGGCAACATCTGTGCCAACTGCCCAAATATCATGGTCATCAGGTTTTCTGATCTGGTTTTCTCCCTGCCTTGGAAGAACGCCAAAGTATTCAACCTCTTTCAGGGATCTTCTAATGGCAAGCCTACCTTAAAATGCTATAACATTGTCCCAAATATTAGAGTATAAAAATGTGGCATATCCCAGACTCTTACTCTGAATCTTCTCTTCAACTGAGTGTACATTAGGCCAAAGTAAGTCACTGCTAAGGCTCCGATGTCACTTATTTACCCTGGTCAAAAACATACCAATAAAAATAATCAACATGGAGCAATCAAAAATTTAATTCTTCAACACTATCTAATATTTAGATTTTGTTGACATCGTTTGGGGTAATTGCCCCTTCTCTGAAATTCCTTTGTCCATCCACCCCACCTTACCATAGCTCCTAAATCCATTCCACTGGCAACATCTAATACCACCTTACTTTAAAACCAATTCAAGCTTTCTCCTCAGGAATTACCAATAGGGCAGAGAGATACTGAGTCAGTTAACTGCTCGATGAAGCAGGCAGTTGAATGGAAAAGTTATACAACACTGTAGCCAGGACTTCGTATTGGTCAATAAGCAAACAGACAGAGTTAGTAAAGAAAAGAGCAAAGGCAAATACAGATGAGAGAGACCAACTGAATCTGGAAAGGAAGTAGAATGATTCCCCTTTCCATTTCCCTTTCAGTCCCCTCAGTGGCCTACTGTACTTTATTTTCTGACCTCGTGTGATATAAAGTCCTTGTTCTAATGACCCCCTTTGCTTAATCTGGCTTGATTGGATTTCTTTTTCTTTTTTTATAAAAAGTTATGCCCTTCATAAACCCACATGAATTCAATTAATAACATATTAATCCAATTAATAACAGGAATTTGCTGAAACTGTGAATTAATGACCTACATTTTTAAAAATTTATTTATTTGAGTGAGAGAACAGGCAGAGGGAGAGGGGAGAGAGAATCTTTTTATTTTCCCCCTAGATTATTTTTTTCATTTTTATTTAAATCCAATTAATTAACATATAGAGTATTATTAGTTTCACAAGTAGAGTTCAGTGATTCATCAGTCTTATGTAATGCCCAGGGCTCATTACATCACGCGCCCTCCTTAATGTCCATCACCCAGTTACCCCATTCCCCCACACCCCTCCCCTCCAGCAACCCTCAGTTTGTTTCCTATGATTAAGTCTCTTAAGATTTGTCTCCCAGGATGCCTGGGTGGCTCAGTTGGTTAAGCAGCTGCCTTCAGCTCAGGTCATGATCTCAGGGTTCTGGGATCAAGTCCCGCATGGGGCTCCCTGCTAAGCAGGGAGCCTGCTTCTCCCTCTGCCTGCCACTCCTGCTTGTGATCTTTCTCTCTCTCTCTCTGACAAATAAATAAAATCTTTAAAAAAAAAAAAAGATTAAGATTTGTCTCCCTCTCTGATTTCGTCTTGTTTTATTATTTCCTCCCTTCCCCTATGTTCCTCTGTTTTGTTTCCTAAATTCCACATATCAGTGAAATCATATGATAATTTTCCTTCTCTGATTGACTTATGTTGCTTAGCATGATAAATTCTAGTTCCATCCATGTCATTGCAAATGGCAAGATTTCAATTTTTTGATGCCTGAGTAATACTCCATTGTGTATGTGTGTGTGTGTGTGTGTATACATATATATACCACCTCTTCTTTATCCATTCATCTGTCAGTGGACATCTGGGCTCTTTCCATAGTTTGACTATTGTGGTCATTGCTGCTATAAACATTGAGGTGCAGGTGCCCCTTCAGATCACTACATTAGTATCTTTGGGGTAAATCCCTAGTAGTGCAATTACTGGGTCAAAGGGTAGCTCTATTTTCAACTTTTTGAGGAACCTCCATACTGTTTTCCAGAGTGGCTGCACCAGCTTGCATTCCCACCAACAGTGTAAGAGGGTTCCCCTTTCTCTGCATCCTCGCCAACATCTGTTGTTTCCTGTGTTGTTAATTTTAGCCATTCTGACTGGTGTGAGGTGGTATCTCATTGTGGTTTTAATTTGTATTTCCCTAATGCCGAGCAATGTTGAACATTTTTTCATATGTCTGTTGGCCATTTGGATATCTCTTTGGAGAAATGTCTGTTCATGACTTCTGCCCATTTCTTGACTGGATTATTTGTTCTTTGGGTGTTGAGTTTGATAAGTTCTTTATTGATTTTGGATACTAGCCCTTTATCTAATAAGACATTTGCAAATATCTCTGGGGAGACAGAATCTTAAGCAGACTCTGTGCTGAGCATAGAGCCCCATGTGGGGCTCGATCTCACGACCCTGAGATCATGACCTGATCCGAATCCAAGAGTTGGCTTCTTAACTGACTGCACCACCCAGGCACCCCAGTGACCTATGTTTTTATGCAAACAATATGCTAATAATATGGTCTCTAAAAAGATGCTCCAAAAGCCGTTTAATAGACATTTCCTATCATTTTTTGCACTATTCACTTACTTTTTCATATATATTACAAAAGTAAACTTCCATCAAAAGGAGGAGCTAATGTCAAATTATGAAATAGGAGAATGGAAATTGTACAACTGAACTGGACCATACAAAGCCAAAGCAAAATGTGGGAGAGGATGCCATTTCATTCTGGACCTTCCATAGAGATAAAAAGCATTTTGATTGTATGCTGCCTTCTTAACAGTAAAGTCAATAGACATATTCCAAGGACAATAGATAATAATGATGTCTTTAGAGATAACTGATGCCATAACCTATGAGTAAATGTAAGTTTACTTTACACAGAATTAACACAAATGCCAAATGTTATACCCACAAAACACTAATTTTAAATATCCTGTACAAATACAAAATTTAATACAAAATTTAGCCAGGAGAGATCAAGGCAAGGAATATCTATGTACCCATGAATTGTTCCTCAAGTCAATGCTAAAAGGTTATTGACTAAGGCTAGACCTACCGAGGTCAGAGCCACATCAGCTGAAACTGCTAACACTCTACTCTCCCTTAGCAACCCTGCATCTCAGATGGCCTTTTGAATTACCTACTAAAATGTCCTTTAGGGACTTCATATTATGTCCTCCTCTTCTTAGACAGAGTAGGACACCAAGAGAGGTATCAGAACTGTTGTATAATTAACCTCTGAATCATTTTTTCTCTCACTTTTGTGAGCTTTTTTCCTATTCAAAGGAGAAAATTGATTGCTAAATATGGTATTCTATTTCTATTATATGTTAAACTTCAGCTTTGATAGAAAAATAATGGTCTGTCACATGAACATTTTTTGCATTGTAATTTCTTTTCATCCTTTTATGACAATTGACATCTGACAGAAAATGGTAAATAAGTTAAATTTTAAGTTGATGATAACCCAAATGACAAAAATAAACCCACTTCATTAGTGATCTAAGAATTAAAATAAATAATAATTTACTAATTAGATTATTTTACATGCTTTTTAAAACTCATAAGATAAAAGACAGCTCTGCTTTAACAGGGCTTAGAAAATCTTTCAAATACATTAACTCATATACTCAATTCATTATTCCGCTTGCTGAATCTACAAAGGGTGTTTGCTTCCAGAATTATTTATATGATTTGTTGACTTTAAAAATTCCTATTATAGTACAGATCATTAAAATATTAACCTAATTCTGTTCAAGCAGTAATAAAATTTAAATAGAAATGGGTTAAATCATGTTTGTTTAATTCTTTTGTTTATAGTACTCATGTTTATGGTTTTTAAGCCCTTTTTGAGCAAAAAGATCAATACTTTAATAGTCAAGTATGCTGGTAACAAATGTCTGAGAAATAAATAGAAATTTTATATATATTTAGTTTTCTGGGTATTATTATAGACATTCTACCACAGCAGAATACCATGGTCACATGATACCACTAAATTTTGTTTTAGAAAGCTGTTATATTTTAGATGTGTAGATCTATGCAAAGTAAGCAGTGACAGAAGTGGATAGATTCTGGTAGACAAGTCCAAGTGATTGGACATTTCAACACCAAGTCCTTCAGACAGTGTAGAGGCACCAAAAATGAGAGAAAAGGTCACCCATCCCCGCTACCCAACCACCACCTTCCCCCTCTGACTCTAGCTCTTTCCATCCCTCACTCAGCTCTCCATGAACAGTCAGGAACAGTCTGTGCATTTTGAAATCTCACCTACCCTCTGATACCCCATCCCCACCTCTAGTTCTCTACTCCCATAGAACCCCCTTACACTTTGCTCTTGTCTAACACTTAACATATCACATGAAAAGTTGGCTCTTTTCTTGTTTCTTTCTTTTTTTTTTTTTAAGATTTTATTTACTTATTTTGGAGGGAGAGAGAGAGAGAGAAAGAGCAGGGGAAGGGAGAAGCAGACACGAGCAGGGAGCTTGCAGGGAGGGCTCCATCCCAGAACACTGAGATCATGACCTGAGCCGAAGGCAGACAGTTAACTGACTGAGCCACCCAGATGCCCTTCTTGTTTCTTTTCATACTCTAACTGAAAGTTTCTTAAAGGCAGGGACTAAAAAAGTTTTTTAACAAAAATTGTGTTACCAGCATAGGGCCTAACATGTAAGAGGCATACAATAAAATGTTTGTCAAGTGTTTACTGAAATCTTCTATACTAGATATTGTTCTTGGCACTGAACAGCATTGAACCAAAAAGTCTAGATCCTTGTTTTCATGAATCTTACAATCTAACAGGGGAAACACATAATACACAAGTAAAAAACTGTAAGAATTTTAGATAAGGATAAATACTATGAAGAAAAATAATGTAGTATGAGAGTGTCCGAAACTTTAATGAGGAAGAGTCAGTTCTCTAGGAGAGAAACTTCCAAGCAGAGGGAACAGCAACCCAAAAGGCCATAACCTAGGAAGGAGTTTGATTTTATCAAGCAGCAAAACTAAGAAGGCTTGGGGTGCCTGGCTGGCTCAGTCGGTGAAGCATGCAACTCTTGATCTTGGGGTTGTGGGTTAGAGCCCTATGTCGGGTGTAGAGATAACTTAAAAATAAAATCTTAAAAAAAATTTTTTTAAAAACTAAAAGGCCTGTGGCCCCAAGAATAGTAAGCATACAGGAACTGATACCATAGGAGACTGAAAATGTGAGTGAGAACCAATTCATAAGGGCCTTGAGGGCAATGTTAAGGATTTAGACTTTATTCTAAGTATAATGGGAAGTCATTGAAAATTTTGAAGAACAGAAAAGAATCATTTAGCCATGTTTTTAAAGACTTGCTTTGCCTAAAATATAAATAATGGACTATAAAAGCCAAGAAGACCATGTAACATGAATAAAAATTAAACATTCTATTTTGGGCTGACACCCTAAGAAAACAGATATCAACTCCCATATTCCACTACAAGATGCTATACTAAATTATGCCCTGTTCAGAACTGAGAAAGCAGTGGGGAAACCAAGTTTTAAATCTCTTAGCTTTCACTACCTCAAGATTATTGCAGTGTTAAAATTGAAGAGGGTAGGAATTAGAAAAAAGGATGAGGATGGTATTTGGAGAAAGTTATAGATTTGCTGAGAGTTTACCTCCACTTTCTATAAGGAAGTGTGTTTGGAGGTAAGGGAGGTTTGGGGGTGAGGGTGGAGGTCTCACCTCAAACTGAGAGAGAGGAACTCTAAGGAGACTGCCCATAGCTTCTACAGTCTGGAAAACTGAGATTGGTGGGAGACCCACACCTGGAATATCCTAAGGTTGGGAGACTTTTGTTGACCAACTGTTTTGCCACAAACCCAGCAAAGGTGACTGCTTTGGAAATGGCTCTTATTAGACAATGGACAAACAATCATTTTACAAATATTGACTGAGGTCCTATTATACATCAGGCACTGTTCTGGGAACTTGGAAGATATCAGTATCAACAAAATAAAAAGATTCCTGCACTCAAATCAATTAGACAAAAACATTCATATGAAGTAAACATATAGTGCAGGAAATTATAAAGGGTAAGGATAAAAGAACAAATAAAGCTGATGAGGAAGATGGAGGGGAAAGGGTACCATAAGAAGGAATGAAAGGTAAAGGTGGTTTGAAATATTAAGTAGAGTGGTGGGACTTCAAAGCAAAGACCTGAAGGAGGTGATGGGGTTAATTAACCAAGTGGTTATCCCAGGTAAGAGAAAACAACTAGAGCAGTTGTTTCTAACTTGAGCATGTGTCCAAAACCTCCAGAGGCTTTAATATACTCCCAAAGTTTCTGATTCAGTGTCAGGAGAGGGAATGAGAATTTGCCTTTCTGTAAGTTCTCACCTGATGCTGATGCTGCTGGTCCAGGACCTGCACTTTGAGAATCACTGAATTAAAGCAAAGGCCCCCAGGTGGTAATGTGCCAGATGTGTTCAGATGCTTCTCTGTGAGGATTGCTCAGTGAAGAGTTAGCTGGAGCCATTCTGAAAGAATTTTACCCTGGAGGGCTACCTTCTGAGGCTATGGGCTAAGCAACAGAAAACCACGGGCTTAGGGAAAATTTTCGTGACCAACTGGACAAAATCACAGCTCAGCCTTGAAATTCTCATTTGGCTCATTAAATTCACCCCATCCTTCAAGATGCTACCTCCTCCAGTTGTAATCTAAACTTATTTCCCAATTGGTGTTGTTATCATTTGACTTTAGCTACTTTTCTGTGAATATCCTCATTGTGCTTCTCCCACAAAAAGGTATATAATCCAACATTTATTTTCCACTCATACCAGGGTTACTGAGCATTTCCAAATTAAAACTGTACTGGGGTGCCTGGGTAGCTCAGTAGGTTAAGCATCCCACTCTTGATTTCAGCTCCGGTCATGATCTCATAGGTTCTGGGATTGAGCCCACATCCAGCTCCGTGCTCAGTGGGGAATCTGCTTCACGATTCTCTCCCCCTGGGGCGCCTGGGTGGCTCAGTTGGTTAAGCGACTGCCTTCGGCTCAGGTCATGATCCTGGAGTCCCGGGATCGAGTCCCTCATCGGGCTCCCTGCTCAGCGGGGAGTCTGCTTCTCCCTCTGACCCTCCTCCCTCTCATGCTCTCTGTCTCTCATTCTCTCTGTCTCAAATAAATAAATAAAATCTTTAAAAAAAAAAAAAAGAAATTAAAAAAAAAAAAAAGATTCTCTCCCCCTGCTCCTCCCCCTACTTGCGCGTGTACGTGCCCTCTCTCTCTCTCGCTCTCTCTCTAAAATAAGTAAATAAATCTTTTAAAGAAAATTGCACTGTAGTGAAGAATGATGTACACAGAATTCTTGTTTTCTGCCTTTGATCATTCCCTTCCTACTCTCTATAGCAACTGTGCCACATGTTCTTCTTACCCTTCATGATCCCTGCCTCCTCCCCCTCAACAGATGACAATGTCTCCTATTCAGAGAGAAAACACAGTCTATGACACGTGAAAACCTCCAAGTTCCTGCCGTTTTGCACCCTCCCCCAAAACATATGTGTTCACATGTTCACTAGCTACAAACTTATTTCCTTCACTTCTCTTCTTTCCCCGGTCTCAAATAAGACCATAGAGACAAAGTATTTAGGAAGGTGTTTGACATAAACTAATGTGCTCCAATAAGTTTGGTGCTTCTTTTTCTGCTTTGTTAGTTTATTACTTTTGAAAAATAGGTAAATGCATAATGAGTATAAAATTTAGAGTCTCTTTCCAAACCCTTTTCCCTATTTCTATTCCCAGGAGACAACCACAGTTATCAGTTTCTTGTGTGTTTTTCCGGAGATATTCTATATATAAATAAGCAACTGTATTCACACATATTCTTTATGTTACACAAATAGTAACATACCATATAAACCTTTTTACCCTCTGATTTTTACTTTAAAATATGTTTAGAAATCTTATGTCAGAATATAAAGAGCTTACTTGTTCATTATAAGTATGCACAATAATTTATTTGTCTGTATGTATTGATGGACATATTCATTTCTTATACATGGAAATATATTCATAGGATAAATTCTTAGAAATAGAATGATTGTAGCAAAGGTTATTACCACATTGTCTCCATGGGTAGTTTATGTCAGCAATGTGTAAGAGTACATGCTTCCCTCAGTCTCAATCAACAGAGTATTTTCCATTCATTACTCATTCATCAAATATTTTTTTTAAAGATTTATTTATTTATTTATTTATTTGACAGAGAGAGACACAGCGAGAGAGGGAACACAAGCAGGGGGAGTGGGGGAGGGAGAAGCAGGCTTCCCGCTGAGCAGGGAGCCCGATGCGGGGCTCTATCGCAGGACCCTGGAATCATGACCCGAGCCAAAGGCAGACGCTTAACGACTGAGCCACCCAGGCGCCCCTCATCAAATATTTTTTGAGTGACTATTATGAGCCACATTTTGTGCTAGGCCCAGGAACTAAAGTTTCTGCTCTTACATAGCTTAAACTCTAATGAGGGAAGATGCAATAAACAAAGAAATGACAGTTGAGTTTATAATTTAACTTTTCACTTTGCCTGAAAGCTTTAGTTCCCATGCTGCATAAGTACACCAAATTATGTTTGTGTTTAAAAAACAAACAAATCTCTCAACCCAGAGTTTCTGTTCTTTTTACCTTTTGAAAAGTTTCTAAATTTTAAATTTTTCATTAATAATCAAACCCCTTAAAGGAATATTTCATACTGACTTTCTCCAATTCTTCATCTTCCATTCATTCTTCAGTCCATTGCCCTCTTCAATCCCTAGTGATTTTATAGATATGCAGGGATTCAGCTAATAATGTGTGAATTAAATTTCCAATCCCAGATCTGCCTTCTAGATGATTCCATACAGGTTGTCTTATATGTTAGTCTCAGTGTGTTTGAAACTATTACTTTCACCATGACCCTGTCCTTTTCCCTCCCCACCAAACCTCCTTTTCCTGTGTTCTCTCCATGTATATGATATTATCATCCAACTGGTTGCCCCTCATGGAACACAGGAATCATCCTAGGCTCCTCCTTTCACCTCAAGCTTCACCACCCCCCCAAATTAAGTTAACTGTCAAACATTGTCATACATTAAGAAGGGGTTTAAAACTGTTTTCTCTCCTCATCCCCTTGTTTCATTCCTTGGCTGAAGACTCACTGTCTCTCACCTAGCCTACTTAATCATTTTTTATCATAGCCTCTAACCTTTACCTAATTCTGCTTCATATTCTCCAGTGGCTCTGCATGGCCTCCAGCATTGTGGTATATAAAACTCTTACTCCATGTCCAATTTTTCAGCCTCAACTCTCATACCCATGCAAATTATCTCCTACCATACTCCTCCTGATATTATATCTTCACAAATTGTTTCCTCCCTCAAACGACCTTCACTGCAACCTACTGCCCCATCTATTGATCCAGGAAACTCATTCTTTTTTTTTTTTTTTTTAAGATTTTATTTATTTGACAGAGAGAGACACAGGGAGAGAGGGAACACAAGCAGGGGGAGTGGGAGAGGGAGAAGCAGGCTCCCACGGAGCAGGGAGCCCGATGCAGGGCTCGATCCCAGGACCTGAGATCATGACCTGAGCCGAAGGCAGACGCTCAACCAACTGAGTCACCCAGGCACCCGCAGGAAACTCATTCTTTAAGTCTTAGTTTAAATTTAAATTCCTGTGTAATGTCTTTTCTGGTCTTTCCCGGCAGAACTGCTGCAGTTTCCTATGAATGATCATGGCTTCTTTCTTACATATTTACCAATGCATGTATCATATAGTACATTTCAGGTTATAAGTAGTGGCTTCATTCTCGGGCTTCACATGGTGGCAAAGGCACTTCAAGAGATCTAAACTTAAATAATCATGGCTTAATGTCCAGTGGAAAAATAAAAATTCCTCTTCTTCGGAACTCCTACAAAATTACTAAAATTCACTTGTCTTTGGTACATGCTCACTTCCAAACTCATCATTGTTAGTTAGAATCATTGCCATTACCTGAGCTGAAATCAAGAGTCAGACAATTAACCGACTGAGCCACCTAGGCGCCCCATGACATATTCATTTTTATATCCAGACTGCCAACTACAATGCTGAAACTAAATTAATATTTGCTCAACAGATAAATGTCTCTTTTCCCCAACTACTGCTAAACAATATAGTCCTTGATGTCATGGGCTGCATCTTTCATGCATATGCATCACATGTAGAACCTAACACACAGTGCTTTGCTTAATAAATTTTATCAACTGATGTTCAAAACTTAGGAAATAAATCAGGAGGTTCAACCGTTGTGTTCTCCAATATTTTGTCATTCTGTCCAGATGACAGTTCCGGTTTGTTCTATGCTAAGTCACAGCTAGGTAATATATAAATCATCATCATTTAACCATGCCATATCTGAAACATCCAACAAACTCTTTATAATTTGTTTATAATTTTCTCTAAAATACATGACTTTACCAGTGTCAACTCCAAGTGCATGCATTAAAATATTTTTAATCTAAAGATAATAATGGCCACTACTATAGTAATAAACAAAGTAGAAGAAGGGTAAAAGTAATTGCAGTTGCTGAATGAGAACGTGTATTTTAAATTACAAAAAGCTAGCGCAAAAATCTTGGAGAAGAGAAAAACTAGTAGCAATTTCAGTATTCTCAGATGGGAAAAAAAGTTAAGTCAAAGTACATGAAGAGGAGTTCTTTCTTGTTATTCAGATATAGACAGATTTCTCATAATTATTTTGGGATTGAGTCTCAAGATGTTACTATCTTAACCCTGTGCTTCAATCTGTATCTTGGCATTTTAGGATAATTTACTGTGTAAAACACAGAAATACAAGATATTATATTCCACAGCATTATGTAAAGCCAACTAAATAAAATGAAAATAGAAAGATGCCCATCTTATTTAACATTGTAGCTACTTTGTACCATAAATTTAAAGAAAGCCAGTGTATATTTAAGCTAAACATGTTTCAGTCAATCACTGCCTATCTTATCCAAATTTAAAAGTTAAGCTTTTCTTCATATTACAGTTAATAGCCTATAGTTAATAACCAGCAGACTGAAAGACCAGATTATGCTTAAGCAGAGCTCCAAGTCATGGCTATATAATATCTGTCTTGTGTTTCAGTGCTGAACATTCTATATTATCATTAATTGAAGATGACAAATCAGTCTTGTGTTTCAGTGCTGAACATTCTATATTATCATTAATTGAAGATGACAAATCAATTACCCAATTTCAACTGACAGCAATTAAGCACTTATACTATGTTACTAGATATTCTGCTTTATATATCAGCCCTAGCAAGCCTGTGGTGTCCAATGTCAATATTAATCATTTGTTTTTTCTATGATACTCAGTTAATCAAAGTGGTACTTACTAAACCTACCAAATATAAAGCTGTACTTTATTTTTTTATTATTAACATATAATGTACTATTTGTTTCAGAGGTACAGGTCTGTGATTCAACAGTCTTACACAATTCACAGCGCTCACCATAACACATACCCTCCCCAATGACTATCACCCAGCCACCCCATCCCTCCCACCCCCCACCACTCCAGCAACCCTCAGTTTGTTTCCTGAGATTAAGAGTCTCATGGTTTGTCTCCCTCTCTGGTTTCTTCTTGCTTCATTTTTTCCTCTCTTACTCTATGATCCTCTGCCTTGTTTCTCAAATTCTTATAAAGCTTAAATAAAGGGGGTCAAAAGAAAGAAAGTGAATTAAAGATGAAAAAAGAAGAAATACTTCCAATTTAACATATTTACAAAAGAAAAATAGAAGAGCATACATCCCAATCAAGTGAAATACCTTTCATTCCATTAGTTACATTTGCATAAAATATAAAATATAATAGTCTAATGTTTTTCAAGAGCTGGCTAAAAAAAAAAAGCAGAGAGGAAAAAAAGAGATTGTTGTGCTTGAAATTGCTTAAACCTCGCCAGCTTGGTGCAGTTAACTAGTTATTATGCATCAAAAAAATTGAAGCTGTCAAATCAAAAATCATCACTAAAATTAGATCTCTTTTAATCTCACAACAGCTTTCACTGAGTTTTAACACATCCCAATGATGTGATTTTTTTTTTTTAAGTAAATAATTTACCATGACATTTTTATTCATGTTCAGGTAAACTTAGCTATTGTCTCCCCACATTTTAAGAAAGACTTTGTCCAATCTGATATTTTATTCTAGATTAAGAATACAAAATTAAGTATCTAGATGAAGATATTTACCAGATTGTTAATAATTAATTTGAGAAAGAAAATTTTTAAGGGTGCCTGGCTGGCTCATTCAACCGGTTGGGTGTCTGACTCTTGATTTCAGCTCAGGTCATGGTCTCAGGATCGTGGGATCGAGTCCCACTCTGGGCTCCATGCTCAGCGGGAGTCTGCTTTAGATTCTCTCTCTCCCTCTCCCTCTGCCCCTCCCCTGCCCCCATTCACTCTCTCTCTCTCTTTCTGTCACTCTCTCTAAATAATTTTTTTAAAAGAAAATTTTAAAAATATTCTTCATATCTAGCATATAGCCAAAACTCAATTTTTTTTTTTAAGATTTTATTTATTTGACAGAGAGAGACACAGCGAGAGAGGGAACACAAGCAGAGGAAGTGGGAGAGGGAGAAGCAGTCTTCCCGCCGAGCAGGGAGCCCGATGCAGGGCTCAATCCCAGGACCCCGGAATCATGACCTGAGCCGAAGGCAGATGCTTAATGACTGAGCCACCCAGGCGCCCCATCAAAACTCAATTTTTTAGTAACCTTCCAGTAAAGGTACAGAATTTCCAGATTCTTTGCCTAGTTCCTGGTGATAAACACTTACATAAGACATATCATATCCAGTGTCATTAGGGAGTGAACTATTTGCCTTCCTGAATACTCAAGAATAAGTAATGTCAGGCAAGGAGGAGAGAAAGATCATGAACATATTCTTTCAAAATTTGATCTCTAGCTTGCTAACCTATTACTTGTTTTCCATTTTAACTCAAATATTAGAAGAGTACATCATTTCTCACTCATGGTAATTGCATATCGTTTCCTCCCACTGCCACCTTTATGTGGAATTAGAAAATTTGGCATTACACAATGATGGTACTACAGATACTATAAAATGAAGACTGAAGTAAAAATAAAAATATTGTCATACTTTTTCCCTGTTAGATACATTTAATGCTTTCACTAATGCTTACTATAGAGAACAAATGTAAATACTGAGTTTATTAGGGGCCAGGACCTAAGGGATTTATATTTAATCTTTAACCACACTTTAAAAGATTTGACTCTTATTATCTTCATTTCACCGAAGAAAGCGAGTCTTTGAAAGTTGAAATGACTTTTTGAGCTCATATGAGTAAGTGGGGACACAAACTTTAGATGAAGATTTGCTTAACTCTAGCACTGAGGTTTTTATTCGCAATATGTGGTAGTCTCTTAATAAACTGAAGCCCCAATTTCAGGAATATGCATCAGTTCTTACTGCCTTCACAGCCCCACTCCTTCCATATCCTCCATCCCTCCTCTGCTCATACACATACACACATTTAGCTTCTTCCCCACTAGGTTTCAGCAACAAATAAAGGAAGTAGTATAAAATACAGAGTTTGTGCATGTGTATTTGCTTCCTTTTCCATAAACAGGTGCTTTTATAGATGGTTTCACAGTTCATTGAATGTAGTGCAGTTTTCCTTAAGATTTTTCATTGTTGCAATTTAATTGTTTTCCCATTTTTAGCAGACTGCTTGGCAAGTGTCTCTTGAAAACAATAACCAGAATCATTCATGCAATGAAATATGTGAATATGTAAATTTTATTTAAAATCAGACTTGCTCTCTTCCTTCTAAATATTTTTTTTTTAAAGATTCTATTTATTTATTTGACAGAGAGAGAGACACAGCGAGAGAGGGAACACAAGCAGGGGGAGTAGAAGAGGGAGAAGCAGGCTCCCCGCAGAGCAGGGAGCCCGATGCTGGGCTCAATCCCAGGACTCTGGGATCAAGACCTGAGCCAAAGGCAGACGCTTAACGACTGAGCCACCCAAGCGCCCCTCTTCCTTCTAAATATTTTTAAGATTCAGTTAAAGTTGGTTAATGCTTCAATGGTTAAAACTGCTTTCACTGGGGCGCCCAGGTGGTTCAGATGGTTAAGTGTCTGCCTTCAGCTCAGGTCATGATCCCCAGGTCCTGAGATGGAGCCCCACATTGGGCTCCCTGTCTCAGCAGGGAGCCTGCTTCTCCCTCTTCCTCTGCCCCTCCCCACTGCTCCTACTCTCTCTCTCTCTCTGTATCTCTGTCTCACATGAATAAATAAAAAATTCTTAAAAAAAAAAAAAAACATAGGGTGCCTGGGTGGCTCAGTCGTTAAGCATCTGCCTTCGACTCAGGTCATGATCCCAGGGTCCCAGGATCGAGCCCTGCATCGGGCTCCCTGCTCGGCGGGAAGCCTGCTTCTCCCTCTCCTACTCCCCCCTGCTTGTGTTCCCTCTCTTGCTGTGTCTCTCTGTCAAGTAAATAAAATCTTTTTAAAAAACTGCTTTCATTAGCAGTCTTAATGAAAATATTGCTTAATATTTTCAGTATTCAGTTACAGCTGCTTTGGTTATTAATTTCCAACAATCACCTAGCAGTGTATCTGCTTGTATTAGCCTGGGACTGGTCAGGGAAACAGAGTCACTCAAAATATTCCTTGAATGTTAATTAATTAATGAAGACACATTAATTAAATAATTAATGAAGGAATTTATGTTAATGTGGAACACCAGGATGGGGGAAAGGCCAGGAAAGTCAAAATTTCATTCAACCCAGTTGTTGCCTAAAGTCAAAGGAGACACTGAAGCACCTTAGCCTAAAGCCCCTAAGTAGGTAGTTCTCAAAGACTTTCTTGGAAACTGTTGTGGTTCTCAAAAAATCTGAGAAAATTCCCAACAACTATTTCCAAGAGCATACAGAAGCTGCTGTCAATGTTTGACCATGCATCTGGCTGAGACCACATTCAGAGAGTCATCAACCATCCTTCTCTTCTACCTCCTAAGCCTTGTGGGAATTCCTCTCACTATCAAACCCTATAGCCAGATTTAAAGAAGCAGATTCTGGGAAATGTAGTTCCCTACTCCTCCTTACATTGCAGGTATTGAGAGCTCATAGTGATGCCAAAATGACAACAAACATTCGAGCACAGTCCATCCTTGTAAACTCAGCATCAATACACATGGCATTGGCATTGGAACAAGGTAGTATACTGAAAAAACAGTGAGAAGACTATTAGTGCATGAACTTTTATGGGGGCTAGAAAGGAGGTGATGAAATCATCTTAGAGACTAGAAAAAGGGCAGCCCATGTTTTATTGTAGCAAAATAATTGGTAAAAATGTGGCCTCCAGTAACTTGAAAGATAAAATGTGCTTGATGAACTTATGGATCTGGCCAAGAGGATTTCTAGGCAAAATGTATAAAGTGCCAACTGACAGTTTTTTAGCTGTATGTAATAAGGTGTGGAAAGAAAGAGCAATTAGAGTTTGCAAGCAAAATTTAGAAGAAATATATAAGAGCCAGGACTTGTCAAGATAGGAAAACAAACTTATTTTGTGGTATTTCATATCACTGATCTGTCTAGATAGCAAAAGATTCTCAAAATAAAAATAGTCTTAGGATGAAGAATAGATCAAGGATATGGTTTTATTAAGACTTCAGAAAGGTTTAAAGGAGTGCCTAGTAGAGTCCTCAGCTAGGCAAAAAAGGCTTCTGAGAATCTTAAGGATGTTGTCCCACAGCCCTAATACTCCAGGCAAAGTAAAGAAAAGTCTGTCTTGTAAAACTATGCATGTGGCATTTTGTGGCCTGTCATGACTTCCAATCAGATTCATGGGGAAACAAAGTTTTTAAGAGAATTTTACTTACTTTAGGCCAAAGGGGAAAGACATAGTTCAAAATGAAAAGCTATTCTATAGGCAGAAAGCAGGCTGTGAAGTCTACTTAGCTGTAAATCCAGACTATTTCTCATGGAAAGACAGGACCTCTCTGAGAGCAGAGTGAAGAGCCCAGAGAAGGGATTCAAGAGCCACAGTGGATTAGAGAATTAAATTAACAAGCAGAAGTGGATCTAATGAGGGTACATTTCTAACCCTCAGAATAGAGCATTCTGACAGCATTTGCCTGAGTAGATTTAAATCAGTGGCTGTTATGTGTCTCCATTTCCTCATCTTTTTGAGGGTGTGTGTGTGTATGTGTGTCTGTGTGTGTGTGTGTATTTTAAGTTGATAACTACTTAAATTTGAACACATTCCAAAACTTTATATTTCTGCTCCTTCCCATGTTTTATATTTTTTTTCCCATGTTTTATATTTTTGAAGTCACACTTTACATCTTTTGTTTTTTTCCCTTCACTAATTATATTTTAGTTAATTTTCCTAATTTTGTCTTTTAACCTTCACAATAGCTTTATAAGTTATTAACCCACTGCCTTTACTATATATTTACCATTTCCAGTGAGATTTTTACTTTCATGTATTTTCTTATTATTAATTACTGCTATTTCTTTTCAGCTTAAAGAAGTTCCTTTAATATTTCTTATAAAGTTGGTTTACCAGTGATTAGCTTTTGCTTGTCTGGAAAACTTTATCTCTCCTTTAATTCTAAATGATAGTCTTACTGGGTAGAATATTCCCGGTTGGAAGTTTTTTCCTTTTAGAACTTTGAATATGTCATGCCACTCCTTTCTGGCCTGCAAAGTTTCTGCTGAGAAATCTTCTGTTAGCTTTATGGGGGTTTCCTTTGTGTAAACAATTTGTTTTTCTCTTGCTACTTTTAAGATTCTCTCTTTATCTTCAACTTGTGACATTTTAACTATTATAATGTGTCTTGGTGTGGTTTCTCTCTTTGGGTTCATCTTATTTGGAACTTTCTGGGCTTTCTGGACCTGGATGTCTGTTTCCTTCTATAGGTTAGGGAAGTTTTCAGCCATAATTTCTTTAAATAAGTTTTCTGCCCCTTTCTCTCTCTCTTCTCCTTCTGGGTCCCCTATAATGCAAATTTTATTCCACTTGATGTTGTCCCATAGGTCCCTTAAGTTATCTTCATTTTAAGAAATTGTTTGTTTTTGTTTTGCTGCTCTGTCTGGGTGAGTCCCACTGCTTTGTCTTCCAGCTCACTGATCTGTTCTGCTTCATCTAATCTGCTATTGAACCCCTCTAGTATATTTTTCAGTTCAGTTATTGTATTCTTCAGATCTGTGATTTCTGTTTGATATTTTCTTATATTTTCTATCTCTGAAGTTTTCACTGTGCTCATCCATTTTTCTCCCAAGTTCAGTGAACATCTTTATGACCATTACTTTGAATTCTTTACCAGGTAGATTACTTATCTTCTTATCATTAAGGACTTTTTCTGAGGTTTTGTCTTCTTCTTTCATTTGGAAAATATTTGTTTCCTCATTTTGCTTGACTCTCTGTGTTTGCTTCTATGTATTAGGTGAAACAGCTCTCTCTCTCTCTTTCTCTCTCATTCTTTATACTTGTGTAGGTAATGATCCTTCTTGTTCAACCTAGCTTTTGGTTGTCTCTCAAACCTTTGTGATTGTCTAAACCACCTGATTTATTCTTGATACGCCCTAGTTGTAGAGGGTATACCAAGACCTGTCAGTGATCCAAGGGGAGGAATCTCATTTAGCACCTAGTTTCAGCCTGATTGGAAGTCAGACCCTGAGGCAACACCTTTTAAAGTATGCAAATATATACAGTCATGTGGGACCACAATCAAAATCCCTGCTAACCTCTGGTTGAGGAGATCTGGAGGTATCCCATAGGTGACAGTTCCAAAAATTGGGACTCCAGATGAGTGTAAAGCTCCTTTCTGGGGGATCTCATCAAGCTATAGGGAAGCTGGGGTGCACAAGGATAATTTCTCCCTGCTTATATTTTGGAAACACCTCCTTAGCTTCTAGTTGTATGGGAAACCTGAAGCCTGTCCCTCAGGCTGATGTTCCAGGCTAAGAAAACTGACCTTTTTCATAGGAAGTCTCAGGTTGTATTTCAGTATGCTGTCTGTGTAGTGCCCTGAGGGGGTGGCCTCCAAGACTGTCTTCTGGTTGTTACATTCCTGGGAGCTCAGGACCTCCAGCCCCCTCAACCACCAGGGCCAGGCAATTAAAGGGTGTCCTCTGTGTGGATTGCATGTGCCTGCTGGCTTTAGCTAGAAAGTTAAAGTGCAGGGGGTGGGGCACTCTGGCAGGCTTCAGGATGGCAGCAGGGAAGTCTTGACTGCAGGCACCCACAGGCTTCAGGAATACAATGGGAAAGAGCCTTGTCTGTATGTGTGCTGACTTTAAGTCGAGAGCAGGAGAATGCTGTGACCCATGCTCACCAGCCTCATTTAGGACGGGGCTGGGATGTTACAACCACTCACTGCTCACTGACATTAGCTGGGGAACTGGAGAACACTACAACCACTCATGCTCACCCGACCCAGCCAGGGAACAGGGAAGTGCTACAACTATCTGGGCTCTCCAGCGTCCACAAGGCAGTGTGATAGTGCTGCAACCACTCACCCCTGCCTGTCTTAGCCAGATAGCAGAAGGGTGTGATGTCCAAGCTCCCTACCTGTGGAGGGTGGGTGAAATGTGCCAAGATGGTGAAATGTGCAAAAATGGTGTCTACCAGTGCCTCTGTCTCTAGGGAGAGTTTCAACTGCCCTGGGCCCCTCCAGCAGATGCTTTTAGATTAGCAAATGAATCCCCTTTACATACAGTCTAGGCACTTTTCAAATTGCTATTTTCTCATTGGGTCTCAGGGCAAGTGAGACCACACCAGAGTCCTTTCAAAGGGAAATCTCAGTTTTATATAACACTTTGGGTCCCTTAGATGTCTAAGCCAGATGTTTTGGAGACTTATCTCTCCAGTGCAGATCCCAGGGGTTAGGTGCCTAATGTGGGGCACCAACACAT
The DNA here is from genome assembly GCF_011800145.1 of Mirounga leonina. Classification (NCBI taxonomy): domain Eukaryota; kingdom Metazoa; phylum Chordata; class Mammalia; order Carnivora; family Phocidae; genus Mirounga; species Mirounga leonina. Next base: position 13,534,710 of record NW_023270431.1, read on the forward strand.
TGCTCCTCCAGGAGAAGAACCAGACTGGTGAGATCCCATCCTATTGTGTATCGCTACACCACAGATGGGGTTTTTGGTGAGACCATATCTCTGCTTCTTCTACCTCTCTGGATATGGTCTTTAAATCCTTTGCTGTGGAGAAGCAGTTCATCTAATTTTCAGATCTTTTTCAGAGGGAAATGATCCATATGTAGCTGTAGATTTGGTGTGTCCATGGGAAGAGGTGAATTCAGGATCTTTATGCAGCCATCTTGCAAAAGTCCACATCTTGTGTTTTTATGCCTCTGCCTTTGCTCATACTTTCCCCTCTACCTGGAAAGTCTTTCACTGTTTCACCATGGTATGATTAATTCATCAATTTTTCTAGGGTACTAAACACACTCTCTGATACCCTTATTGCATTGTATTATTGTATTATATGTTTGGCTGTTTTGTTAATGTGCTAGATTCATAAAAATAAGAACAATGTGTTGTTTTGCTGTTTTGTTTTGTTCAGGGGTATGTTTGCGCGTTTGTTTTTTGCCATTCTTTTATACCTAGCAGATTAATCAGCACATAAATAGCACTCAGTAAATATTTCTTAAAGGAATAAATGGGGGCAAAGAAATATAATAAAAACACAAAGGAAGTCTCTGAATTAGAAAGGCAGTAAAAAAAAATTGAAAACACTATGAACACATTTCTATTACAATTTACATATTTTGACATAGTCACTATTTTAAACATCCCCATAAAGAAATAAGCAGTTCATTCTACTGGATATTTGCCTACACTTGAAAACACTTCTTACTCTATAACAAAATCTTTCCTACAAAAGTTGGAAAGTAACTACAAAAAAAGTAGTTACTTTGCAGATCTCATGACTATAACAGAGTCATTAAGTAAAATAAGAAATTTTTCATTGACAGGAAAATGGTGATTAAGGGAATGGGTTTGTTCTACCAATTATTTGTTATGCTATCATCGTAGAGAAGTTTATTGAACTTTGGTAACTCAGTTTTCTTACCTATGAAATGAGAAACAATAATTGCACCTACCTCAGGGTGCCTGGGTGGCACAATCAGTTGAGACTCCAACTCTTGGTTTTGGCTCAGGTCTGATCTCAGGGTCATGAGACTGAGCCCCACACCAGGCTCTGCGCTCAGCAGGAAGTCTGCTTGAAGATTCTCTCCCTCACCCTCTTTCCCTCCCCCTCTTGCTCTCTAAAATAAATAAATCTTTAAAAAAATAATTCCTCCTATTTCATAGATTAGCAGTGAGGATTAAATGAATTAACATATGGAAAACACTTAGCACAGTCCCTGCAGAAACACTCAGAAAGGATAAATATTATTATTATTCTAATTGAAGCAGCCAACCTGTAGGTTCTCAAGAGGTTTGACAGAACTGAATTTTATTTTCTTATCTTTACAACGTTATTATTAAAACTATTTTTGTATGACACCCCTCCCCAATGTTATTTACAATATAAAGTAAACCAAACTATGCCTCTATGAACTTATAGTTTAATTTGAATGAAATATATCTGGACATTAAGATCAAACTGACAGCTGAACATAAATCAGCATTAAAAAAAAAACAAACTGTGTAAATAGAGGAGTAAATGCATCGTGTGGCTAGATCAATAAATTGGCAAATATTCATGCTGAGTAAAGCCTGGGTTTCCCCCAGGCTTTTCTATTTGTTATTATCAAGAAGGCTACATACAATTGATGGGACTACAGGCTCTGCTTAACAAGTAATCCTGACTATTTCCCAGTGAAGACATTCAAAATATAGAATGCAATCTATGTTCTAGGAGTAGGAGAATAATGTGTGACATAGTCTATGTCCAGTAACCCAGAGGTGGTCCCTAGCACTGTAAGGACTCACAGTGGGAACTTAAGATGTAAAGGAATAGGAAAGAATCTGATTGGAGGTCATGTATGAATTAATGAAGGTAGATGGTTTACTGAAATTCTAATTATAAGTGGCAAGGAAAATAAAACAAAAAGAAACCCAATTGAGATTGCTTACATTTGTTTTCCTATTTTCTTTGTTTTTGATAAAAAACAACTATCAGAAGATTAGTTTTCTAAATTTAATAATGGTAAGATTTCTTAAAAACCACAAATTTGTATGACACATTTTGATTTTTCCCTTAGCATTAACTACAATTTTACTGAACTTAATTTAAATGCTACAATATGATTCTTAGAGGATTCAGTTGAATTATCAAATAATTCACCTGCTAATTTCAAGCTGGTCCATTTACTGACAGAATTCATTTTTATTATGAAAACACACATAACTATTTCCAAACAGTTCCTCTTGTTCAATATTCTATTCAAAATGTAATTTCAGAATTACCTCTTGAAGAGACTTTTATGTCAAAACTGTTTATCAGGCAAATTAAAGTGGAAAGTCATTTTTGCTTATAATATGGAAAATGTCATCACTTTTAAATCAACAGCATAACACTAAATAAACACTAGATAAATTCCCATAATGCTAAATAATAAATTAATTAATTAAACACTAGACACTGTTGGAAAGAATTAACCGATCAGGAAAATATTTAGTTTTTTAACTGAATATTTGGTACAAGTTTAATAATGAGAGGATGGGGGAAAATTAGAAAGAAGGTAGAAATTAATTAATCTACCATGTTTCTAATATGTCTAATTGGCTTGGAGTAAGCATTTCACCTGTGACTATTGACTGCCTAAACATATTTCCAGGGTAAACAGCTATAAAGACTGTGAGGTCCACTGATATTGAAAGCACATAGCAAGGATTTTCATGACAATCCTGATGATACAGATGATCACACCATTATACCTCAGGCCCTGTGATCCAGTATGGATTTAGGAAATATGGTCATATGACCTAACTCTCACTACAGGCTGAAAGGAGTAAATAATGTTGGGGGAGGGGAATAACAGTCCTAGAGCTGGAGGTCCAAGAGCTGTACTGCAAAAAAGACAGCAATAAAAATAGTCACAGAGAGGCTCCTGGGTGGCTCAGATGGTTGGGCGTCTGCCTTCAGCTCGGGTCATGGTCTCCAGGTCCTGGGATCGAGCACATCAAGCTCCTGGCTCAGTGGAGAGCCTGCCTCTCCCTCTCCCTCTTCCTCTCCCCCTGTTGTGCTCTGTCTCCCTCTCTCTCTCTCAAATGAATAAATAAAATCTTAAAAAAAAAAATAGTCACAGAAATATCAGAAGAAAAGCTAGAGTGAGATCATCTATTTAGAAAACTCCAAGAAATAAGAATATGAGAAAGAGAGATGCTGAGAAAGTCGTACACAGAAATGTAAGAGCTGCTCTCAATTGAGAGGAATTCACAGACGCTATAGCAGGAAAAGGATTAGACAGACAGCTGAGTAACAGCCATGTTGGGTTCTCCCCAGAAACCTACTCCCTGGACTAACAGCAGCAGCAACACCTGGGACCTTGTTAGAAATGCAGGTGTGAAGGCCCCAGCACAGTTTTACTGAATCTCTAAAGGGTGGGACCCAGTAATCTGTGTTTTAACAGTCCTCCTGCTGGTTCTGAGGCCAACTAAAGCAGAGAACCGCAGGTTTAGAATATCTAAGGAAACTTTAGCTTCCATTCTTTATCTGGAGCTACCTTAGTTGCCCTTTATAAATGGGCAAGTGCTGATATAAAAAATATAGATATATAACTCCTTCTCAACTACACACAGGACAACTACTCATTTTCTGGGTAGAAGGTATTCAAATTTCTTGTGCCACTCAATTCGCTTAGGAGCAAGCCATCAGCACCTGCCTTCAATGAATATCAGAAAATAAAAATTAAATTTAGTCCTGGTAGGGCGCCTGGGTGGCTCAGTTGGTTGAGCGACTGCCTTTGGCTCAGGTCATGATCCTGGAGTCCCTGGATCGAGTCCCGCATCGGGCTCCCTGCTTGGCAGGGAGTCTGCTTCTCCCTCTGACCCTAACCCCTCTCATGTGCTCTCTCTCATTCTCTCTCTCTCAAAATAAATAAATTTAAAAAAAAATCTAAAAAAAAAAAAAATTTAGTCCTGGTAACCAAACACAAGTAGAATACTAGATATGCTGTACCTCAAGGTTATATTATACACACACACACACACACTTCATAGGAAGCACTTAATATGATAATATTAAGTATTTTAAAGTATTGTTTTATCAGTTCCAACAAATGAAACATAACCACTTTAAAATAAAAATAATTTAAGGAATATGGAGGTACAATAATAAAGCTTCAGATCTCTGTCTTCTCTCTGTCTTTTCCTAAGATATAGGTAGCTGCAAAAGTGAATTATTAAACTTATTATTATTAAATATTATTTAAAAAGAGGGGTGCCTGGGTGGCTCAGTCAGTTAAGTGTCTGCCTTTGGCTCAGGTCATGATCCCAGGGTGCTAGGATCAAGTCCCACATCAGGCTCCCTGCTCACCGGAGAGTCTGCTTCTCCCTCTCCCTCTGCCACTCCCCCTGCTTGTGCTTGCTCTCTTTCTGTCAAATAAATAAATAAAATCATAAAAAAAGAAAAAAATTATTAAAAAAGAGAGAACCTTCAGAGGGGAGGGGGTGGGGGAAGGGTAGCCCGGTGATGGGTATTAAGGAGAGCACATGTTTTAATGAGCACTGGGTGTTATATGCAAATAATGAATCATTGAACACTACATCAAAATAATAATAATAAAATAAATTTTAAAATTTTTAAAAAATAAAAAAGAGAGAAGGGCTGATGCAAAAAATAAATAAATACATCTTATAACGTTACATGGTCCTTACGATGGTGACTTGTAAAGAAGAATAATTTCCATTTCAGAGTGAGTGCCATTATAAGCTCTCCATGCTGGCAAGTTCACCTTGTTAAGTGAGTTACTTGGTCATATATGTCACTGTATTAATGGGCAGTGTTTTATGGCTATTTGACTCCAACTAATTTTTATTTCATCTTTTTAAACCAAATTAACTACTTATATCCACAAAGACTACTAAACACTCTGACATTTTCCTAATTTCATAAAATGATCAAGAATGCTAGGGATATACTAAAAATATTTTTTGTTTATTTCCCTTTTTATAATCTTTATATCCTGACATGAAATACATTAAAAATTCCTTTAGTCTCCATGAGCCCAATGATAACGTCCTCAATGTAACTTGAAATTAGGTACGAAATTGTTTATGATTTTGAATACTGCCTTTAATATATTTTCTTACATTACATTATATAATGTATGTGTATATATATATATATATTAATGGCATGTGCTACTAAACTTTTTCTCCATAGATGAAGGGAAAAACATAGCTAGGATTAATACAGTTTTTAAGTGCAATTCTATAATGGTAGAGATTTTACTAAGTAGTAGGTTAAGTTTACTCATAAAAGTTGTTTTATTTGAGCTGTATTTTAAGAAATGTTTTGAAAGTTATTTGTTACTGTTCTCATCAGAATTTTTTAATTAAATGAAAAGAAAAAGAAAATCTATAATCTAAACTCCCATTTTTTTTAGTCCATAGAATATTCTGGGAAAACATACACATATACTTTTTAAAAATTTATTCTGAAAGGGAGAGAACGATTTTTGAAGACTTCTCTGAACTGATTTTCTCCTCTTTTGTTACAGGTATCCATTTTTTCAGCTCTATTAATCTTTTAAAACAAACCAAAAAAAAAAAAAATGGATTTCTTAAACTCATCTGATCAAAACTTGACCTCAGAAGAACTGTTAAACAGAATGCCATCCAAAATTCTGGTGTCCCTCATTCTCTCTGGGCTGGCCCTGCTGACGACGACCATCAACTCCCTTGTGATTGCTGCAATTATTGTGACCCGGAAGCTGCACCACCCAGCCAACTATTTAATTTGCTCCCTTGCAGTCACAGATTTTCTTGTAGCTGTCCTGGTGATGCCTTTCAGCATTGTGTATATTGTGAGAGAGAGCTGGATTATGGGGCAAGTGGTCTGTGACATCTGGCTGAGCATTGACATCACGTGCTGCACGTGTTCCATCTTACATCTCTCTGCTATAGCTTTGGATCGGTATCGGGCAATCACAGATGCTGTGGAGTACTCCAGGAAAAGGACTCCCAAGCATGCTGGCATTATGATTACAATTGTTTGGATTATATCTATTTTTATCTCTATGCCTCCTTTATTCTGGAGGCACCAAGGAACTAGCCGAGATGATGAGTGCATCATCAAACACGACCACATTGTTTCCACTATTTACTCAACGTTTGGAGCTTTCTACATCCCATTGACATTGATTTTGATCCTCTACTACAAAATATATAAAGCAGCAAAAACGTTATACCACAAGAGACAAGCAAGTAGGATTGCCAAGGAGGAGGTGAACGGCCAAGTCCTTTTGGGGAGTGGTGAGAAAAGCACTAGACTAGTCTCCACACCCTACATGCTAGAAAAATCTTTATCTGATCCATCAACAGACTTTGAGAAAATTCATAGCACAGTGAAAAGCCCCAGGTCTGAATTCAAGCATGAGAAATCTTGGAGAAGGCAAAAGATCTCAGGCACAAGAGAACGCAAAGCAGCCACTACCCTGGGATTAATCTTGGGTGCATTTGTAATATGTTGGCTGCCTTTCTTTGTTAAAGAATTGGTTGTTAATGTCTGTGAAAAGTGTAAAATTTCTGAAGAAATGTCAAATTTTTTGACATGGCTTGGCTATCTCAATTCCCTTATAAATCCACTGATTTATACAATCTTTAATGAAGACTTCAAGAAAGCATTCCAAAAGCTTGTACGATGCCGATGTTAAAGAAAGGTTATCATTAAAAGGTTGGGGATTTCTTGAGGGGAAGTAACTAAATGGATGCTGAATAATAAAACATTTAAACTTTTAGAAGGAAATAAATTAAAACTGCTAAAATTATAAGAATATAATTTATATTTTAATAGCAACATGACTATAAACTTATTGAGTAAAAGATGTTTCTTTTGACCATCATTCTAGAGTACTCAAATGAGAAGATTTATTGTTTATAAGCAATACTTTGCCTATGCAATGTCCCTAACAGGCTAACTGGAAATATATATTATAATTAGTATTATTAATAACAGTGATTTTCCAGGTTTATGGCTTATAATAATTATAGGAGAGTGTTCAATTAACATCTGTAATTTCTATATAATCCTATGGTTTTATTATATGATTCTGTTATTTTATAGGAAAGATAATTCACCACAAAGCACACATTTCTCCTACTTAACTATTCCTGTCCTTCTTCATCTTATCCTGGGAAAAACGGGAGGAGGGAGGAACAAACAAGGACTCCTGGGGTTCCTGGCTGGCTCAGTCGGGAGGGCATGTGACTCTTGATGTCAGGGTTGTGAGTTTGAGCCCCATGTTGGGTATAGTGATTACTTAAAAATAAAATCTTTATACAAAACAAAACAAACAAACAAAAACAAGGACTCCTAATATGACTGGAGGAAATGTCAAAGTCAGAGATTGATACTGTCTTTGTATTTAGATAGCAAAGAGTAATCATAAAGTGAGTTAGGCACTGCCAAATAATCCTGAATACAGAACTTGTACACATTTGACATATTCTTTTTTTTCAAAACAAATTCCTAGAATAATATTTTCTTAACCATGTATTACCAACATTTGAAATCAAAACCTTAGTCTAGTGACAGTAATTCAAGAGAGGTGCAGGGAAGGTGTTCTAATTGTCCCATGTTTATTTAGGAATCCAATTTAAGGCACTAAGTACCCTAGGTTACTCACCATAGTCATTATATTCCTAATGTCTTTCTTATATAAAATAGATTTCGTTTCTGTTAATGTTAACAAGTTCAGTTGCTAACTAAAATTTCAGTGGTACTTGGCACTTCAGCAGCTCCATGCCTTCAATTTAAACATTATATCCCTTTTATTAGAGGGAATGTGACAGGAATTCTTAGAACTTTCCACTGACTTCCAAAACATCTGTTTTTCAATTGGTAGAAATTGACAGGCAAAGATTCATATTATGCTAATTATAAATATATTTTTTTTATATATCTCCCAGTCACTCCCCTAGTTCAGTAAGCCAAAGCAATACCATAAATTTCTCTATTTATTCTCTTACTTATAGAAGGATTGAAAAATAAAATAACCATGCTTCTGAGAAGATTTCATTTCATTTGAACCAGCAAGTTGATAGACTGCCTTTTGGAAGGCATACCATCAACCAAGATCATTTGAAAAACAATACATTCCTTTTTTTAAGCTACATTTTTATGTGTATTTTAAGTATTATTTCCTGGTCAGGTACTTAAGAAATCATCAATTTTTTAAATGTATCTATGACACATTACTCTCAATCTAACAAATATTTACAGAGTTCTCATTCTGTTTAAGGCATTGAGATATACTGTATGGAAGATACAGAAAATAATGAAATACAGTTTCTCCCCTTAACACATTTACAATTTAAAAGGTGAAACACAAGGGGGTGCCTGGCTGGTCAGTCGGTAGATCATGCAACTCTTGATCTCGGGGTCATGCATTCACCCCATTGGGCATAGAGTTTACTTTAAAAAATAAAAAGGTGAAACAAAGAAACAAATGAACGTTATAATAGAAAAGAAAAAACAAAGCTCTGGCATTGAAGTTGTGTGCATAATTATGATGATTCAAAGGCAAAGTTGATCACATTTGATTGAGAAAAATCAGCAAAATTTCATAAAGAATGTATCGATAACAAACAGCATTTGGGTAAGAGAAATGGAAAAGCATACTCCAGGTGGTGGCAACAACAGGAGTGAATCCTGCCAGCACTTCATGGCTTTTGTTCATGAAATAGCAATGCATTTGGCAGCTATTTAGGACAAAAGAAGAGATGAAAAGAGAAATTGGCCATTATTGTGGCTGACTTTAAATGTCAGAAAAGGAAGTTTACAGTCAATTTGGTTGTCTGTCAGTGAGTGGTCACTGAAGCTTTTTAGTAGAAATATTACAAGTTTAGGTTAATTCTAAAACAAAAATATGTATATTTGAATGAATTTGAGCAGAAAGGGTATGGGTGATAATGACTTCTTGTTAGAAAACAAATCAGCAATCCATGCTAGCAAGAGGTGAAGTTCTGAACTTGATTCTGGCAATGGGAATGTAAATAAAAAAAACAGAAGAGAGACAGTATGGAAACAGAATCTACAGAATATGGCAAATATGTTAATAAGCAGACAAACGGAGAGACACTGAGATGACTTGCTCTCAACTGAAATGAGGAACTCAAGAGAAGGGGCCTGTTGGTGAAATGGTGACTTCTGTTTTGCATATGTTAAGCATTTAAAGACTGGGAGAGCTCACAGGCACTGCTGTGCAGATCTGGCCCAAATGAAAACAACAAGTTTATCTACTGCTCCTGGCCACTTCTTTTGTCCTCCTTTCTTCTATCTCCTGGGGCCCTATGCTATGTTGACAGTCCAAAGCCTGCTCTAGTCCCCGTCATTCTCTGCTTGTTTTTCTTACCCCTTCTCACTAAAATTTGATTCTGTGATTTATTCTTTCAAAGACCTTGCTAATGCAGAGATAATCTGTTCAATTAATTTATTTACACCCACCTCAGAAATTTAGTTAGTTATATGGGAGATCTCTAAGAGACACATAGCCCATCGACCCTAAGGAGCAAATCTCAAGCAGGGTGAGGCTCACCCAAATACACACACTACCATCTACTCTGAGCTGGACTAAAGCTCAAATCCAGGAAAATAATACTGTCAGGTCACAGGGAAGTTAAATCTCCCCTCAGAGCTCAGGGAGAATCAAGTTTATTATTTCTGTGAGTATGACGTAGTTTTTTTTTTTTTTTTTAATCCGAAGGGGCCATAACACATTACAGTATTTATCACTTTTTCTTTGTATTTCCTCCACATGCTGAAGGTACAGATCATGCCATCCCTCATGAACAAATATAAGTGATTTCTCTTTGATCTTTAAATGGTAGGTAACATCAGGGCTAATAATCTGCCATTTTCACATTAAAAAAAAAAAAAGAACGCCCCAAATTGCATCACTTAGGCCAAGTCACCTAACTGAGGTGTAATACCTAACCTAATTGCAGTTTCAACCTCTCACCAGAAATTAAGTTTTAACTGTTCAGTCAGGAATTTTCTGATAAGCACCAATGATGTAATCTGTCACCTGAGCCGCTCTGTCCCCCAAAGGAAAATGAAGTAATCTGCATGATAAGACCCCCTGCTCTTCCCCCTAAGGGAAAGTTACCTTGCCTGCTAAAACCCTTTTCTTTTACTAATAATTTCCTTTCCCCCCCCACCCTTCTTCCTATGAAAAACTTCCATTTCATACAATTCCTCAGAGCGCCCAATTCATGAATCACTTAATAAAGCCAATTTGATCTTCAAATCTATTCAGCTGAATTTTTGTTCTTTAACAGCATTTTCTTTGAAATTTATGAAGAACAGATTATACATAACAGGATGTACTCCCCTGACTATATAGGATTTATTCTCTCAATGAAAATTCCTCAAGTCACTAAAAACTTAAGATTTTCACAGAAGAATATTTTTTCACATCTATAACAAATGTAACTATGATAATGTATATATTTAACTGATAGGTAGAAAAAGAATATGTAAGCATCATAGAAAGTGGTTAAATATTAGATTAAAAAGGTTAACTTCCTGCTACAATTTCAAATATACCAGCACCAGAGATGTAAGTGGAGTTTTTATTTTTGCTCTGCTTCTTCTAAATATTTTCAAGTAAAGGATATATATAAAAGCAAGGACAAAAACACCAAAGGAAGATAGAAAGGCAAACTACTAGATACTAAATTCAGTTCAATACATCACTATGTACAAATTATGTTTGAAAATCCACTTCTGCTTATGAAGGGGACTGTCTTTATTTTACTGGTATAGGAATCTGGATTGCCTACCTTAATAGTTTTTTGGTTGTTTTGTTTCACAATAGGCCCATATATTTGACATAAACAGCTTATCCAGGCACTGGCAGGTCATGGGTCAATCTTTAATGTAGGCCCAGTTTCCATTTTGTATCTCTAAAACCAATCTTCCTTGCGCTTTTTCTGGTGCAACTGATTTCCCTCCCCCTCGATTCCTGGGCTCTAATGGTTCCCTGGTTGCAAGTGAAGAAAAACTTCTTTAGGGCTCAGTTCCAAATTCTTGCTTATATGAGTTATGTCAGTTCCAAACTTTAAAATTCCCTTCATAGATGGGGCGCCTGGGTGGCTCAGACGGTTAAGTGTCTGCGTTCGGCTCAGGTCCTGATCCCAGGGCCCTGGATGGAGCCCTGCATCTGGCTCCCTGCTCAGCGGGGAGCCTGCTTCTCCCTCTCCCTCTGCTGCTCCCCCTACTTGTGCTCTCTCACTCTCTCTGTCAAATAAATAAATAAAATCTTTAAAACAACAAAATAAAATAAAATTCCCCAGTAGCACCAAATCTTCATATTCATTGGCTCAATCCTAAGCTTGTCCCTCTGTATCCAAGAGTTTTGTGTCAGAAAAAAAAGAAAAAGAATTAATTGGAAGCCAATTACTAGAAAATCTGTTGTCTTGCTCTACCAAAAATTATGTGAAATGTTGGGGTTCGGGAGCAAACGATCAAAAAAGAATTCTCGAGACGTCTTCGGTGCAAAAAAAGGTGGTTTTATTAAAGCACGGGGACAGGACCCGTGGGCAGAAAGAACTGCCGCACTGGGGTTGTGAGGGGCAGCTGATTATATACTTTCAAGTTGGGAAGGGGTTAGGGATAGTGTAAATCTTTAAGGAATCTGGAAGCAAGGTTTCTAGGAGTTTGAGGGGCTAGCTCTTATTAGGATAATTCTTTCACTACTGTCTAGTAAAACCTTAGTCATGAGACCCTTCGGTTGTATATCAGTGGGCCATATGTTTGGAGGATGATTGCCAACATATATCCTGGGGGGGTAGAGATAAAGGAAGTTTCCAAAGTTAAAGACTTACACAATCCTGGAGGTAGGGCTAATGTCAAGCTAAGGTTGCCTTTTGCCTCTAGCAAAGTATTAACATTGAGTCAGTTGAGTTCCTGGAGGAAGGTCACTCTGCCTCTCTAAGCTACCTGTCAATGAGCAGTTAACTTGTAAGGAAATTAAATTTTTTTTCTATTTTTCTTTTGCCTTTGTTCTCCACATCAAATATCATGAAAGTAGGGGTGCTCTTATGCTTCTTGCTGAAATGCTTTCCTCTATATCAAGGAATGAACAGTTTCCTCATGAATTTAGACAAGAGTTTGTTGACTTACTGTCAGAGAATAAGGTTTACTATATTACAGTAGCAAGGACTGAAGGATTTTTCCTTATTATATTCTAAAGTCCTTCCAAAACAATCATGTTCAATTCAGAATGTGTCCACATTCATTTGTTTCGGAAAATTTGTTTCTAATCTCCTCCTAATAACTCAAATTATTACATTCAGACTTTTATTCACCAGAAAATATTTCTAAAGGCAAGTTAATATTTCTGTCATGAATAAAGTAAATATTTTCTTACGACATTGTGGTAATTTTTCTTGGTCTTATGAATCAGTATGCTTTCTCCATAAATTAAGTTATTGCTGGGCGCCTGGGTGGCTCAGTCGGTTAGGCGACTGCCTTTGGCTCGGGTCAGGATCCTGGAGTCCCTGGATCGAGTCCCGCATCGGGCTCCCTGCTCGGCAGGGGGTCTGCTTCTCCCTCTGACCCCCCCCCTCTCATGTGCTCTCTCTCTCATTCTGTCTCAAATAAATAAAAAACAAACAAAAAAACAAAAAAACAAAACAAAACAAAAATAAATTAAAAAAAATAAAATGAAGTTATTGTTGAGAGAAATATTTTCCAACATTATAATAAACGCGTGGTTATTGATATAGAACGTCTTCTCTGTATAAAACATGATAGTAGTACTTGAAACCCACCTGGGAAGGATAAACATTTTTCAGAATTTATACTCTCTGCTTAGGCCAGAAACCATAAAAATTCTGAGGAAAAAAATGTACATTATCTTTATCAATAATAACAGCAATGTCTCATCCAAGCAGCCTTTCAATAAAGCTGATATTTAGTCACAGGTCTGATTTCTGCCTTGGAGAGTTTCCACCTCTGCAAGGGCAACAAAATGACCTTACTGATTTATGTCCACACGGCAAAGCTTGCTATGACTTCCTTCCTATGCTCACCAATAGCCTTTTCATTATGTTCTAGTAATATTCCTAATTTATATGTAATTAATATTCACTCCTAAAAATTATACTTATTATATCATCATATTTTTATATTGAATCATTATTATTATAATGTATTATATTGCTGGGTCTGCTGCCTTGGGATTTCCTCTACCACAAACCACTTAATAAAGAAAAATTTTACTCATCCCCAGCCCCCCTCCACACACATACACATCAACAATTTCCTCCTTGCGTTGGTTGTCTTGGCTAGGATTCAAATGGATCTGTGACCATAGTATAGAAAGAGAGAGGCAGAGTGACTTTGCAGATGTTAAGAAGGACTGACCTGGGGATAAAAAAAAAATGTTCTCCTTAGCACAGCACATATTGAACTTGAAGATGAAGGAGGAAGAGGAGGAAAGGGAGATGTTTTAACAGAAAGGTAGAAGAGTAATTCCAGTATCAGATTTGTAAAACCAGTGTGCATAAGAATCACCTGAAAGGCTGGTGGCAGAGTCCAAAGATTCTAAGTGTGTAAGTCCAGAGTGGAGCTGCCAAAATCGGAGTTTTCAGCAAGATTCTCCCCTACTCTAACAAAGGTGGAGCATGGAGCTTTCCTACAGACCACTGCTTGAAAGCTCCTAGCTAGTTAAGTGTTCTGTGGAACAGAGTTAATAACTCAAACTGAAATTTCACCACCATTTCACTAGTAGAGGACCCATCAGAATCCAGAAAACTATTTTGCTACTACATGAGAAGTGCCTAATTCAAAACTGAACAGAAGTAAAAGTCACATCAACATTGCTGAGTGTATTATAAAGCATTCAGTTAGGGGAAAAAAAATAACCTATTAAAATCTATTTCCAATCAGTATGTTATTTAAATTTACTAGGACAAAGAATACAAGCTTTTCATCACATATGAAGCAGCAACTTAGAGGATTAGAAAACTCTCTATTTGAAATCAGCAAAGGCTAAAATGGGAGTCCTGATTATGCTAAATCATTATCTTGATGCTGAGCAAGTTTCATCTATCCTTCTTGCCTCACATTAGAGTTAAAGGCTAAGGAGATACAGTGAAATGAAGCCAACACCCTTGAAGAATGCTGAAGGACTACAAAATGTAAATTAGCATTCTTCTTCTTCTCTATGGTAGGTCTGGAAAGACTCAAAGCACATTTGACATGGCAACTGGTCTTCTACATTGTACACTGCCTTTTTCTGAGTATGGAGAGAAGCAAGTCCTTGATGGCCAACTGCGCCTGGCTCCCTCTGGAAGCTCTATCCTGGGTAGAGCAGTAATTCCTAACAGCCCTCTCTGCAGCTATAGAAATGCTGCCCTGGAGGGCCTCACCTTCCTTGCTCTATCCTGGCATTCCTCTTTCCAAAAGCCTGGCATCATCAAAAACATGTTGAGCTTTCTAGAAGGATGCAATGCAATCCTTCTACCCTATTTAAAATCATCACTACCATTATTCCAGCATTAATTTCTTCTATCAATAGATTCAGAGGTGATTTCCCGTATGTTTCAGGATTAGGGTTTTATTTTTAATCCTTTAAACACTACAGAAGAAGCTTTAATTTGAAAAGAGAATTCTAAGTTGGTGAAAACAAGACTGCAGGCTTAATTTTGGCTCTACTGAGTGTAAGAAAAAAATTACTAATTTATAATAAGAATATTAAAATTTAAACTACTCTGTAATGGCTCCCTATCGTTTATGACACTGCATCTAGACTCTCTTGCTTGTCTTTTAAGGCCTGGATATTAACAACAAAGATACTCTCTAGAAAACCTTATATCCCCTTATCCTACCAAGCCCCAACAAATGCTCTCTTCTTGAATCCAGTCCCCCTTTCTTCCGGGTCCTCACAATATGTCTGCTCATTCTTGCATCCATGGCTCTTGTAGCATTTTTTTCCCCCTTGCCCCTGAAGTGCCCTCTAGTTCCTTGATGTTTAAGCAGATTATTGTTCAAAACACAGAATAAATTCCACTTCCTCCTTAGACTGAATGAATTTGTATTCAGTTTCAATATTGTAAAGACACAGAATTGTCTTCACTAATTCCTTATCTGTCCTGAATATCACTAATTTCTTCATGAGTGTTTGGTTTTTATAGCAACTAAACGCAGTAAGCTACTTGAAGGACATATGTTTATTTCTTTATATTCCTTCTATACTTGTTTCAAATATCTTTAAATGCCAATCTTCTTTTCTAAGTAAATCCGGTCTATTTCACTGTGTACCAGTAGCTGAAATGTAGTTTAACAGTTGATTTATCGTTATTTCTAAATTTAACAAAAAGAAATCCCAATGGATTTTTATCAAAAAGGAAACTGAGAGGTAATGTGCGTTTTGCTAAAAATAGAAAGCTAACCCTTATTTTTCAATGACTAGGTTGTATATTACTGACAATAAAATAATGCAATACATGAAATTCATAGAACACGAATTTTTTGGCAATATCTAAGCATAATGATAAATTTCAATAAGCTATTTGGTAAGGATACATTATAAATCATATATGCACTATATAAAAATGCTTTAAATTACCTCTTTCTAAAGACAATGTTTCTAAATTGCTATTCTAAAACACATACAAATAAATACGCTTGGTCATATTAAAGTTCAGCTATTGGCTTTCAGCCTGCCTTACGTGAAATCACTCTTCTTCATATACCCTCCCTGGCCCCAGTCCTACTCTGTTTCACATTTTGTATGCGGATTAAAAGAGGATAGTATTTTAGAAGAGGAAATATCTCTGCAGTTAAGTACAAAATGCAATATTATCTTCAGCTCAAAAAGAACAGTTATTACTTCCTGGAAAATTCTAGAAATCATTCCGTATGTTTTTAAAAGCTGGAGAAACAACATTTCTTCACTTTCACTTGGTGAATCTTTGTAAAAGAGATAATAAGTAATTGAAACCCACACCTACCTCACCATCCTGTATGTCATTGTTGTCCTTGGATTCACAAATTCTGGTTTTAATTACATACTTCTAAAAAAAGGGAATAAAAGGCGAATTACAAGTTCGTATTTTTATCTGTGTTTTCATTTATGCTGACGTTTCAAAATACAAAACAACTCAGCAATGCCTTTTTGTGTTAGGCTTGATTTTTGTTTCTATTTATATCTTCCCATCAATCTAAAAGTTTAAATTCTATCTGTTCTACTTGTCATACTTCTACAAAATAACTAATATAAATGCATGCATGCATGCATTAGGAATTTTCTGTCATTTTCCCTGTTCTCACAGTATGCCATAAAAAAAATATCTGGGGGCTCAGATTGGATAACTGACTTGTTACGTTTGTATTTTCCGCTGAGAAATGGCTGAACTAGAGTTGTGTATGTACACTATTAAACCTGAGCCAACACTTCAAATGTATTTTCTTTCCCCCAGATCTTCCCATTGATGAAAAATAATATATAGTAGTTATTATCTTTAGTACAAAACAAGACATGAAAAACCACTTATTTATTTTAACAGTTTTAATAGCAAGTGCCCAAACTTTAGAAAATGTTCAAACATGAATTTTAATAGTCTATGGAATATGAAAGTCTACTCAGTTTGTTGCTGTTAAGAGGGTCATAAAAATAAATGTATGCTGGAATTTGATGTTGCTTAGCCTAAAAACATAGTAAAATGTGAAATAAACCATATTCTTCAAATAATGAGTGTTGGTTTTCACTTTATTGTTTCAAAATATCCAACGGCATTCTACTTAAAAAAACTACAAAGAAAGAATAAAAAATATGCCGCAGACATGGAGTCTTTTAGTGTCCAAATGTTTTTTCATAGTGTTTGTGGAAGCCTGAGTTATAAAGTGAGTCTCTCTTATTTGACCATATAAACTGGAACAATTTCCCTTATGGACCTTCACCTCGCTTCACTGAAAGAATTGACATTCTCATTTTTTAAACTCTGTGTTTAGAACAAGGGCAATTCCTTTTACTTTCCTGAATTAAAAAAAAAAAAAGTAAAAAGTAGTTCCCGAAATACTATTAATAAATAGCATTCAAGGGGCGCCTGGGTGGCTCAGTTGGTTAGGCGACTGCCTTCGGCTCAGGTCATGATCCTGGAGTCCCTGGATCGAGTCCCGGGATCGAGTCCTACATCGGGCTCCCTGCTCGGCAGGGAGTCTGCTTCTCCCTCTGACCCTCTTCCCTCTCATGCTCTCTGTCTCTCATTCTCTCTGTCTCAAATAAATAAATAAAATCTTTAATAAATAAATAAATAAATAAATAAATAGCATTCAAGTGCAGATGGAAAAGAACAATGGGAGTTCTCCTCATCTCTGCATTGTGTTCTATTCTGAGTTCCAATCTTTCAAGAACAGTTTTGAGTGGAATCATGTTGAATTATGTGTTAGGTTTTGAGAAACAGCTTCTTTCAACTTTTCCCTCTCAAAATAAAGGACAAAGTGAAGGAAGCGCTGGCACTTACAGAGCACTTAAAGAGGAAAAGGTTACGGTGCCAAAGAAAATGTTTGCGCATATTCCACAAAGATATATCTTCATTAATTATTAAGCAAACCGTATCAGAAGGAAACAATAGGGGGAAAAAAAAAACACAAACATTTGCACCCATTCCGAAATATTTGTGCTACTTCTAGAGAGGTGTGGGTTTGTTTGGTTTTATCTGGTCTTTGTTTCTTTTTCTCCTCCTCCCCTCTCCCGTCCTCCTCCTTCTTTCTATGACAGTATCAATTTAGTGTACACACCTGCGATTTAGATAGTGGAGTTTTGGGCGCCTGGGTGGCTCAGTTGGTTAAGCGACTGCCTTCGGCTCAGGTCATGATCCTGGAGTCCCGGGATCGAGTCCC
>NW_023270431.1:13552678-13555947 GCF_011800145.1 Mirounga leonina
CTGCCTTCGGCTCAGGTCATGATCCTGGAGTCCCGGGATCGAGTCCCACATCAGGCTCCCTGCTCAGCAGGGAGTCTGCTTCTCCCTCTGACCCTCCTCCCTCTCATGCTCTCTGTCTCTCATTCTCTCTGTCTCAAATAAATAAAATCTTAAAAAAAAAAAAATAGTGGAGTTTTCCAGCAACTTGATGACTGAGGTGTAAATGGAATCTGCAGCCGAAGGTCTATCCTTCCCCTGCAGACAGAAAGCCCACGACCACATCTGCCCCCTGGCGTTGGCTTTGGGGCTTGGCGCGATGCAAAAAGATCGCGTGCTTGGAATTCGGAGCATGCGCGATCCAGGCGCTCCCACGCTGACTCGGACACTTTGCCTTCCGCGACAGGGTTCGCGCAGAACTGATTTGACTGAACGGTGCCCGGGGTGTTTATTTCCACTATGCAGCTTGAGGTAACCGTTTTACCACACGGTGGATTTTTTTGTTGAGTCTTCAGAGCAAACTGTATCTTTGTACTTTGTCAGTTTAACTCAGCTGAATTTAATTTAGTGATACCAGCACAGTTGAAATACCACATTTGCCTGTTTGAAGATGTAGGTGCTCGTATCACGTCTTGACATTGGTCTGAAAAGAATCGTACATCATGTACCAACTTTTTGTTGTTGTTGTTTTAAGATTTTATTTATTTATTTGAGAGAGAGAATGGGATAGAGCATGAGAGGGGGGAGGGTCAGAGGGAGAAGCAGACCCCCCGCCGAGCAGGGACCCCGATGCAGGACTCGATCCTGGGACTCCAGGATCGTGACCTGAGCCGAAGGCAGTCGCTTAACCAACTGAGCCACCCAGGCGCCCATCCAACGTTTTAAAATAGAATCTTTCCAAATGACAAAAAAAAAAAAAAAGTCTTATTCAGGAATAGGATTTATCCCAGCATGGGTTTCTCTAGCAGACTTGGAAACATGGAAGAGAATTAGGTGTGGATAAATATCTTCCTCTGGTAAAAAAACTGCCATAGAACTTTAAAGATTCTTTCCACTTTTCTTTTCGTTTTTCCTTTTCTTTAAGTGACCTGCGATATAACTATGGGGGATTTGACTTTGGCTTTCTTTCAAGTTTTTCTCCTCAGACTTTATTGGAATTCTTGGTTCTGATGCTTTTCTTTCAGGAGTTTCTGAAAAGTGCTCCATCACGATTTTCAAATACAGCCTCCTACCCCAGTCCGCCCCCCTCTAGAATTCCAGTTGGATCTCTGTTAGACCATCTTAATCTGTCCTCCATGTCTCTCATATTTTCTACTTCCCTGTATCCCTGGGCTTCGATTGCAGGTAGACACTTTGGTGTAAAACCATCTATTGAGTTTAAAATTTCTTTCTTTTTTTTTTCTAGAAGCGTTGGGTTTTTTACACATCTCTTTACTCCTTACTTGTGATTTTATGTTTTTTTTAATTTTTTGAAACATTTTAAATAAATGTATTTTTATTGGGGCGCCTGGGTGGCTCAGTCGTTGAGCGTCTGCCTTCGGCTCAGGTCATGATCTCAGGACCTGGGATCGAGCCCCGCATCGGGCTCCCTGCTCGGTGGGAAGCCTGCTTCTCCCTCTCCCGCTCCCCCTGCTTGTGGTCCCTCTCTCGATGTGTCTCTGTCTGTTAAAAAATAAATAAAATCTTTAAAATAAATAAATAAATAAATAAATAAATAAATAAATAAATAAATAAATGTATTTTTATTTTTGCCATCTGACGATTCCTGTATCTGAAGACTTTTGAACCTTTATGTTGTTTATGCTTGCTCTCATTCATGATGCCTTGTTTTTCTCTGTTTATTGATTTTTTTTTTTTCCCCTCTCCCTGTCTTTACTTTGGGCTCTCATTTTCATTTGAATTTTATCAGTGGACATTCTTTGAGGCCTGGAAGGATTTCTTCCTGGGAGGATTAGCATTTGCTTCTGTTAGGCATCCATAGGCATTATCAGTGCTGTTTCAATTTAAACTAAATTACTGACTTGAGGTTTTTACTTGTATGTGTGTGTGTTTCATGATACCAGATGGTGTGAATTCAGGATACAAACTTAAACGGAAGCCAGATGGTGGTTTTGATTCTTTACGAGAAATCCTTTTCTACCTCCAATCAGAATCAAGGTTCAATGTTCAAGTTGCAAGATGAGTAGGGGTTTTTTTCCGTCGGTTCCCGACTGGTGTCAGGGTGTATTTTCTAGTTCATTCTTAAAGTGGAAGTGTAACACTTTGGGGTTCCAGTTTTATTTTTAAAAGGGTCCCCTAATATAATCCTTGAGGTCTGGATTTTGTCTCCCATCCTTGAAAACTCAAAAATTTATGCTTAAGATATCTGAGCTCAGCAAATGCCAGTAAGGCAAAAGCCAACCTCAGGGCCTTACTTATATCTCAGAGTT
Organism: Mirounga leonina; assembly: GCF_011800145.1. NCBI lineage: Eukaryota > Metazoa > Chordata > Mammalia > Carnivora > Phocidae > Mirounga > Mirounga leonina. Next base: position 13,555,084 of record NW_023270431.1, read on the forward strand.
CCTGCCTTTAACTTATTTTTTGGCCTAAGCAGAATTTACCTTTTTGCCAGCATTTAAATTTTTAAAAAATATTTTTGCTCAGCAGTTGTAGTTGTTTTCAGCAATAGGATCAGTTCAGGTATTCAGAGGCAAAATTGTTTTAAACGTGTTTTTTCTTCCGCATTCATTAGAATTATCTCAAGCTCTTACTCCATTTTATTATCATTTTGTCCCTTGCTTGTTTCTGATATTATGATTTATTTGTTAAGTTGATAATTATGGGTCAGTTCTCAGATTGTTTTCTTGTCTCTGAAATCTCCTTTTAACCCATTAACTCTAATCATCTTGGTTTTTAGCTCTTTTATTGGGTTATATTTTGTTATTATGTTACTGCATAGCATAAAACACTCATGGGGATTCTGCCTCTGTAGTGTGAGTTACGTCTACGTCCAGACTTTTGCATAATATGAACTGTCTCTTTCTTGTTTCCTCGCTCCCTTCCTTTCTTCATTCTTGTTTTTCTTTCCTGTCTTCCTTTCTTTCAGTTTTTTTCTTTTTTACTCTACTATAGTTTCATTGTCATGTGATTTATTTTTACCTTGATCACATTTATCGTCAGGTATTATTGCCCAGTTCAAAACAAAGTAGATCATTTTCCTTGAATCACTTGGCATCTACTCTAAAACCAGCTGGTGTTCAAGCATTTGAGCATGCAGGGATGGCGGGGTGCAGGCTGAGCACACAGGGATTGTGACGGGGTGGAGGCTGAGCAGTGGAGATGATGGTGGCAAGGGTGCAAGAGCATCCAGGCATGGTGGGTAGAGTGCAGGCTGAGCATTGGGGATGACAGGGATGGAGGCTGAGCACTGGGGATGACAGGGATGG
>NW_023270431.1:13555957-13794882 GCF_011800145.1 Mirounga leonina
AGGGATGGAGGCTGAGCACTGGGGATGACAGGGATGGAGGCTGAGCATTGGGGATGACAGGGATGGAGGCTGAGCATTGGGGATGACAGGGATGGAGGCTGAGCATGTGGGGATGACAGGGATGGAGGCTGAGCATGTGGGGATGACAGGGATGGAGGCTGAGCATGCAGAGATGGTGGGAGGGGTGCAGGCTGAGCATGCAAGGGTGACAGGGTGAACCCTGATGTAGGGGAGTTACATTTGCTAGAGATCTGGCATCTTGAGTTCCTGGCATCTTGAGTTCCCTTCTAAGATTCAGTCATGAGTGGATTGTTGGATTGGCTGCCATTACAGTTCCATTAAACGTAGTAAGCTTGTTGGCAAACTTTCCTATCTGATGAATTCTCAAGGATGTAGTTAGGATTGAGTTTGAGGGCAGCTTAACGCCTCAGTCTGCATATTTCCAAACTAAGTGACATTAGTGAGAATTTTCAGGATACTCTGGACTCCTTTTCCCCACTAATTCTTCTGGGAAGTGAATCGCAGGTTTAGAAGATCTAACACAATATGACAATATTTTCTGTTTCTTGCTCTGACCCCCTTTCTTTTCACTTATGGTATTAGGTTGTGACCTTTTATTTGTTGTGTTGCTGGTGGTAGGTTTTACCACCACCATCCCCCTTTTGTAAGTTTTTGTAATTATTTGATCATTGGCCTACATTTGGGGGAATCTTGCTTCATTTTCACTGTCCTTAGCCAAGCAAAACTTACTTTAAAATACCATCCTAAAATAAAAAGTATTCTTTTTATGAATAGTTTAATTTTAGATAATTAGGTTTCAATAATATATATCTGTGAAGGATAATGTGCATATAACAAGAGTAGTTATTCTTTATAAATTATCACTACCCATAAAAGAAAACACAAGTAGGAATGAAATACAAGATAATTTTTTTTTGTTGGAGGGTGTGTAATTCTGGATGCTGTACTTACATGATAGCCCACTGGGAGACCAGTGTTCTCAGTATCTAGAGGCAGTGAATAGGTCCTGGTTGTCTGGAAAAAAGATCTAGAAGTACCAGAGGAATACAAAGCTAACAAAAATAAATTTGACTTCTTCTTTTTCACTAACAACCAGCCTTCCACTTATTTTTTTTATAATAGCCACAAAAGTCTTCCTTATGTCAAGAAAATTGTTCAGTGTTGATTTTAAATACTGTGAACTAACATTCATTCTTTATTCATAATAACTGCTACTCCAAGACTTGAGGTTTAAAGCACAGGATTTTTTCACTACTATCTTCTGCCCTCTGCAGGGGAATTTAAAACTCACAGATATATTGCAAGTCCAGAAGAAACCACCCTCCCTATATTCCAATGTAAACTTGACACAGGAATGCTCATAAAATCTCGAAATTTTATTTCTGTTGCATAGATGCCATATGACTGGGAAATGTTACTTGATAGATGATTGATAAATGGAGACTTCTCTTTTGAGTGTAGCAGTGAAAGGAAAAGAGAAATGTGCTTGGGGTAGAAGTTATGTGTCGTTTGGTTTTGATTCTTAAATAACAGGTAGTTGAACATATTGACCAATACGTGAAACATTACTTGTTACATTATTTTCCCCTGAATTTTCTTTTCATTAGTTGATTCTCATTCAAGGCAGTTTCTCTGGAATAAATGCTAAATAGTGGCCTTCAAATTCAGAAGCCTCAATACAAGTATAACATAGAAGAAAATTTTTTAAAGATTTATATATTTTACAGAGCAAGAGAGCAGGAGCAAAGGGAGAGGAGGAGAGAGTCTCAAGCAGACTCTCCGCTGAGGGTAGAGCCCAAAACTGGGCTCAATCTTATGACCCTCAGATCATGACCCTGAGATCACGACCTGAGCCAAAACCAAGAGTCTATCGCTTAACTGACTGTGCCATCCAGGCACCCTTTTAAAACATGTTTGTCTCATTAAGTCCCACTAGTGATTGAGTTACAAAATATGGAGCTGGGTAATAGAAACTCCAGAATTTATTCAGGGTACCTGAAAGTGAAAGATTTCTGAGCTTACTTTCCTTCTGGGAGCCTTAGCAGCTAGGAGTTCCTAGAGTTTTCCATTCTAGAAGACTGCAGTGGAAATCTCTTTGATATAGTTGCATAGGATATAGGGGTAGAGAAAAGACTGAAACAGGCCCAGTGAGCATCCTATGGCCATGGGTAACATGATAGTTCTCTCCAAAGATCCAAGATAGGAGATAGATCTCAGAAGTGAGAAAGAGAGAGAGCGCCAACCAGCAGCTGTCTTCAGGGGCACTTAGGGCCACTTTGATCACATCTTGAAAATTATATCAGCATAGAGAGAGAATGTATGAGTACCATATAAAATGAACTACCTTTCAAAGATTATAACACAGCATTGAGACAGATCAAACAAGAGAAGTTGATGTATTTTCCCAAACCTGGGAAGAAAGAATGTGGTGGAGAGCAGATTCTGAATTTGAATAACATGTGAAATACTCAGATATCCATGGAGCAATTGAACTTATTTGGAAATAATTAAGCTTTATCCTTCAGACAGACTAGGGTCTTAAGATAGGGATTTTTGTCCACATACAAAAAAACCCACAAAGTTATATTTTTCTTAGTAGCATCTGTGATTGGGGGGGAAAAAAAAACCAATGAAAGATTCAAAAGAGATTTCTGAAGAAATCTTACCAGTGCTAGAACTTGGCGTTTGTCCACCCTTTTGCTACATCTTCCTCTCTGTTCATGCTTGGTGTTCAGAATGTCTCCTATTCTACCTAGTCCCTTTCTTAGTTTGGTTAACTGTCCCCGACTAAAAGAAAGCACCAGGAGGACAGATGTTGTATTGGTTTTGTTTATCATTTGTCTTCAGTACCTAAAATGGCTCCTGGCTAATGGTACATGCTCAATAAATACTCATTAAAATGAAATAATTAAAAAAAAAAACAAAACTAGATGACTGAAACTTAGAGGAAAAACAAGTCTTTTGTAAGATATGCAGAAAAAAAAGGCAAGATATTACCCTCACCCTTTCCTTCTCCTTAATGGACTGTGTATAATTTTTGTGGGTACTTAATTTGGTATGTGACAGTTACTTAGGACCCAACTTAAAAATAATAAGAGATTCACCATTTGTCAACACAAAGGACTGGCAGAGTGTTATCCTTTTCTTAGAATTGTATTTTAAATGGTATTCTTTTTCCCTTTTGGATGCTCCTCTCACCCTCAATCCTTCTGGCTCAGCATCACTAAGAGGAGAGGGAAGGGGGTCAGAGACATATTCATGAAGCAAAAAGAATGAGCAGACAGATCCAATAACTTAAGGTATTTCAAACAAACATTGTTGTCTGCTGCCCCTTACTGGTAAGATAATAAAATTGCTAAATTACATTTTAAAAGTGTAGTTCTTGGCACTGAAATCCTATTTTACAGGAAATAGGTCCTTTACCACAATAAACCTTATATAAGCGAATCATCTCAAATGCTAAACACCATATGAGGCAAGTCACTTCATTGAAGGCAGTTTTCTGGCCTTCAGTTTGGGTAAAGAGAAAAGTGAAGTAGGAAAAATACTAAAACCAACCCCTTTAGTATAAAGTGTTCTCCCTTGCTTGAAAACTTGAAAGTTATCATTGGCAACAAATGCCCTCGATTGATTTCTTTGAACTGACAGTCTCATTTCATTTATTTTTAAGAAAATATCTGCCAAATGCCCACATCTGAATAACCATGGTCTGTCTGCCAGTCACCCTTTCAAGTAAAAATGGCATTCCACAAAAAGCAGCAGCTAATTCAGGTTGCAGCTGAAACTAGAGGCCAAGTGCATTCCTCAAGATAACCATCATAATACCTCAGTATTCAGCAAATCGCCTTATGCACACTTCCCATGTCATCACACAGGACATTAGAAAGGAGCAGGCCCAACCACTGGGAAAATGCTTTAGCAGGTGCTTTAGAGTAAACCATCAAATTCTGAGGGCTTACAGAACTGCGGCGGTTGGACCTCTGAATGCAGAGCCAGCAGTTCTGCCCTGGTCTCTGTTAATGGTTAATGAGCCCAGAGATTCCAGTTACTAGAATAATGTTCTACCTCTAGTGCCAGGTTAGCTGGCCATGGAGGACTTTAATTTGGGCATGAAATGACCATGGCTTTACCAAGGAGGTGATCCAGAACTGTAGGTTAACAACCTAATGTGTGGTTTCAGCTGCTGTATCTTCGGTCAACAGCATTGGCCCTGGGTTTGGGTTGAGATAAGCACCCCAAGGCAGCGTACAGAAAGGACCTCATTCTTGATCAACAAGGAGACACAATGATGGATAAGCAAACAAGACTGAAAATTTAGTCTAAAAGTCAAGGCAAAGTTGAACATGGAACGTGAGCAACGAAGTCAGAAGTCAAGATTGGGGGACAGACAGAAGGAGGAAGCAACTGAAGAATCAATTTGGCTAAAGGTGAAGAAAGCAAGCCTCCAACAGCACAAGAGTTCTGGCCATCCCCTCTCTGTGGTACCTGGTATATGACATGGGACTTGTCAGCTCCCAAAGGGATTACACTGTCCCTGCCCAGCTGTCCTCTACAGCGCTGTAGAGGACAGCTGGGCAGGGAGAAAACTACCTGAAGCCAAAAGGAAACAGGATCAGAAATAGTGGCCCCAGGAGGGGAGCTAACAGTCAGATAGTAATTCCAAGCAGAGACATGGCAAATTGTATATTGTTTCTGCTAGGCATAGTGTCCTCTGCTCTGGGAAGAAACTGTTGTCTCTCCTCTTACCTTTGTTGTAAGCTATGAGAAAGAATAATGCTGTCTCCCCTCTCTCATTTTCAGTCAGTGTACTTAAACTTCATCCCCCACACTCTGCTAAAACTTGTAGAGGTCATCAGTGGCTTCTTAACTGAAAAATCCTATGGACTTGTTTTAATCCCCATTTGCTACTTTATTTCCATCACACTTCTCAAAGGTCTCTTCCTAAGAGAGTCCTTCCCTGATCTCCCTAATAAAACAGTGCTCATTATCACACAGTTGCTTTCCCCTGTGTATCCTCTTTTTATTTTTAATTATAGAAAATTTCAAATATAGGAAAGTAGACATGATAGCTTCAACAATTACCAAACGCATGGACAAACTTATTTTATCCAGATCCAAATTCACATTCCCCTCACATAACTATTTTGAAGCAATTCCCAGACATCATATCTTTTTATCCATAAATATTTCATATGTATCTCTACAGGATAAAGACTCTTTTTGTTAAACAATCATAATACCATATCATGACCAAAAACAAGGCAATAATTCTGTAATATAGCAGATATCCAGTGTTCAAATTACCAATTTACTCATGAATGTCATTTTCCCCTAATTTGAATCAATATTTAAATAAGATATAGAATTGTGGTTAGTTGTTAAGTTTCTTAAGTCTCTTTTAACCTATAGGTTCTCTCTCTGTCTCTCTCCCCTCTTTTCCCCCCCTGCAGTCTCTTTATTGAAAAAAAAAAAAAAATCATTTGTGTAACATTTCCCACAGTCTGGGTTTTGTTTATGAGTTTCATTACTATGTTCCCCTGTCTTTCATATTTCCTGTGCAGGGGTGGCTGGATCATATGAAACTTTCTTGGTGAAACTGCTTCACAGTGGGTATAGTAGTCTTCCAAAAGAAAAAGGACACTATTTGCTTTTGTCATGTAGACAGACATTGGTGGGCATTGCCTAGATCCATTAATGCATTAGCAGTTGCAAAATGATAAAAGTCCAATTCTGTTGTTCCATCTTAATTCTTTAACTGGAGTATTTCTATAAGGAGAAACCCCTCTCATCAACAGTTTGGTTACTCTGTTATAGAGTTCATATAGAAAAGACAGGATAAATGCTTGATTGGTTCCTTTTTAAAAATTATTTCAAAATAAGGGGTTCACTAGCATTCTGCAACAGTTACCAATCAGTGTTATTTGTCTCAATTAGCTATTATTAGGTTAAAAAAAAAAACAAACTCTGTCTCCCACGCCTACAAACTCAATTGCTTAAAACAATAAAGCACTTCTGCTTCTGGCCAAGATGGAGAAATAAGGCACAGATTACCCTCCTGCCTAAAATAATTTTTTTAAATATACAAAATACAAGAACAACTGTTTGCAAGACAGTGGATGTTAGGGAACAAAGGACAGTTATCCCTGAGAGATGGAAAACAAACAAGGTAAGCCCAGTGAATGCCCCACCATACTGATTTAAGGGAATTTATAGGCCATGACACAGGGAGAGAGAATTGAGGCAGACCCCAGAGTAATTACTTCCTAGGTTGAGGAGATATAGTGGAGATTATAAGGAGTGCAAAAAACTAGAGTTCACAGGACAAGTACCAAAAAAGGAGAGAATTGTTCAGAGCTCTTGAGATAGGCAGAGATACTTCCTCAAGTATTAGCTGAGTGCTGATCAGCAAATGCATGTGAGGAAACTACATGAGATTAGAGGAGGAAGAACCATCTGAAAGGATTAGAGGCAACAGTGCCCGCCACTCACATAGGGCCAGAAATAGTGCTGACCCCCACCAGCCAGTCTAGAAAACCCTATGATTCGTTAAGCATTGGGAATAGTACTTGGAAGGGTCTTATCTCAACAGTAGGGATTAATTAGTACTAGACTTAGTACTGAGTTGGTTTCACCTAAGAATCTTAAATTGAAGAGTCAAAGGTCAGGGGCACCTGGGTGCCTCAGTTGGTTAAGTGGCTGCCTTTGATTAAGGTCATGATCTCAGGGTGCTGGGATTGAGCCCCACATCGGGCTCCTTGCTCAGTGGGGAGTCTGCTTATCCCTCTCCCTCTGCCCCTTCCCACCCTGCTCATGCTCTCTCTCTCTCTTTCTCTCTCTCTCTCTCAAATAAGTAAATAAAATCTTTAAAAAAAAAAAAAGAGTCAAAGGTTAAACTGTTTTGAGCTAATATAATTATAACCTGGAACAAAGCTCAAGAATCCTTTTAGGAATGTAAAAGTATCTCTAACACCCAAGAGGGTAAAATTTACATTTTCTGGCATCCAATAAAAAATTATTAGGTATGGGGGCACCTGGGTGGCTCAGTCAGTCAAGCATCAGACTCTTGATTTCAGGTCAGGTCATGATCTCGGGGTCCTAAGACTGAGCCCCACATCGGGCTCCATGCTCAGTGTGGGGTCAGCTTGGGATTCTCTCCCTCTCCCTTTGCCCCTCCCCCTGCTCACTCTCTTTCTAAAAATAATACAATCTTGGGTGCCTGGGTGGCTCAATCGGTTAAGCGTCTGCCTTCGGCTCAGGTCATGATCCCAGGGTCCTGGGATTGAGTCCCACATCGGGCTCCCTGCTCGGCGGGAAGCCTGCTTCTCCCCCCCCCCACTCCCCCTGCTTGTGTTCCTGCTCTCGCTGTCTCTCTCTCTGTCAAATAAATAAATAAATAAAATCTTTAAAAAAAAAATAAAAAATAAAAATAAAAATAATACAATCTTTCAAAAAATAAAAATAAAAAATAAAGACCTCAAAGATGTTAAAAAGATCCAAAGCAAACTTTTAGAGATTAAAACTGCAATGTATGAAATAAATGTCAAGTGTGATTAATGGAAGATTAGACATTTCAGAAAGAAAGATTAGAAAATTAAGTAGACTTTAAGATACAGCAGTAGAATCATCCAAAATAAAACACAGAGAACAGGGAATTTTAATAAAATGAGCAAAACTCTGAGTTGGCACAACTGAAGCAGACTAATCTGCACCTACTCATAGTTCCCATAAGAGAGGAGAGAGAAGGGGACAGAAAAAGCATTTGAAGAAACACAGCTGAAATTTTTCCAAATGTGATGAAAAGAATAGAACCGCAGATATGGAAAGCTCAACTAATCTCAGGCACAAAAATAATGAAAACTACACCAAGATACATCATAAACAACTTGCTCAAAACCAGAGTAATTTTAAAAGCAACCAGACTAAAAAAAATAAAATAAAAAAAAAGACAATATGTACAGAAAGAAAAATTCAGGTATCAGAAGATTTCTTGTCAGAAACAATAGAAGCAAGAAGCTAGTGGAGCAACAATTTTAAAGTGCTAAAAGAAAAAAAGTTAGGTCTATGCTTAGTGAAATCTTTCAAAAATGAAGGTGAAATAAAGACATCTTCAGACATACAAAAGCTGGAAAATCTCCACCATCCCATGCCATAAGAAGTATTAAAAGAAATCCTTGATTAGAAGAACAATGATGGGAATATGATCTATACCAAGGAATGCAGAGCGCCAGATATGCTGCATTCATTTGTATGAGTGAGGTTTTTTAAAATTATTTAAATATTTTAGAAGATAATTGATTGTTCAAACAAAGATAGTAACAATATAGTGTGGAGTTTATAACATACCTAAAAGTAACGTGTATGACCATAATAGCACAAAGGTCAGGAGGGGAGTGAGGGGAGTATATACTATTGAAGGTAGCCTGTGATAAAGTAAAGGTGTATACTATAAAACCTAAAGCAACCACTAAAATAACACAATAATTTACAGCCAATAAGGGAACAATGGAAATAAAATGAAATCACACAAAATACTTAATTAAGCCAAATAAAGGAAGAAAGAGATGGAAAGCGGAGCAAAGATCACATGAATCAAATAGAAGACAAATAACAAGATGATATATTTAAACCTACCCATACTTATAATCACATTAAATATAACTTGTCTGAATATCCTAATTAAAATGAGGAAATTGTCATATTGGATTAATAAACCTCAACTCTGTGCTGCCTACAAAAAATACACTCAAAAATAAAAATACGAATTGGCTGAAATAAAAAGAATGGAAAGAGATATATCATGCTGTTACTAATAAAAGAAAGTTAGAATGACTATATCAATACCATACAAAGTAGATTTCAGAGCAAAGAATATTATGAGGGTAAAGAATGTCATTTCACAATGATAAAATTGTCAATTTATCAAGAAGACAAAACATTCCTAAATGTTTATTTGCCTAACAGATCTACAAAATATATGAAGCAAAAATTTATAGAACTGTAAGGAGAAATAAACAAATCCACAAGTATATTCAGGGAGTTTAATACCATTCTCTCAGTAATTGATGGAACAAGTAAATAGAAAATCAGTAATGACCTCTGTTCTCAGAGGTCAGCAGTCTATGGCCTGAGAGCTAAATCCATTCATCTCCCTGCCTCCCCTGTTTTTGTAAATTTTATTTTATTGGGTGAGAGACAAGCTCATGCATTTATGTATTGTCTATGGCTGCTTTCACATTAAAACACAAGATGTATATGGCTGCTTTCACATCGTAGCAGAAGAGTAGTATTCAGGGGGTAATTTATAGCACTAGGTGCCAATATTTTGTACAGAATGAAAATAAAAACCAACATAACAAACTTTGTGAAACACCACTAAAGCATTACTTAGAAATTTATAGCACTAAGTGCCAATATAAGAAAAGAAAAACGATCTCAAATAAATGACTTCAATTTCCACCTCAAGAGTAGCATAATTGTGACAGCGATTCTATGGCCTGCAAAGCCAAAATATTTACTATCTTTCCCTTTAAAAAAAAGTTTACTGATGCGTGACATACAAGAAGAGTACAACCACTTTGACCTAATAGACATTTATAGAGTACTCCATTCAATAAAGCAAAATACACATTCTTTTCAAGTGCACATAGAACACTTAACAAGAAAAACAATATTCTGAGACATAAAACAAGTCTCTCTTAATTCAAAAGAATTAAAGTCATACGACATATGTTCTCTGATTACAAAATTAAATGGAGACGATGGCTGTATCTGTCAAATCGTCATGATGATGATTTCATGTGTGTGTACATACACCAAAAGTTATCAAGTTGTACATGTGAAATATGTATAGCTTATTACATGTTCGTTATACTTCAGTAAAACTTGTTTTAAAAAATAGGAATTAAAAAAATAAGTTTGGGCAGGGGCACCCTGGTGGCTCAATTGGTTAAGCATCCAACTCTTAATTTCTGCTCTTGTCATGATCTCAGAATTTTGAGATTGGACTCTGTGCAGGGCATGGATCCTGCTTGGGATTCTCTCTTTCCCTTTCCCTCTGCCCCTCCACCCCCCCCCCCCCAAAAAAAAGCTTAGGCAGTTCAGCTTCTCTAGGCTGACCTTGTTGGTCACCAGGTGGCTTGTGACTCTCTAATGGCCTCAGCCGAGATGATTTAATTCTGTTCTATATCATCTCACACTGGCCAGCAGGCTAGCCTGGACTTTTTTGCAGTGTGGTGGCAGGGTTGCAAAAATGAGAAAGCACAGTTATATAAGATAGCAAGCAGAAGCATGTGAGGCTTCTTGAGGACTAGTTTGAGAACTGGCACACTGTCATTTCTGCTGCATTCAAGCAGGTTACAGGACCAGTTCAAATTCAAGGGAGGGGGAAAATACCTCTTGATGGGAAGAGCTGCAGTCACAGTTGTAAGGGGCTGAGATACAGGAAAGGGAATAGAGGTTGTTTCTGTAATCAGTCTAAGAATTATTATTGACTTATAGATTCAATCATATTTGATGTATTTTAGTCAATTGCAGTTATCCTTATTGATATTCACATTGTCCATATTAGGATGCTGGGAGCTGGTGTTTATTTGGAAGGCTTGCCCCATCCAGTCTGGAAACTACATTTCCCAGAATCACCTTTCCTATGTGATTTGAGTCAGATTCTGTCAATGACAGGAACTTGGGTAAAATTTAAAAGTTGGAAGCGGAAGTGAAAGCCATTATTTTCAGGAGTTTACTAGGACCAGATTCAATCTCTTCACAGACCTACGAGCTCCTACTTCTAAGACATTGTGGGTAAAATTGACAGCCTCTCATACTCCTCTAGAATTCATACCTTTCAAACCAAGCTCCAAGCTTCAGGCTGAAAACAATAATGATGTGATTTTGTGGTTTCTTTCCCTGATTTTCCACATTCATGTAAATTCAAATTCTTGTAATAAACCCTTTTATTCTCATAATAGTTCTGGTGGCTCTTCTTTTGTTTGAATATGGGCTGATAAAGAGTTTCTTCAAATTGGTTCCTGAGTCCTTTTGACATAATATCATGTAGTCTTTGATAATTCATTCATTTCCTGGTGTAAGAAGATACTCTGTTTTGTACTGTTACTGCCCAAGATCTGGAATTAGCCATTTCTTCAGGGATGTCCTGTTTGTTTGTTTGTTTTAAGTCACTTGGAATAGTTCCCCTCTACCTGAGTACACGATTTATTAATAATAGTTTCTATCACTATCTGACATTAAATTTGCTCATTGTCTGTCTCCTCCTTTAGAATATAAGTCTAATGAGAGCAAGGGCTTTGCTTCATATACCATTGTATCCCTAGTCCATTTCCAGCTACTAAATTATCCTGTTTTCTTCCTCTCATCAAGGGATTTCTTATAATTTCTGTTTTATTACTAATAGTGTGAGTCCCTTTAATGCAGAATTCCTCCAACAAAAATTGAAGATATTATGTTCTTACCTTGTTTATTTATAAAACATGTCTCACAGATTTCCCTTTTTTTTCTTAAGGGTTCTTCTTATGCAGTGAAGAAAATTTTGGTAAAATAAATAAATAAGTATAAACCTTTTATGTTAAAATTATGCAAGGTGACTAGTTATTTTTTTCATCTTTATCATACTAAAGTTCAACATGTTTTTTAAGATTTTATTTATTTATTTATTTGGGGGGCATGAGCATGAGAAAGGGGAAGGGACAGAGGGAGCCCAATGTGGGGCTCCATCCCAGGACCCTGGGATCATGACCTGAGCCAAAGGCAGACACTTAACCAACTGAGCCACCCAGATGCCCCTTAAATTCAACATTTAACAATGTTATTTTTTTATTTTTTTATTTTTAAAGATTTTATTTATTTATTTGAGACAGAGAGAATGAGAGAGAGAGAGAAAGCACATGAGAGGGGGGAGGGTCAGAGGGAGAAGCAGGCTCCCTGCCGAGCAGGGAGCCCGATGCGGGACTCCAGGATCATGACCTGAGCCGAAGGCAGTCACTCAACCAACTGAGCCACCCAGGCGCCCAACATTTAACAATTTTTAAAAAAGTTTTCAGAAAAGTGCCTGTGATGCCAAGCATTTTTCTTCCGGGGACAAGTCTTAGAATACATACAGTAAAAATCCACCGCACTGGGGCAAAAGTAAATGTGGCTTTGAGCAAAAGTTTGCTGCAGTGCAGCTGCTGTGTGACACCTAGTAGCTCTGTGGTTTTTGTGGACACAAAAAATAAGTAGTGAACTCAAAAAAGTAGAACCACAGTAGTCTACTCTATACAAAGACACTGGTGCCAAACATTTGATGCTAACCACAGAGCGAAAGAGTCAGTATGCAGATTAATGCATGGTAAAAGTTGAAATGTAAGTAATCATAATCACACCACTACAGACCACATGTTTTTCATAAAATGTTGTTGGCAGGCTGAGTACCTGTAATTGGAGGAAGGCTTCAGACTAAAGAAATATAATCTTTCTACTGTAAACCTCAGTGATTTGAATTGATCGAGATAGAGGAGTAGCTATAAATTTCGGGGGGTTTTTACAAATCCAAATTACCACAGCTAAACTAAGAATGTAGCTGAAGAGATCCTTTATGTTTTATTAAATCAATGTGCTTTAATATAAAAAAGTACATATTGAAATTATATTTGTAAAAAGTGTTTCTAAAATCGAGTTTTAAAAAACCATTCTTACCTTTGTATTGTACGCATGCCTTCTTTTATCTTCTTTATGAACTCGCCTAGACAACTTACAAAGATATTCTAAGTTCTCGGTGTCTGAATTCTTAAGTTTTAGTGTTTTATAAAGTAGCAACACACTGAAGATGGAAAATGTTAACTCTCAATGAGTCAGAAACCACTCACAGATTTCTTAAAACCAGAAAAGTAAACAGGAATGACCTAACGAGTACGGCCAAACCAATACCCAAGCTGTGATCTGCTGTGGCAAAATGAGTCTGATAAACTATGAATGGGTTAAAGAGATAATGGTGAACATTTGTATTCTCTTTATACTATAAATATAAAATATGTCATGTCAAGCCAGAGAAGCCTATAATAAAGTCTATTGATCTATAATAAAAATGTATCTATTTTTTGATAACCCAAAATTCATTTCATTGCAAGCCTTGATGGGGCGGAGAATAGAAAAAGCAGAGCATGCTGGGTAACTGAAGTACAACTCCCATGGCAGCATGCAGAAAACGGTCAGGTTTCAAGTCTTCTGGGCTGGGCTTAAGTAAATAACACACACACACACACACACACACTCGTTTTTTCCTCTCAGTCTGGGCGTTCTGGAAGCAGACACCAAGATGAAGTTAGAAATGCAAGAGCTAGAGAGGAGGTAACACCTGTGAAAGACAAAGAGCAGAGGGAGCAAAAGTGGACAGACACAGCCTACAGTCTGCAGTGCACGTCTGACACCTGTGAAAGTGAAAGGGGAAGAATGAAAGACCAGCCAAGAAGAGCCGCAGATCATAGTGTATGTCTCTGAGGAAGTCTCAGGCAGCCCAATGGGGAGCAATGGTGCAAAGATTTCCCACAGCGGAGTTTCAAAGTAAGAGGAAATCGCCAGGCTCTAGTAGCCTGCTGTGTTTTGTCTCTCCAGGGAGCTCTTTGGAGAGAGCTTGGCCTTGATGTGAACACTGGGGCAGACCCTGAAGGCACTGCAGTTGGAGGCTGGCAGCTCACTGCAGCTTCGCCCTTGAGGTGAGATCTAAGCGGCATACCTTCACAACTGCTACATTTCCCATTCAAAGTATGGGGATCCATAAAGCTTGCTTTTTTTTTTTTTTAATGATAAGATAGTTTTTAAATGCCAAATATAATATGTACTATCTTAACAATGTCATATGGACTATTCTTTCAGTTATTGTGAAAATAAAATATGTACAAGGAAAAATAGGTTTCAGAGAAATGCAACAAGACATCTACAGTAGAAAAAGATTTAAAATGACATCAAACTTTTAAAGAACAACAATAGAGGGGCGCCTGGCTGGCTCAGTCAGAGCAGCTTGCAACTCTTGATCTTGGGGTTATAAGTTTGAGCCCCACATTGGGTAGAGGTTACTTAAAAATAAAAATCTGTAAAAAAAAAACCACACACAAAAAAAACCAGAACAGAAGTAAGGGGACAATAGAGTACTCATTTGGAAACTCTGAAGGAATTTTGAATTGGAGTTTTATATCTAGGTGATAGGAGGATAAATGTGAGGGTAAGATGAATATGTTCTCAAGCATACAAGGTCTCAGAAATTTTATTACACATTTATTATCAAAAACAGAAGAAGCAGTCCAAAAAGAAGAGAAATTAACAAAAACATTTATTGGTTTTTATATGATCACTACCAAAAAAAGAAAGTAACAAAAAGGGGAAAAAAGGGAAAAAGATGCATCAATAGGATTCTGCAATAAATGGATAACAATGTCAAAACCCTTGAAGGGTGCTAAAAAGACCAGTGGGAGTGGAGAGAGGGCTAAGATATTGATCTTCTTTGAAGGCAACATAACAATCTTGTTTTAGGCTGGATTTTCCCAGGATCAGACCCTGAGCCAAAGATTTGAGTACAAATATTTTATTTTGATGGTAACCCCGAAAATCACCAAGAGGGAAATGCAGAAGGGAGACAGGGAAGGGAAGAAAGCCAATATAGGACATGTTAGGGAGCAGAGTTTCACTTTGGACAATGAAACTAAATCCCACTGGGGCCTTCTGGGAGATGCAGGACAGGCCTCAGATTTGTCTCATTCAAAGAACAAAAAACTGGGTGTTACCCAACCAATTCCTGTCCCTCATTGGTTAAGGGCTCTTCCCATGAGCATTAGCTCCCTTGAGATCCCATTCAGCCCCATATATGGCCAAGCACTCCCTTGAGGCCCAGGAAACTTCTAGTTTAGGGTCACAGTACTCTAAGTAAGAAGCTGTTGGCATGTGTGGGAAACATAAGGGCATAAGGGATATGGCATGGACACCAACAGCATCAACTAGAGTCCACCCCTGCACTGCAGAGATCTACTTATGTCCCACATTAAGTTCCTTCTGTCTAGTCACTGTTCTTCAATCGAGTGGCCAGTCACAATTTAAAATAAAATGAAATACTAATGGTAGGAAATAGCTGGCATTTCTGTTAGTCTAACTTGCTTCATTTGAGTGAAACTCAGACCCTCATTCTTGAAGGGTCTGATCTTTTTACTTTTTTTCTAGCCAACCCATGGTTGTTGCAATTGGCTTTTCGCTGTTACCATCAAAAAAGTACCAAGAAGAACCCAGTAAATATCCTAAGTTCCAGACATACTTTTCCTTGGCCTAAGGAGCCAAAAATGACCAGGTGGCAGCCATAGCTTCAGATTTAGTAGAACTTTATTGGCCCCGAGCAGTCCAGGAGAAGTCCTACTTCTGTCCTTTGATTCCAGGATTTATGTGTTCTGGCCGTCACAGTCATAGTGCACGTAATGAACGTTGGTTCAAAGCATGTATCATATCTTGAAGGACAGCACTGCAGTATCACGGAATGTCATCCACAAGCTAATGACTTAGCTTGTACCTATTATGAAGTCATTTCGACATTGTATCACACTGGCAGATTCGGGCAATGTATTATAGGACCGGTGGTTCCTGGTCTTCTGCACATTGTCATGCCTCCTTTGCTGGTAAAGGGGTCCAAAGCAACCAAATTGCCACAGAGTTGTTGATTGATCTCCTTGAATGACTGTGCCATTTGGGGGCTCAGCATCAGTCTCTGCTGTGGCAGATCTGACGTTTCAGCAGCAGCAGTAGTTAGATTAGCATTGGTAAGAGGAAGCCATGCTGTTGAGCCCACGTACAACCTCCATCTCCACCACCATGACTATCCTCTATAAGTATGCTGTGGGCACTGGCCAAGGACAGAGGCTAGCTAACCTCCAAGGATGTGTTATTTTGTACACTTGGTTGTTAAGCTCCTCCTCTTCCATTTTATGCTTATTCCAAAAACCTATCCACATGTCTGTTACTCAGTGTTCCTTGATTCTGATCTTTCAATCTTGGCTCTTTCTAGGCTCCTGACCCACCAGCCAAGGTACCTGGCATGTCTCCAGATCTTATGTATAGTCTTCTTTCAGACTACTTTTCTGTCTCCACAAATGTGGTGACCTAGGGTCCTGCCTGAAGCTGTGTCCTCTGGGAGGATTTCCCTTCATCATTGTCTTTCAGTGCTACATCTGAGTAGGTCCATAGTGTAGCAGTGGTTCATTTTTAGCTCACTCCAACTTACTGAGCCAACTTATCTGTAGAGAAAGGCATAAAAGAATGTCTTAAAAATGTTTTTTTTAAAAAAACTGTGTTTAGAGATTTTATTTTTTAAAGAAAGGGATGGGAGGGGCAGAGGGACAGAGGGAGAATCTTCTCAGGGCTCAACACAGGGGTCAGTCTCCCAACCCTGAGATCCTGACCTGAGACAAAATCAAGAGTCACATGCTTAACCAGCTGAGCCACCCAGACGCCCCTGTTCGGAGATTTTAAATAGCATTCTACTAAATGACCTCTGATTAAACAGAAAAATAAGAGAAACCTGTGAAATACTTAGAACTAAAAAACAGTGTACTGTGTATCAAGTCTAAGGAACACTACTAAAACATGGCTTAATGGAAACATGATAATTTTAAATGTATTTATCAGAAAACTGGAACAATTAAAAACAAATGGGCTAGGAGTTCAACCTAAGACGATAGAGAGGGAACAACAGAGTAAAACTGGTGAGGGGAAAAAAGGAAGAAGGAAACAATAAAGACAGAGGAAGAATCAACAAAATAGAGAATGACCAATAATAGTAATAAAGTGAAAAGGAGAGATTAATAAAACCAAGAGCTGGGGGTGCCTGGGTGGCTCAGTCTTTAAGCGTCTGCCTTGGGCTCAAGTCATGATCCCGGGGTCCTGGGATCAAGTCCCACATCGGGCTCCCTGCTGAGCAGGAAGCGTGCTTCTCCCTCTCCCACTCGGTCAAATAAATAAATAAAATCTTTAAAAATAAATAAATAAAAATAAAACCAAGAGCTGTTCTTTGAAAAATCAAATTAGATAGACAAGTAAAATACACATACAACCTATGACTCAGAAACCCCAGTCCTGGTAATGTGCCCAGAGACAGTCTTGCACAAACCCCTAAAAGAACAGATACAAGATAGTTTGTCTCAGCATTATTTGTGAAAGTGAGCATTTGAAGGAATCTTAGTTATCCACCACTGAGACAATGGATAGATAAAATGTGATGATGCATATTATAGAATGCTATGAAGTATTCAGAAATAATGAACTAGAAATAATCAAAGCCACATGGATAATCTTGAAAACATGAGAGGTGAAAAAAAATACATAGTGTAATGTCATTTGTGTAAATTAAAAACACATGAATAGAGAAGAAACACTACATGTTTTAGGAATACAAAAATTTTCTAGGACATAAAACACATTAGCATATACCCTGGGGGTAGGGGAGCAGATATGAGTTGGAATAAGATCTGAAGAGAAATATGATACAATTAAATAAGATAAAATCGAAGAGAAAGCTATGTTAATGGTGATAGTGTATCATGAACCAAGAAATGAGACTGGCAACTATTTGTACCTGAGGTTAAAAAAGAAATTGTATGTCACTATTAACTACTAATTACATGACATGGAAAATTTTATTTTATATAATGTAGAGATCACATTTTTTTCATATGGCCGAATAAATAGACACCAGATTTGATTTCTGATTCAGGTTTCCCCTGGGTTTGTTTGTTTGTTTGTTTTAAGATTTTATTTATTTTTTTGACAGAGAGAGACATAGCAAGAGCAGGAACACAAGCAGGGGGAGTGGCAGAGGGAGAAGCAGGCTTCCTGCTGAGCAGGGAGCCCGATGTGGGACTCAATCCCAGGACCCTGGGATCATGACCTGAGCCGAAGGCAGACGCTTAACGACTGAGCCACCCAGGCACCCTCCCCTGGGTTTTATTACGCTTTTTCTGTGAGCAGACTTTGGCCATAATTTTCTCAATCCCTAAGGAATTCAAGTATTTATCCAACTTAAAGCTCCATAGAATATTGTCATTCAGATGAGTTAATTAAGATAATAAATAATATTCAGTGAAAAAAGGTCAATACTATGACTCATAAATAGAAAATTCAGAAAATGTCTTTAAAGGTATCTAAACAAAATGCATTTCTTCCTATGTATCAAATGTTCTAGGCAGAAATTTCTATATTTCTAAATTCTCAACATTTATTCACGTAGTCTTAGAGGAAACATACTCCTAGTAAACATCAAAATAAAAATCTAAAAGTAGATACTTAATAGAATAAAACATCCCCTGAATTACATCAGAATCAATTTCATCTTTTTAAAAAATTCATATCTAAATAGGAAAATTGGAAATCGTGGAAAAATACATAGTTAATCCAATTTCAAAACATCCTAAAAATAATAAATTGTATTATTTGATCCTAAAATCCTAGTTTTAGATCTACATTTTTAATATTTCAATTCCCTTTTTTTAACTTTTATTTTTTTTAAAAGATTTTATTTATTTAAGAGAGAGAGACCGCATGAGCAGGGGGTAGGGGCAGAGGGAGAGAGAAGCAGACTCCCCGCTGAGCTGAGTGGGGTTCCACTCCAGGACCCCAGGATCATGAACTGAGCTGACGGCAGACACCTAACCCACTGAGCCACCCAGGTGCCCCAACCTTAAGATATTTAATGATTTTTAAAGTTGATGTACACGAAGACATTTTAAGACATTTTAATTGACTTATGTTATAAAATGTGCATTTTGCACATTTTAAAGTATATGTTTTATAGTTATAAAGATCTTTCCCAAAGATATCAATTTATCTTTGTTTTGGACACCAAATTCATGTATTTTCCATTGTTTTGAATACTGATAATAGCTTTGTCCTATGCCAAACATGGTTTTATACAAAAACCTGCATATTTAAGTTTCGTGATCAGTTTTGGAGTGGAGACAGAATAAAATTGTCCTTTAGGCAAAAATAATCCAGAGGGGGCACCTGGGTGGCTCAGTCGTTAAGTGTCTGCCTTTGGCTCAGGTCGTGATCCCAGGGTCCTGGGATCGAGCCCCACATTGGGCTCCCTGCTCAGCGGGAAGCCCGCTTCTCCCTCTCCCACTCCCCCTGCTTGTGTTCCTGCTCTCGCTGTCTCTCTCTCTGACAAATACATAGATAAAATCTTTTAAAAATAATAATAATAATAATCCAAAGAAAACTTGGCTCCAGGGTTAAGGCTGGAAGAGGCCTTAATATAGTTCATGAAAACTATTATCTAAAAGTATCACTTGTGTTAAAAGTAAAATTTACATGACTTAGTATACTGGAAACCTAGCTGGTATTCAATTAATATTTTGAAGGAAGGAAAGGCCAACACATCTTATCACAGCATATCATTTCCTTTTAAATACCCTTCATTGAACACTTTTGTCTGGAGAGGTAATTAGAAGGTTCAGAAGGCAGGACATAGGGCCTGGAGGATAATGCAGTTGAGGCTGAGTGACAGTTTTGTCTGCACTTCTAAAATTTTTTCTACTATTGCTCCTCATATTCCCTATACTAGGTCTCTGGCTGAATATGTATCAGGAGGTGTTGATGTCCTCGAGGGTATAGACTTTGTGACTTTTAGTGCTGTTGTAGATCAGATGCAAATACACATATGTATGCATTGATGTTAGTGAGTAGGCTACTGAGAATTTATTCCCATCAGTTTCACTTTCAATTTCTTGCAGTGTTAATGGTTCCGTTTGGCAATGCGTATTACACTGCGGCCACCAACTCTTTAAACTTAGCTTCCTGTAAACCTCTGTAGCAAAGAACAGCATCCTATATGAAACTTTTTATAAAATGCCATTCAGAGATTTATGCTTATTCTGCATATTTAATTTACTTGGGCTTTTGTTGCCCCACTTTTGTTTAACAATGTTTTTCTTGTTCTCAACTTGCACTCTGTGATTTTAAGAACATGATTTGTCCCTTGCTTGCTTGGTGCTTGGAGGAAATCTCTCCTGCTCAGTTTCACATGGATCACTTGGTATCTTAATAACTCCCCAGGATTTGGTGTTTTGTTCTTATAGCTGCTGTGATCTATCAATGAGCCCTTAGAACTCTTCGGATGTGAGCTATGTGGTTTCACATATCTGATTTAATTTCCAAATTCCTCCTTGATCTCTGAACTCCTCCTCAAGGCTGGAAGCTGTGACTTACTCATCTTTGTATATCCAGGATCAAGATCAGAGCCTGAATTATGGCAGGTACTCAGTACTTGTTGAACAGAAAAAGAAGCAGATTTGGGACTGGAATCTGGAAGAAACTTGTTCTAAATGTCAAATTTGTTCTATACTATACGTCAGTGTCATATTATGTGGCCAAGTTATTTTACAATAGGTGCTTTTTATATATATGCGGCCACCAACCTCACAACAAAGTAGGAATTATTACCCTCACTTTATTAAAAACAAAACAGAAAACAGCAAATCTAGTGCTCGGAGAGTGTGAGTAACTTACTTGAGATGAAACAGGATTAGTATGAGTAGTAAGAAAAAAATCTCTTTCAAAAATTGAAGCTCTGTTATCTAATTCCAGCTGCTAGAAGATAGATATGGCATTTCTCCCAATCCCAGCATGGTGTCAACCATGAGAGGCAGGAATATTTGGGGGGAAATGGCCTGTTTAGAACAAGAGGTGGTTGGATCTTACTTAATGGAGTTTGAATTACCAGGTGACAGACCTAAGGGAATTCTGGTCCTCTAACTGGCATGCAACCACCCAAAAACAGAAAGGAGAAGAAGCAAAAAGGAGTGTAGAATTAATGCAATTTTCTGTCTAGATGTTAACATTCAAGTAGTCATCAAACAAGACCCAAGATTAGAAGGTCTGATTTTGTAAACTGCCTTCCCAGTATACCATAAACCAAATAAAACTTCCAGGACAAAAAGACAATCTAACAATCGTTTACAAGATTCAGTTACCTATTGCTTCATAACAAATTACCCCAATATTTAGCAATTCAAACAATAATTTTGCTGTATCTCACAATTTTGTGGGCAAAGGAAGTTGAGCCAGTCTCAGCGGAGAGACTCTTCTGCTCCATGTGAGATTAACTGTGATCATTGGGTTATATAAGGTGGTGGATGGGATGATCCGGAAGGTCCAAGACCTTTCACCCGCATAACTGATACGTCGGTGGGAAAATCTAGAAGGCTGAGTTCAGCTGTACTGTTGCCCAGAGCACCTGTTTATGGCCTTTCTAGCATGACAGTTGCAAGATAGTCAGACTTCTTACTTGACAGCCCAGGACTCCCAGAAAGAGTTTTTCAAGAAACAGAAAGTATAAGCTGCCAGTTTCTTAAGGTCTGGTCCTGGAAACTGGCACAGTGCTTTTTCTGCCATAATTTATTGGTCAAAGCAGGCATAGAACCCACAATGATTTAAGGTGAGGGGACATAGACTCTCACTTCTGGATGACAGGAATGTCAAAGAATTTGGGGCCATTTTTAACCCACTACATAGCCCAATTAACTTTCAGTAATTCTTGCTTATAAATTATATCCTTCAATACATTTTTTTTTTTCAAAACCGAAAAGAAACATTTTTGTTCCTCTCTGTTCTCAGATTACTACTCCTGTAGCCATATCATATCCTACCTTATATTATGGCTACCATATATATTTTATCACCACTTCTAAAGTTGACACAGATATTTTTACATTTATGCCCCATAATTGTTTATATACCAATATGAATGGACAGTTCAGGCAGAAATTTCATAATTTCTTATTGAATTGAATATGAAATTTCATAATGAATTGTTATTCCCACTCTTTCCTTCTTTGCCTCTGTTTAAATACTTTCAGACTCTGCTCTTCTAAGAGGAGGCTGAGTGTGCTGCCATTACCAGCGTCTCAATGTGCACAGAATTTTTCCCATTATCATTAAACAGGAAAGGGTAAAGCCAAAAAGCATTTGGGGGACTGTATAGACCAGACTTGACATTTCACAGAAGTAAAAACCGAGGTTCAGAGAACTTTATATTAACTTGTCCAAATCATGCAAATAATTTATAGGTCAGCTGGAACTAAATCTAGGGCTCATGGGTCTTCTTCAGTTGTACTGACAGTATACATATTTTTTTTTCCTTTTTTTTTTTCTAAAGATTTATTTATTTATTTGACAGAGAGAGAGATAGCGAGAACAGGAACACAAGCAGGGGGAGTGGGAGAGCGAGAAGCAGGCTTCCTGCCGAGCAGGGAGCCCGATGTGGGACTTGATCCCAGGACCCTGGGATCATGACCTGAGCCGAAGGCAGACGATTAACGACTGAGCCACCCAGGCGCCCTGATAGTATACATATTTTGTGTTGGTCTTTTTTCAGAAGGAATTTTATTTGGGAACTAAAAAGGAGAAACTGTTTTTAAAATGCCAAATTAATCAAATGGAATACCAAACCATAGAGACTAGTGAATTGCCTGAAGGCAGATTTAAAACAAAAATAAAAATAGGGGTGCCTGGGTGGCTCAATTGGTTGAGCATCTGATTCTGGATTTCAGCTCGGGTCATGATCTCAGGGTCATGAGATGGAGACCATGTTGGGCTCCACACTCAGTATGGAGTCCGCTTGGAATTCTCTCCCTCTGTCCCTCCCCACCCCCGACTCTCCACCCCCCCAGCTCGCACACTCACGTGCACTTTCTTTCTCTCAAAGTAAATAAAACCTTAAAAATAAATGTCACAAGACTCAGTCTAAATGCTATTCATGGTATTCATCTCTCTCTCTCTTTCTCTTTCTCTCTTTTTATTATTATTTTTTTATTGTTATGTTAATCCCCATACATTACATCATTAGTTTTAGATGTAGTGTTCCATGATTCATTGTTTGTGCATAACACCCTCTCTGGCTCTCTCTTTAGACTAACTTCCCTTTGTCTTCTTCCCCTTCTTTAAAGGCATCTTTCCAACCCTTTGTCCTTGCTTCTGGTTACCTCTTAGGTCTTTCCTGTCTCCAAGACAGTTCTGGTCACTTTGGCCAAATGGGACTACTGGCTCTTAATTGTTTTCAAGACAATTCCTTGTAGAAAACATAATGTATTTTCCTTCCACAGGAATGTGCTAACATATTAACCCGTATCTCAGATATCCAGTAGAAAACCTATAAAAGGCAAATCAGCTTCAGATTCCATCTTAACTTATTGGCAAACATAGTTTCTTGAAACTTCCTCAGACTGCTTGCCTGGGTTTGAGGATATAGGTGATAAATAACACTCAAGTAGATAAAATTATAATGCCAACATTTGTAATTAATGCATTTACTTATTTAATTGATTTTATAAATAACTAGAAGAAACTCAGTCACTGTGAGAAATCTCACTCCAAGGAAATTATAAATCTCATTCAGTCAAGGTGATAACCAACCCTCTCAAACCATACAATCTAAATTGAATTTCTTTTCTTTTTCTTTTTTTTTTACTGTACTTTTCCTGTAGCCTATTCTCCTCACTGAGGAAATAGCATTTACTTTATGGAGTCACTATCAATAAGCTCTAGCTGTTGTAATGCTGAAAGTATAGACAAAATTCTTTAAATAAACCAATAAACACACCACTCCACTTGCCAGGGCTATTAAGCACCATTTGTAGGAGCAGTTGGGTAAAGAGGAAGGATGCCAGAATGTTATATATCGTGAGTTATTAGAGTATCGGTCGTACAATGAAACTTTTGACACCAGCTACACAGATCCTCAAGACTGTATTTCTGAATTAACATGACCAACATATCTTGAGGCCCTCTTGCAGTCATAAAAGTAGCACGTGCATAACTGAATATCTCTGTAATAAATTTGATAGGCTCCCGTTTCCTACTGGTCAACTGTTTGCTCCAGGGACATTAACTGCCTCACATTTTCCGGTTCGAAACCATGAATATGCATGTACAAGAAAATGAAAATTCCTGAGAGTCTCCTACCCAAAGACAAATGTTGTAAATACCTCAGGATGGATTTATTTGTAATTTACTTTCTCATTTAATATAAAAACATAATGTGAAAATTTTTTCATGTCTAAATCCTCTTCTACAGCATCTTTTTCTAAGAGCTGTGTAGCATTCTACCCTATTACTGGTTCATAAAAATGGACTAATTATTGGTCATTTAAATCTACTTCTTTGTTCTTAAAAAAATGCTGTCATGAATATACTAGAAGTATATTCATTGCATACATTCATGACTGTTTCTTCATGACAGAAACAAATAAGTGGAATCTCTGGACCAAAACATTTGCATATTTTAAGGTTTTTACTGTGTATTCTCAAAATGTATTCAAAATCTACCATTTTTTTTATCCTCTTTTCCTTTTTTTTTAAGATTTTATTTATTTATTTATTTAGGGAGAGAGAGTGTGTGTGTGCATGCATAGGCACAGGGAGAAGCAGAAGGGGAGGGAGAGGGACAAGCAGACTCTCTGCTGAGTGGGGAGCCGGATGCGGGGCCCAATCTCATGACCCTGAGATTATGACCTGAGCCAAAACCAAGAGTTGGACGCTTACCCAACTGAGCCACCCAGGCCCAGGCATCCCCCCTCACTTTTTATTCTCTTAACATTATATGAGATATCCATCTTTCCCATATGCTGATAACATTTAAAAAAATACTAGTCATCTTTACTAGCCAAAAATAAGTTATCTCACTGATATTTCAATTTTCATTTATTTGAATAGAGTGAAGTTATTACACTGTACTGGGATTTTTTCCCTCAATTCTTACCCTATTAAAGAGTCTTGAGGTTCCTATCAACTTAATCTTGTGTTCCTCAGGTCGAGAGCAGTGTCTCTCACAACACCCAGACCAGTGTGTACCCAATAATGTTTGTTGAATAAATGAAGATGGCATCAGAAAAAATTAGACCAGAAACTTAATAGATAGTGAGCAAAGTTCACCCATAATTAGGAATTGGTCATATACTCATAACCACACAAATAAATATACAATGGAACAATTCACACATAAATAATATTAAGAAGAAATTAATTCTCTCAAAAGTGTAATAGAAGAACTTTCTTTGGGACTAATAGGTAAAAGATCATTCTAATGTAGGTAAAATCCTTAACTGTAGAATTCTTAAATGTGGTTTTACTAATTTATGAATATACCCCTGCAACTTGAAGTAGGAGCTTCTAAATCCTTTCTAAGCCTATTTATGGGCCTGCTGCAATGAACAGACTAGATGCATATATAATTAGAGCTTTCCCTTGTGTATATTAAATTCATTGCTAAAACATTTAAAAAAGTGTATTCTCTTAAGTAATACGATGAATTCTGTTGATTATTGAAATGCTGATAGAAGAAAAAATATAGTAATCGTATGTAATATAATAAAAACCTGTTAGGTGAAGGAATATAATGCAAACCAGCACAATACAAGGCATAACTGTGTGGAGTGAGTTGGTGTGTATCTGTGTGCTTGTCTCTCCATGATACCACAACCCAGCTGAAGCCTTTAAAGAAAAAGTTCACTGTTCTGATGACCTTCTAGAGGGTGACCTTCCTTGACGACAAGGCAGTGTCAACATTTGATGTTACCACACAGTGCAACTTCCCAAGCTTTTTGTTTTGTCAGTTCTTCCTTTAGAGCCTGGAGTTCAGCCAGCAGAGGGGAAAAAGAATGAAAGAGGTTAATGTGGTCTCTCTCCAGATTGGATGGGGGCCCCCAAATGTGGGGCGACCGGATTGGGTGGAAGCTGATAGCTCGGGCAATGAAAGAATTCACCCGAGGCAGAACAAAGGAGATGGACGTTTATTGAACACGCTGCAAGGGCAGGACAGCCCAGCAGAAGCCTCTGCCACAGGGCAATGGGTGGGGGCTGTATTTAAAGGGGGAAGGTGAGGAGGTATGGGAGCATATGGAATTTTCCTTTTTTGGTACCTGTGTCCACGTGTAAGTAACCCATTGGTCAGCTAGGGCTTATTGATATTTTGAGGTGGGTCTCCTGATGGGCCTGTCTGTATTCAGCCAGGGGGCTCTGGTCACTGTGGGCCCTTTCTAATTCCATTATTCAAGCCTGTTGCCTAAAAGCAGCCTCTACCATTGACATTTGACTTCCGCTCACATTCCACCAGCTAGCACACCATGACCTGGGAGGAGGCTGGGGAATGCAGCCCAGCTGTATGCAAGTTTGAGGAGCAGCTAGCCATTCTGTGCCACTTGGCCTTTTGGGTTTTGTCATATCTGTGTGGCGTCACACAGTGCCTTGGAGTAGTTTGCTCTACCCAAGTCTCATATATGCTATTATTTATTTGGTATGTTTTACATTCACTTATTTTTTATACTTAAGGACTTATTTTAGAAGAAACCTAGCAAAACTATAATTGGAAAACCAAAGTGAAATATCCATAAATAGAACTTAACTATAAAAACTGATGTACTAAAAACAAAACAGTGTTATAAACTCTAAGCCTCTGAGCTGAGGCTAGCTCTTTCTTTGATGAAAATGGAGAGTAGAGGGCTAGAAAGAGGCAAAGTGTCTATTAAAGTATTCTTTTTCCATTTTCCATTTGTGAATTCTATTTGTTCTTTTTTTTTTTTAAGATTTTATTTATTTATTTGACAGAGAGAGAGAGCATGAGCAGGGGGTAGGAGCAAGGAGAGAGGGAGAAGCAGATTCCCCGCTGAGCAGGGAGCCTGATGACACAGGACTCGATCCCAGGACCCTGGGATCATGACCTGAACTTAAGGCAGACGTTTAACCGACTGAGCCATCCAGGTGCCCGAATTCTATTTGTTCTTGACTGTAATATTTTCAAAAATGTTCTAGTTTTCCTAGCCTCTCACTAATATACCATTTTCAAACTTTTGATGCAATTTGAAGTACAGTTCTAAGTTACTTTTTAAAAATCCAATATTCTTTCAATAGCAAACTTTTCTATATGATAATGACAGATATATTTGGATTCATTCCTGCCACCTCATGTTTTGTCTTTTGCACTGCTTTCTTCTTCTTTTATTCCTTTCTTGATTTGTTTGAATAATTTTCTTTTTCTAAATTTCATTTCCATTAATGGGATTGGGAATTACACATACAGTTCCTGTTCTTTCATTAATATACACATTTATATTTTTAGTAATATCTATAGTCCATTATATCAACATCTAAAAGTTGTAATTTTAGCAATAATTAAGGTTGATCTTAGCATGGTTTTAGGTTTTATTTACTTTGGTTTTTACTCCAAACCTTTATCCCAGTCTCTAAATGTTGTCATCAAGAATTTTAGGACCATATTTTTCACTGTTTTTAAGCATTATACATCAACACTATTAAAATCTAACTGTATTTATGTGATGCTCTTGTTTATTACATCTTCTGTTATATTCATTTAACATTTTTTGTTATGTATTGTCATGTAATTATATTAAAGAGGTTCTGTGGGTGATAACTTTTGGAGCCTTTGCAGGTCAGAACATTCTTTTTGATCTTACATTTAAATTCTAGTTTGGATAGGAGTGCCTGGCTGGCTCAGTCAGTAGAGCATGTGACTCTTGAGCTCAAGGTTGTGAGTTCAAGCCCCGCATTGGATGTAGAGATTACTTTAAATAAATAAATAAATAAATAAATAAATAAATAAATAAATAAATAAATAAATTCATTCTAGTTGGATAGGTAAATACTTGTGATTTCAGAATAATTCATACTCAGCATTTGGAAGGTGTTTCTAGAGTATTTTCCAAAACCACCAAGTGATTCTTCAATTCTCAGTGGACACCAACTGGATGTCCTACAAATGTAACTCAATTATGACACTACCTGGAGATAGCATTAGATCCCACCAGTTAAGGACTCAGTCCTGCAAGACTGACTTCATGTCAGATGCCAATCACAAGTTCAGGCTGTCACTTGTGCTTCTGACAGACTGGTTATATATGAGAGGTTCCCATGACCCTCTCTTCAGTTTTTTTAATTTGCTAGAGGAGTTCACAAAAGTCAGAGAAACATTTACTTACATTTATCAGTTTATTATAAAAGATATTCATAAATAGCTAGATGAAGAGGTACATAGGTGAGGTCCAGAGGACTCTTAAGGGCTGGAGCTTCTGTCCTTATGGAACTGGGATGCAACACCCTCAGCATGTGGATGCCTTCACAAACCTGGAAGCTCATCAAGTTCAGTAGCATAAACTCAGGTGTGTTCGAAAGAATTAGCCATGAATAACAAAAGACACACCTATCTCTCAGGAAATTATAGTTTTAGGAGCTCTGTGCTATGAACCAGGGATAAAGACCAAATATATTTTTTACTATACCATAGTATTGATATATTGACTTCTGTTACCCAGTTTTAGTATTATTCAGTACTAAAGTACTGTCCAGCTCCTGGAGGCATTTTCTGACCTTGGGACACAGTCTCAGGGAATGTCATGGTGCCCCTAGAGTTTGCAAAGCATCATTTCCTGTTTGGATAGTAGTTTTCCTTTTGGGGAGCTTTCAGCAATTTTTCTGAGTCCTAAGAGTTCTGAAATTTCACAAGTAATTGTCTAAGGCAAAGATTTTTATTGTGTTAACATTTGAAAAAAAAAAAAAACATTCAGAGCACTCTTGTAAATCTCAACATTTGTGGTTTTGGGCATCATGGAAAATTGCCCTTTGTTGCATATTTGGTTATTTGTCCTTCAATTGTGGAGAGTTCCATAACTTTATCTCCCAAATCATTTAGTACTGATTGTCCATTTATTAAATTTTATTATTTTTCATTTGGAGGAACTATGTTTTCCTCTGATTGCAATCTTTTTGTTGCAACCTATAGTTTTGTGAATACAGTGTTCTCTTGTATGATATCCAATCTGAAGATAGTTCATTTTTTAAAATGTTCTCTTGGTGTTTTGAATCATCTGATGGGTCATCTTAGTCAATGTTATTTAATGCCTTTGGTTTTGTCAAATACCTGGTAAACTTTTTGACTGATGCACTAAGTTAATGAGTAAGTTGGTATTATGGGGTTGAATTGTGTCCTTCAAAAAGACGCATTGAAGCCCTAACCCCAGTACCTGTGAATGTGACTTTATGTGGGAATAGAGTCAATAGAGTCTTTGCAGATGTAATCAATTTAAGATGAGATCACTAGCATAGGCCCTAATCCAATATGACTGTGTCCTTATAAGAGGGAAATTTAGGGGCTCCTGGGTGGTTCAGTAGGTTAAGTGTCTGGCTCTTGATTTTGGCTCAGGTCATGATCTCACGGTCCTGAAGTCCAGCCCCTGCCTAGGGCTCTGTGCTGGGTGTGGAACCTGCGTAAGATTCTCTCTCCTTCTCTCTGCCCCTCCCCCCCTTAAAAAAAAAAGAGGGAAATTTAAGTATAGGCACACTGGGAGAATGCCAGAATGTGACAACAGAGGCAGAGATTGCAGTGCTGCTGCTGTAAGTCAGAAATTGCCTATAAGCCACCAGAAGCTGGGAAGAGGCAAGGAAGGATTCTCCCCTGTAGGCTTCAGAGGGAATATGGCCTAGCTGACAGGCTTGAGTTCAAATGTGTAGCGTCCAAAACTGTGAGAGAATACACTTCTGTTTTCATGTATATATGCATTCATATACATACATAAACATACATACATACATGCATATATATATGAAGATTATTACAAGGAATTGGCTCATATGATTATGGAGGCTGACAAGTCCCAAGAACTGCAGTTGGTAAGCGAGAGACCCGAGAGCCAACGTTGCAGTTCCAGTGTGAATACTGGCAGGCTTGAGACCCAGGAAAAGCTGACGTCCCAGCTCAAAGGAGCCAGGCAAGAAGAAATTTCCCCTCACTTGAGGGAGTGTTAGCTCTTTTGTTCTATTCAGGCCTTCCACTGATTGGGTGAGAGGACAATCTCTTTTATTCAATTCAAAAGTTAATCTCTTCCAAAAACACCCTCGCAGACACATCCAGAATACTGTTTGACTAAATATCTGGGCATTCCATGATCCAGTCAAGTTGACACATTAAATTGACCATCACAAATCTGCCCCTGGTCAACTTGGTACCCATACACATCTCATTAAACCATACTTAATCTTCAAATAAGGACAATAATAAGGTCATAATTCCATCTAATATGGCACAACTATCCTGTGTACAACCAGAAACATACTAACCCTTCCCTAGAAGAAAAGGTTAGGTCTTGATGTGAGGTTTACTCTTCTCTTTAATATCCTTTAACTTAAGTTCTGTGATGTAAAATTAATACATAAATAGTATGATATAAAGGCAATACATTTATGTACCATGGTAAGGGAATAGGAAAAGAAAGAAAACAAAGAAATAGATACAGATACATAAACACACAAATGTATTTGTAGCAAAAAAAAAAAAAGGAGGGAATACTCAGTGACAATTACAGTCTTCATTTCTGTGATTGGTTTTGTGGTCATTGCTGGTATTTATAACTATCTTCTTTCACTGTCCACTCTGTATTCTCTTTACCTTCAGGAAATAACTCAGCTGGGCATGTTACCTGGTTGGGGGACCCAAGTCTTCATTTCTGAAGGGTTTGGGCCCTTTGTGGCCCTGCCTGGATGAAGTTGTCAGTTTTCCATTGACCTTAATCACAGGGCATGGCAATACTAAGAGATACCCTAAGGGATCTCTGTATTCCATACATACTCTTTCTTACCTCCATTGTGGAGTAGCAGTCCAATTTCCCCTTGGCAGTCAGGTTCAATTACCCCAGCCAGCACAATAACTCCCTTCCTTGGCTATTGATGCAGAGACATGAAAAGCCCAAAGTGGCTGAGCTGTTGTCTCAACTTCCAGTTTAATAGAATATCATAGTTGTGTCTCCTGATGGAAGCATTCCTCCCTTTGGAACTAAGGCCTCTAGGCCAGCAGGGCATAAAGTCATGAGAACAGGAAGCAAATATTTTGCTAGTGGGTCAGCACGGGTAATAGTAAGTGGCACCACTCCCATTTCTACTCCTTGATTCCCGCACTACTTGTGGGAGAAACAGTACAATATATTGGATGCTGATTCAGGGTATATATAGCCTTCTGGAGAACCTTCCCCAGCCCTGTAAGGTATTGCCATCTAGCTAACCTTATTAGCCATTCACCCTGCTGATTACTCAGAGACAACATCTCCTTCTCTTCGTATTCATTCACTTTGAGCTTGCCATTTTTCTGGATCTGTTCTGAATTCTTCAGTGGTTTTCTTCAAAGCATTTGGGCTTTGTTTTTTCTCACTGTCTCACTTCTCAATCGATTTAATACAATCTACTTTTCATCATCCATATAATTCAATCTTTCCATTATCCAGAGATTCCTTAAGGTGTCTTATGTGCTCATGAAAACCTTTCTTATTTTCTAATGCTACTATGAATTTCTTCTCAGATTTTACGGGGTTTGAGACATAAAGGGAAGCAAATATATGTGTTTGGCTTGTTATATCTATCCACTCTCTGGCTTTGATGTTTAAATGTCACATATTGAGACCAGAAACAAAGGACTTCTGGTTAAAAATGGTGAATTAGTGGAGTGCCTGTTTGGCTCATTCAGTACAACATGCAACGCTTGACCTTAGAGTTGTGAGTTTAAGCCCTACGTTGGGTGTAGAGCTTACTTTAAAAAAGTAAATAAGAATATTTTTTAAAAAATCAAGAAATAGTTATTTAAAAAAAAAACCTTTGTCCAAGTCTTTATAAAAAAAAGGTGAATTAGGATGTTTTTATCTCTTTTGTCTCATAAAACTTCACTAAAATAAAAATACATAAATTAAAAGTGTGTGTGTGTGTGTACATGTGTATAAAACACAAGGACAAATGAAATGGGAAAGGACACATTAATATATGATAAATTTTGCCAACTTTTTTTTTTTTTAGAGAGGGAGGGAGAGAGAATGGGGGTGCAGAGGAAGAGGGAGAGAGAGAATC
Organism: Mirounga leonina; assembly: GCF_011800145.1. Classification (NCBI taxonomy): domain Eukaryota; kingdom Metazoa; phylum Chordata; class Mammalia; order Carnivora; family Phocidae; genus Mirounga; species Mirounga leonina. The sequence goes on from NW_023270431.1 coordinate 13,587,887, forward strand.
TTAAGCAGGCTCCACACTAAGCACCAAGCTCAATTTCATAACCCTGAGATCATGACCTGAGCCAAAATCAAGAGTCGGATGCTTAACCGACTGAGCCACCCAGGCGCCCCATGCCAACTTTTAAAAGCTAGAGTGTGGTTGGCGGGTAATAAGTGACTGCCTGGAGTGGAGGAAGTGCCCAAGTCATTCACTCTAGGCTCAGCACTTACAAGCTGAAATGAGGCTCTGAGCATGCTGCAGTCCCACTTCCCTAGACCACACAAGCAGGTAACCATTTCCCCACTCATGCATCTCCACCCTTCACCAGTCAAAGGGCCAGAAGGTTATTCTCTGGAAAATGTGAGCCCGAGAAACTCTAGGTTCAGGAAAGTCAGCCAAATAGAGGGTAGTAGTGAGGCAAGGGGCTAACTACATGGGGTTAAAAGAATTATTACGTATTGAACCATAAACTCCTGTATTAGTTTCCTCACGCTGCTGTAACAAAGTACCGCAAACTACAAGTCGGTGGCTTAAAGAGCAGAAATGTATTGTCTCACAGCTCTATAGGCTAAAAGTCCCAGATCAAAATGTAGGCAGGATTGGTTCCCTCTGAGTGCTATGAGTGAGAATCTGTTCATCTCTCTCCGAGCCTCTGGTGGTTTGCTGGCAGTCTTTGATGTTCCTTGGCGTCTGCTGCATCACTCCAATCTCCGCCTTTATCTTTATGGGGCATTCTTATGAGTGCATGTCTGTATTCAAATTTCCCGTTTTCACAAGGGACCATGATATTGAATTGGGGGCTCATCCTCTTCCAGTATGACCTTGTCTTTTTTTTTTTTTTAAGATTTATTTATTTGACAGAGAAAGACAGTGAGAGGGAACACAAGCAGGGGGAGTGGGAGAGGGAGAAGCAGGGTCCCGCTGAGCAGGGAGCCCGATGCAGGGCTTGATGTGGGGCTTGATCCCAGAACCCTGGGATCATGACCTGAGCTGAAAGCAGACGCTTAACGACTGAGCCACCTAGGCACCCCTCCAGTATGACCTTATCTTAAGGAGCTATGTCTGCAATGACCCTATTTCCAAATAAGGTCATATTCTGTGGTATTGGGGTTTAGACTTCAACATTTGAATTTGGGGGTACATAATTCAATCCATAATAGTTCCCTTACTCATCCTATTCTCAGAATTCCAATAATTGGGTATTCTATACACATCTTTGTCACCCCTCTCCCTATGTGTTTGAAAAAATTAAAACTAGATAAAAGATTTAAAAAAACTGACATTTGGAGTTCTTCAAAGACTGTGTTTTGCTTCTGATTATTCTACCTGTTGTCAAGTCTCACCCATGCATACAGAGATTGCAATCAGCTCCTTAGTTCTTAAATATGAATGAGCATCCTAGAATCACTAGATACCTAATAATGTTTCCAATAAGGAAGAGACAGATTGAAACAGTCAGAAATAGAAAGGCCTGGAGGAAACAGACACAATGCAGGATCAGAAGAAAGCTTTTTAAAAAAATTATCACAGAGGGATAAAATACTGCAATCATAAATTTATCTTTTTTTTTTAAAGTAAACTCTACCCTAATATGGGATTCACATGCATGACCCTGAGATCAAGAGTCATATGCTCTACCAACTGAACCAGCTAGGAGGAGCCCCTGCAATCATAAATTTATAATGGGATGCGATGAAAAGGAAAGGTTTACAAAAAAAAGAAAGAGGTCTTAGAAATCAAAAACAGGGTAGAATAAATGAAGGAGAGTAGATTATCAAAGAAATAATAAAAATATAATATGAAGTATATACAATGAAACATATGTATGAATATATGAAAATACATATACACGAATTATATGTGAATTATACATATATTCCATTTATTTCCCTGGAGATCTTCCTTCTCAACCCTTTTTCCTCTTGCTCTACTCTCAACCTGTGTTTTTCCAGGTCCAATAGAGTAGTCATCCTGGGATGTCTCTTCACTGCTTTTCTGGAAATAAGTATTTACAATCTAAAAATAACATAAAACCACCTTATAAACTAAGAAACAAGTTTGAAAAAAGCTCTAGACTTACTAATAAAAGACAAGGAAGCAATGACTTCAAATTATCAAAGAAAATTATTTTCAATCTTCTTGGCCAAAATTTTAATTGTGAGGCAATGATGAAGTTATTTTTAGTCACACAACATATCAAGAAATAAATCTTCTATACATTCTTTCTTGGGAATCTTTTGGATCATCATGCTTAAGCCAAGTAATGGATTATGCAAAGCATAGGTGGGGACTACAAGAAAGGAAGAATCTAGCCAGACAAGCAGCAAAGCAAAGAGACATTTCAGGATGACCACTGTTTTGGACCTAAAAAAAAAAAAAGTAAATTCAGGGGCGCCTGGGTGGCTCAGTTGCTTAAGCAACTGCCTTCGGCTCAGGTCATGATCCCAGGGTCCTGGGATTGAGCCCCGCATCGAGCCCTGCATCGAGCCCCTCATTGGGCTCCCTGCTCCATGGGAAGCCTGCTTCTCCCCCTCTCCCACTCCACCTGCTTGTGTTCCCTCTCTCGCTGTCTCTCTCTCTCTCTCTGTCAATTAAATAAATAAATAAAATCTTAAAAAAAAAAAGCAGATTCAAATTTGAGCAGGGGGAAACAAGGCTGAGAAGAAAGTTCTCTGGGAAAATAAATAGGATTAATAGTTTATTTGACATATTTTTGCATTATAAAGGTATCTGCTCTAAATAAGTATATGAGTATTTGCCATATCTCTTGGTGCATTTGGGAAAAAAGGGAACATAAGCAAAAGGAAAAATGATATAAAATGAAAAATTTTTAAAGAATAAAAAAATTGTTTGAGAAAGGAAATAATCACAGTACACTATTCGGTTCAGTGGTGAATAGTCATTTACATGGGCATAAAAATGGAAACTTTTTTTTGTTAATTTTAACTACATAAAAATCCTATGCTGAGAGAAAGTGTGGAATGATGATAGTGGAAAACAAGAAAATGTTCATTTTTAAGCATCATGCCAAAAATTGATAAATCAAAATTGTAGCATAAGCATATTATATTGAAAGTAGAAGAAGAAACAGGTAAACAAGTTCAAGGCAGGTGATGGGAGAAGTGAAGAATACGCAAGGGTGAGAGGGTGAAGCAGGGATTACTGATTATAAATCATTTACATTATTGGAGTTTTAAATCTATATGTATGCGTTATTTTGAAGAAAATAACAAATTAAAAAAAAAGAATACAGAAGCAAAGAAAATACCAAAATATGCTGATCATAATTTAAAAACATATTTGTAAATGTTATGTCTTTCCCAGATGTGATATGATGACTGGTACTCTACCTACAGCTCTAAGAAAACAATTAAGTTGATCGGATATATATATTATTAGCTTCATTGTGGACACAAGTTAACAAACACAAAAGTCAACGTGATGGGCACATTTACATACACCTAATGAGTTTAAGGTTAATTGCAAAGGCAGAGAATTTTATTGTAAAACCTATAGAAATGTAGAATCTAGTCATGTTTATGTATAACTCCATGCGGATACTGGTTGCAGCATTCTGGCAATATTCGCAATTTTTTTTTTAATTTACTATTTTAACCATTTTTTATTTTTTATTTTATTTATTTATTTATTTATTTATTTATTTATTTATTTATTTATTTATTTAAAGATTTTATTTATTTATTTGACAGAGACAGAGATAGCGAGAGCAGGAACACAAGCAGCGGGAGTGGGAGAGGGAGAAGCAGGCTTCCCCCCCGAGGAGGGAGCCCGATGTAGGACTCGATCCCAGGACCCTGGGATCATGACCTGAGCCGAAGGCAGACGCTTAACGACTGAGCCACCCAGGCGCCCTTAACCATTTTTTAAAGTTTATTTATTTATAATCTCCACCCAACATGGGGCTTGTACTCACGACCCTGAGAACAAGAGTCACATGCTCTACCAAGTGAGCCAGCCAGGTGCCCCAGTATTTGCAATTTGAATTACAAAAATCTGCTCCATCTTATGGGGATACCTAAAAATGTGGATTAATAACTACATGGATTGTAGACCTGAATTTCCTACTTAAGACTCTTGTGATGTAAGCAAGTTGATAATATTTTGTATTAGCCAACGGTGCAGCATTCAGAATCTACAAGAGGAAGAGATGAAGAAGCATTAGAGAAGAAAGACGGAAATCTGATAAGACAGAAAGATTAAGAACAGATGGCCATTGGTATATGGGAAGATTGCACCTTGATTGTCCTATGTCACCGTGATACTGCATAGTAAAGGAATTACTGTTGTGCCACTAAGCAAGGGGGTGCTAGGCAATCCCCCGCTAGAAAGAGTTTTCAAAAGACTGTGGATTCCAGAATAGTTACCTCCATGGAGAGGAATAGAGTTAAATGACAATTACCAGACATGGAGTTTCAATCCTGATTTAGTGCTGGTTTTCTGAAATAGAAAATTAAAGCGTCTCACAGACATTTTAAGTTATAAAGAACTACCTGATGATATATTATGACATTCCTCTTATTCCCATTAACTGACAGATTTTGGAACACACTGATGGGGTTTGAGCAGTGATTAAATTTATTATAGGCATTATTGAAACACAGCGGAGTAATGTATACAACTTCTGTGAACAACAGAAAGTTTAGGCTATTTATAGAAGAAGAATACAGGGGTTTAAAGTTGTAGCTTTGAAATTAACTCCCCAGTACGTACTTAGTAATGAATAACTTGGGAAAAAGAAAGATGGCTTAACTTTGTAAATGTGCAACTAAATGTTATGAAAGTAAATTTTAAAGAATTAAACAAAAAAGATGTTTTAAAATATTTATTCAATATTCTCCTTAATAGTGTAAATGAATCATGTGATATTGCTATTCTCTACAGTTGGATGTAACTACTGTGTTTGCAGGTTTCAATAAAAGTCTACTTCATATTTCTACACACATATATGTGGGTGACAAAGATAACTTTGCTTGTTGTAAATAAGTCAATACACAGGGATGTACAAAAAGCAAGTATTCTCTCTCACTGCATTCAGTATCACCACGTCAGTAATCTCGGCATATGGTGCATGCCGATCAACTCATACATAGTGCACTTCTACAGCAGTGGTTTTTTTTTTCTCAGAAGTGAGAAAACACACTTTATAATTTTTAGTTAATATTGTGGATATCTCTTCTGATCCATACTTTTAGGTCACTTGAATAGCTCTGTAATATGGATGTGTCATGATTTTTGGACCATTCCCCTATTGCTGGACATTCGTAGTATTTGCAGTTGTTTACTATTATAATGTTAAAATTAACTTCCTTTTCATATACCTTTACATATGGATTATTTTGTTCCATAGGATATATTCATAAAAGTAGAATTTGCTTGATTAAAAAGGATACCTAAAATTATTATTATTGAATAGGTACTATATGAGCAACATAAGAAAAAATTCAGAGAGGAAAAATGAATATAAAAACAATGTCCTCCATTACACATTGATTCATTTGATGCTTAAAAAGAAAAGTTTGGAGAATCTGTCATCTAATATATATACCAGCCCAGGCAGGGCATTGGATTAACTAATTCCACTGATTATCGATATCCAATATTCAACGGACCTCTTAATTTACCATGCACATTGCATTACAATGTGTGGCAGGTTTGTATTTTACTGGTCTTTAAATTGGTCAATTCCATTGCTTAATAGATTTTAATCTGAAAATATGTATTTTGTGGATTACAAAAATTGCCAGATTTTCAAAGGATATGCAGACCATTTAGTACACAAATTTTCAGTTTTTACTGCTCTTCTTGTACAAAATAAGACTTTGAGAATCAAAACAAAACCAGTGATGACAGTTTGGCTAACTAGTCTTATGACAAATGCTTAAAGGAGCTGCTTAGAAAAGACAACAATATGTCCCCTCCGCCCCATCACAGTGTTATGACAATGAATTATGATACTGTATTATCACTAGAATGTATGCTGCTTGAAGGCATAAATTTATTTTCTCTGATGTGTCCCCAGTAGCTAGGGTAGTATTAGGTATAGGATAGGGACTCAATAAATACTAGTTGATTGCGTATTATTCAAATTTAACCAAGAACTTGAGGACATAGGCTTTTAAATGATCTGATTCCAACATTTAAACGAGAGAGGGGGCGCCTGGGTGGCTCAGTTGGTTAAGCGACTGCCTTCGGCTCAGGTCATGGTCCTGGAGTCCCGGGATCGAGTCCCGCATCGGGCTCCCTGCTCGGCGGGGAGTCTGCTTCTCCCTCTGACCCTCCTCCCTCTCATGCTCTCTGTCTCTCATTCTCTCTGTCTCAAATAAATAAATAAAATCTTAAAAAAAAAAATAAAAAAAATAAAAAAATAAACGAGAGAGGTAAGAGACATTGACTGTATGCATATAGTATGCATATAAAACAATTGAAATCAAGTAACATACTGAGAGGTAGTCAGATGGAAATCATGCCCTACATTATCAAATGCATCAGATCACAAGTAGTCCTATTCTACCACCTAGTTTTAGCTTTCACAGGGCTAGGTTAGTTACTCTGATCCCAGGAGCATCTTTGCGTGATGACATACTTTATTACAGGTACATAATACAACTCGACTTATACATAGACAGAAAAAAATATAGGAACTGTCATGAGACCCAGAGGCACATATATTCAATTGGTTTACATTTGATAAAAGTTTTGATAAGATTCTTTAGGAAAAGTGAAGACAGATCTTTCATGGTTTGTTGATATTAAACTGGAAGCAGAAGTATTGACTGATTTTTTAAGGTCCCTTCTACCATTTTGATCCCAGGAAATATACTTTATAAATTATTTTTTGTCAGACAGAAGTGAATAAGAGAAACATATGCCCTCAAAACTATGTGAAACTACTAAAAGGCAAGACAATTTTCAACTTTTTTGCATTTTTTTTTTACCCCCAGTGGTAAGAATATAGCAAATCTTTGAAAAACCCAATAAAACATATGAAGTGCAAATTAGGCCCTTGTCTTTCATAAATATTTCTAGAAGTAGAAAATTAAAATGTTTCCAATTAAAAGTGCTTGTTAGGTTATTTTAACTATTACCTATGTAATTTTTAAGGAAAAGAGCTATTTGTAGCCATGATGTGTATCTGATTTGACAAAAAATATATGCTTTTTACATTGGCCATAAGGGCTAATAATCCTATAGAGATATAAGTAGGAGAAAAATAAAACTCTAATTAGTAAAATTCTGTTGCTATTTTGGAACTACAAAATATGTTACTTAAAAAAATAAAATACAGGGTGCTTGGCTGGCTCAGTTGGTAGAGCATGTGACTCTTGATCTTGGGATCATGAGTTTGAGCCTCACGTTGGGTGCAGAGATTACTTAAAATAAATAAATAATTAAAAAATATATAGATGTTACTGACTCACAAAATGCTTTCAAAACTTCTGAAACAATTTCTTTTTGAAATTTATTTCTAAAAGTCACAGAGACAAAACTTTAAACGTGACACATTTTTACTAAGGATACATGCGTGAGCAAAAAAAAAGTAAGCACGGGAATACAAAAATAAACATAGTAAAATTTTAATGAATACAGTATTGTGGATACAAGTAGAATACCACTAGGTAAGAATTGTATTTACCTTAGAAGTCTAGGGTAGTATGGATTGAGATAAATGGTTTAGGACAGCCACTTCACTATTCACAAGTTAATCAGTGCTGACCAGAAACTAAAGCAATTTATATTTTAGGTTAAGATTTTCAGTGAAATTATAGGATGAATCTTCTATTTAATGAATATGTTTTAAGGTGATCTGGCAGCTGGGGCAAGTCAAACCACAGAGAGCCCTGACAAAGACTAAGCACCAAATGACAAAATGTTTGTGGCTTTCGTTTTGGGCCACTTTAAATTTTATTTTGTTTAAATGTGTTTTCCATTAACATTCACATACAAATTCTTTCAGGCAAAAGTTTTAACATGGAACTTTCTGCTTGGAGATCTTGCCAACTGTTACTTACAATAGTTTTTAAGCAATGAATACTTCAGAACAATCCCAAGCGGATACTTAATTGGTTACAATTGTAAGATGCAGAGCTTTTTCTTCAAAGTTTTCTGGTCCCCCAAAATTCAGTAGGGCCAAATGCATTAACTGGAAGTAGCATTTGTTTAAAAAAAAAAAAACGATGATAATGAGTAAAATAACTATTTAGGCTCTCATACACAATCTTTCTAAATTTTCACCCTGTAAGAAATGATTACAATGTCCTTCAGGTTTGCTATATGCCCCACAGAATAAAACAAAACAAAACAAAACAAGGAATTTAACATTTCAACAAGCTAGTAACTATTTACTGTAAGCATATAGTGAAGTTCTGGAAGACATACCACCATACTTCAAGAAAACACTATTAACAGGTAAGCATGTGTTGAAGAAGGCAGTTTATAAATGAAACATTACAAATCTTATGTTTATGCATACAACTTATAAAATAGAAAAAATTGCTATTTTTCCAATAGTATAGCATCACACTAACACTATATAGTTAAGATCGAAAGCTTCTGTACACACGTCCACTACACCTCCACAGCAGCATACGCCTTAGACATTTTCATTTGTTATCCAACATATGCTAACCATGGTTTCACGGATTTGTACCAGTTTGAGCAGGCTAAAACAATCATTCTGCCTTATCAATTGACTATGAGACAAAGTTAACCAGTTTCAGGGAACAAAAAGTTTCATAATCAGTAAACAAACATATTAAACCTCCACACAGGATGGAAAATGCTTCTAAGGACATGATATAATCCTAACAGGAGGATGGATTATGCCCCTAGATAAAGTGTATGTGGGAATAGTTAGGAGCCTGGAGAAATACATTAAGACATATGGGACCTAAATGATCATCAAATCAGTAATAAGTACTAGAAACACAAATGTGAATTATTGACTTTTCTTGTGCAACATCATCCAGTTTACTGCTTAGGACTACTCAAAGCTGTTCTGCCACTACATGTTTGCTGTTAGTGCAAATTAATATTGAAATAGGGAGCAGTCTGAATCACATGGAATTTTGAAAAATTAGAATGATTGTATATCTAACCTTATTTTTGTATTCTGAAAATGCTATAAAACTCAATTATTTTCCTAGCTTCTTAGATCTTCTACCATCTTAGGTAATTCAAATTAAACATGGTTGCCTGCAGATTCTTTACTAGGGGAAGTAAAAGCAAAGTACATTTTGGTTTTGCTGCTGTTCTCATGTATGTGCTTTAGCAATGACAGCACTACTCCAGGCATTTATTGTACTAGTTTACATAACTAAACATGAGAAAAACTCATAGTTCAAATTTTAACAAGAAATTTTTTTTTTTTGGTGGCAGGCTTATTTTAAAATGAAAACAAAACAAAAACCCACTTAAAATCTAAAAATCAGATGGGCATTTTAACAACCTGAACTAGGAACTTAAGTCTATGAAAGAAACTTAGACATGGGAAGCTGTTTCTGAAAAATAGAACCTTTTCTTATTCACTTTGGCTTTTTTTTTTTTTTTTTAATGAAGATTTGTGGTAAAATGACCTCAAAGAAAATTCCAAGTCACATAGGGCATTCATGTCAGTGCTTTGTAATAGAAATATATTTTATAAGTATTTTAAACTTGAATGTTTTCAAGGAATTTAAGATTCTTTTTTAAAGCTCTAGTCCAAGTCTTCAGCTGTTCAGTTTTTAAAAAATATAATTTGGGTCTCCAATGGAGAGGACATAACTGGGCTAAGCTACTTCGATGACATTACAGGATAGTGAGGTTCACATAGAGATCATTTCCTGAACATGGTTGACCTTTAACAGAACTGATTATTTCCTCACCCAAACAGTTATGCAGGATACTGCCACATCTCCACTACAAAAATCTTGCCAGTCTTTCTAGACAATTGTTTACCATCCATGTTTAAAAACCTTGTACCACCAGAGGCAAAGCACCTAAAAGTGAAAATAAGTAAACTTGTTTCTAGTCTATTTACCTAAAGTCTTACAAATCATATGGAAAAATTAATGTATATAATTTCCTTATTATCTGATCTGTCAGCCAAAAACTAATTACTAGTTTTCTGTAAAAACAGGAAACTCAATCATAAAACGTGTTTAAATTAAAATGCCAATCTTGAAATCTTTTAACATCAAGACATTAAAAAAAAAAAAAAAAGCTTGCAAATTCAAGGGGATGCTGGAAATGAAAGTTATGGTTCAAAAATTTGTTTATAGTAAGAGACTAAAATCATGTCACTGCAAAATTCCCCATGGCTTTTGGCACTGACACTGAAAGATTTTAGTCTTTTGGTCACTTGAAGCTGCTACTAAATACATTAAGCCTTTTTAAAAAGGGTGAAAAAAGTGAGGAACTGAATGATAGATAAGGTAACTACATCATATACACGCATAGTTTGAAATAAAGACAGTCATTTCTTTGAGGGATCTGAAGATATAAGAACAATTTCCCACCATCCCTTCCTTTTTGAAGAGGATCCTCTAATCAGAAATAATTCCTTTAAGTTACTGTGAGTGGTGTTGCCTGGCAGCAGCTTCAATTTCCTAGGCTAGTGTTCAATCCAAGTAATTAAGTAATCTCACAAGGAATAATCATATATGGCAACAGGGTAAAAAAGCAGGGCAGTTCTTCCATGCACAAACATTTCAGGAGAAAAACCATCAATTTTAAAGATAACCATCAGGTTTCAGGTATCCTAGCATACTCTAAACCCTAAGTTTTGCTTTACACCATTGGTGACTAAAATTAACAAGTTTTGCAGTGAGGTTTTTTTTTTTGTTTGTTTGTTTGTTTTGCCTGCAACTATATACACATTGCAAAACTATTCTGCATCACATGATTTTAAATGAAATAAATATAAAAATGAACCACACAATCAACACATAACTTTAATACTCCACATTTATCTTGATCACAATGGTGGTAACCTCCTTGTCAACAATCTTGTGAGTTGAGGAGTTGATTCTCATTTTCATATCCATCAGGAAGATAAGCTCTCCTCAGCTGGTCTGACTTAGGTATGGAGCCTCCATTCTTCACATGGCGAGACAGGAAAGCACGGACTGCTGGATGATCAGCCTTCTCAAGTGGGATGTTGGCTTCCAGGCACATTTTCACAAAGTCCTGGATAACACTGACTTTCTCTGTTTGCGCAGTACTGTTGCACTGAAGGGATGCAGTTAGGGGCCTCTGCTTCTTTCTCACATTCTGCTCTTCAAATTCTGCCTTCCTCTTGGTATGAGTCTTCGACTTAAGGTGGTCACTAATGGCAGACTTGCGAACATGATTCAGAACCACATTGCAAGAAGTGCAGAAGAGTTTTCCTCCATCTTCGTGCAGCTCACCTCCAAACTCAGTGACTCGATCCAGGGGAGTCACATACAAAGCAGTCTTAGAACGGTTTCGGGCAGGTGGTGCTGTCACTACAAATCTTTCCATTCTGACTCTGAATAAGGTTCTTTCAAGACAAGAGGAACAAAAATAACTGTTACAACAACAGCTCATTCGGGAAGTAATTAACAATAAAAAGCAGGTATAAACATTTCAAGACTTAAAGACTTCAAAAAACTTAATTTAAATTAACAGACTGTGTGTCCATTAAGTCTTACCTGAAACGTGTAAGGAAAGGCAAAACCAGAGCAAGTTACTAGTAACAACTGGGTCCATTCCTTGAATTTGATGAAATTCAAATAAATTAGAACTATGAAAAAAGAACTCCAACTAACCCAGATGTCACTATCTTTTAGGAAAACCTAATCTGATGTCAATATTTAGGGTATTAATTATGTTACTCTCATTCAATTTAGATGTGTACTGAAGTTTAAAAGAGCTTCTTTTACCTTCACAGTTCTGGGACAACTGATTTTAGGAACACAATTGTAGGCAATTGTGTACAAAGTTTGTTCAAACAGGTGGGCCACTAAACTGGCCTAATTCTATATGAATATTTGTTCTGAGAAGAAAAAAAGCAAAAACTGAAAAAGAACAGACCAACTGCAATTAACAGCAGCAACAATGACATTAAATGTTAAAGCCAAGATACAGAGCTCAAAGTTGGTCATTTTTTAATGCATATATTCCTCCACTGAGTTTTCTAGAGCGTGATAATCAAGATATGCAAAGTGCTTTTTTAATGCATACATTCCTCCACTGAGTTTTCTAGAGCGTGATAATCAAGATATGCAAAGTGCTTTTTCTAACACTTTCCCCCTCTTTTTTCCATTAAAGACTAATACGTTTGTTAATTATTTATTTCACTTATTAACTAGTAAGTTAGAACAAATCTAAGAAGTTAACACAGTGCCTAGTAAATATAAGTGCTCAATCACAATTTGTTGATGGAATAAGTAAATGATTATCTTTACTATTTTTCCAAGTATTTAACTCAGAAGCAGCTTAATAATTTCTCAATTTACCCTAGTAACAAATTTTTATGATCTTTGCCAAAATCATGACATTACATTATGGACACTAAAAACTGGAGATACTGAACAAATGTTGTCAGTGACAACCATTTGTTCTCTGGAGCCATGCCTTTGGGCCAAGCTCTGACATTAGCTTATATATAAGAAATTAAAATGAATTTGATACAATTCAAGATGGAATTCTGTTCTCTATAAATACGTTAGAGAAAAATTCCTAAGTACATTCTCAACAACAATGCTTTAGAAGTGTAATCAGCAATAATGGAGTATTCTCTTAACCCATACTAGAGAATTCATAATTGGGTTATAGAAAATCTTTCTCAAAAGAACTCTAAATTGCCAATGTGTTAGACACCTGTGGACATAAACTGAGAAACAGACTTAACGTTTCACAGAAATTGTGCAAAGTATGATAAAGTTTAGATTTTAATACATTTGATTCTATTTTCTTTCCATTAACAAACTGTTCAATGCTTGACTCTCATGTGCCAAATACTGTATTAGGCTATAGGTTTTCAATGGCAGACAAGACAGACAGGATTCCTGCCCCAAAACAGTTAGCAATGAATTCCATTACACATGTTGGTACTTTAAGTCAATGGTACGTATTTTTTACTCCTATAGAAAATCAGTCAAAACTGTGATTTTGTTCTAAGCTAGTTATGAAAAACATTAAATATCTGTGCCCAGGAATACCTAAATCTTTCGCTGTGAAAGTCTTCTGTCTTTAAATATTTGGATTTCAAGCTTTAAAACAATAAACATGTTCATTATTCCCTGAAGCGTAAAATGCTCAATCGTTTGTGCTAATGTGAAAGGCCTAAACATTCCAATGTCTTGTAACTTTCCAAAAAAAAAAAAAAAAAATCTGTTTGTGTTACTGTAGAGGCAAATATCCACCCAGTAGAGGATGCTCGACTTTACAGAGACCCGAATAACAAAAGTGTTTTCAACAGAAGGTAAAGATATTTTAAACGAGGAAGTTAAAAAGTTAAGAGCAGGAATTAGCCAACAAAAGCGAAGCAGCAATTTATCTACTAGATCTTACTGAAATAAAACTCAGAAGTTTTCAAGTTTAAGTGTTTACCCGATCACTTTCCAGTTTTTTTCGTCTTGATACTTAGTAGTGAAGGGTCTCCAGCGCAAAACCAAAGACGCTTGAAATCCTGGCACTTTCGTTTGTTCAAACCCGGAGATGCCTTCAAATCAGTTTTTCAACAAGTGGTGATGGGGAAATAGTTTCTGGGCTTGCACCCTATTTTCCCTGCGGTGCCGGGAAGTCATGCCTTTACTGTAAAACATGAAAAAAAAAAAATGGAAAGAAAAAATGGGGGAGGGGGAGGGAACGAAGGGAAGATAAAAAGACTAACAAGAACGACACAGCCACCACGGAGGTGTCTTTAAAACCGCTCCCTTTAGGTTAACTCCACACTGCAAATCCGGATCCCAACGTTTACCTCCACACTCCTCAACCCAGTCCTTTCTCAGTTGTCCGCCCCGCTTGGCACCTCCTCGCGCGCCCCAGGCCCCAGGGTTCGGGAGGGGGAGGGAAAGGCGGGGCGCGGGACGTTCCCGGCGTCTGGACTCCCTCCTCCCGCGTCAAGCTCAGCACGCTGGCGCCCCACAACCCCTGCCCCGCTAGCTGGGCAGGGCCGAGACCCAGCTGCCGGCCGTGGGCCCGGGAACTCGGCAGCAGAGTTGGCGGCAGTCTCAGGGGAGGAGGCGGCAGGCGCCTGGCGGAGGCGTCTGCTGTCAGGCTTCCCGTCTCCTCCCTCTTCCTCCCGCCGACAACGGCGCCCCGGCCCCGCCCCCGGCTCCCGCTTCAGGACGGAAGGCCCCGGGCCCAAAGCCCGCACCAACGGCCGGGCCCACCCTCGGCCTCCCTAGCTCCTCGGTACCGTAGGATCGGGGCCGCCGTTAGGGGAAGTGGACGAGACCCAGTCGGAAGGGAAAGGAGGAGGAAGAAAAAAAGAAGCAAGGGGATGAGGGAGGAGGAAGACCCGTCGCCGCCGCCGCCGTCGTCGCCGTTGCCCGATCGAGCCCCGCGGCGGCCGCCGTGTCCCCCGCCGCGCCCCGTCCTCTTGCGCCGCCTACGGCAAAGCTCGTAGGCGGTCCCCAGCAACCGCCGAGCAGCATTGACCAACAGACCGCGAGTCTATCAAACAGACGGCTGATTTGGCCAATTGGACTGGAAGGGTGGGCATGTGTCTGATTGGCGGCTAGGCTTCTCCAATGAAAACTGGGGGCGTGGGTGGGCGGAGCCGGAAGTAGAGCCAGCCGAGAGGCCCCTGTCCGGCTGGGGCGGAGGGAAGGGGGAGGGAACTAGAGGAGGAGGAGGTTAGCCGAGGCAGCTACAGCGGCGGCGGCGTAGGGGCTGGTACGCGCTGGGCGGCGAGAGCCTCATGGCGGAGGAGGAGAGCGATCAAGAGGCCGAACGCCTCGGAGAAGAGCTCGTGGCCATTGTGGAGTCCCCGCCAGGCCCTGTTGGGTTTAGAGCTGCGGGCGACGGCAGAGGTGGCGCTGGCGGCGGCAGCTGCGGTGTCGGCGGCTTTGGGATCAGCAGTCGGGATTACTGCCGACGCTTCTGTCAGGTGAGGCGTCCGTCGGCCTCCCGGACTTGTCACCCGGGTCTTGGGCCTCCCTGCGTCTCCTGGCCTTCTCGTTCTCGAATCAGGGCTGTGTCCGGTGTTCGCTCCCCCAGCCCAACAAGGAGAGAGAGTGAAGCTCCCTTCTCCACCTATCCCGCTTGGGGTGGGGGGCAGGGAGCGGGACTGGGATGACCCGCGGGTTTAGGGTTGCTGAGAAAGTGAGAGTTTGTCAGGGGTGGAGGGGCTGCAGGGAAGGAGGGTCAGCTGGCAGGAAGGCTGTGTACTGACATGCCTCCTCTCCTCCAAACAGACCCCTTTCTGCCCGAGGGTCCCGCCTTCTTGGGTTTCCTACCCTGTTTCTTCTCACCTCATTTGGAATCTCTGGCAACATTTCCTGCCTTCCCTTCTCCGCCCCTTGCTCCCCGGTATTCTCCCCCTTTTCGGAGATGGGTGGCATGCCCTCTCTCTACCGCCCCCTCTCCTGTCATCGCCACCCCTCCCCCTCTGCTAGGGTCTCCTGTCATCCCCTCATGAGATCCCAGTGGGCCAGTTCTCCAGTTACTTTTTTGGGAGGTGGGGTTAAGGCAGTGTGATTGTCATCTTTCCTTTTCATACCCTGGTTCCTCGACACACGTACTGTCTTTTCTAATGGACTGCTGATGGAGAAAGTAGTTTTCCTTAAACTATTGCTCTGTTACCTCACCACCCCCTTCCATGTTTTAAATTACAGTGTTTTATGTAGACTGTGAAATACAGTGTCCGAACGGTGACGGTAAATTATTTACTTGGTCGTCTGCCACTACGATTTGATGTAGTTTAAAGTGTTTGACCATAATCAATTAGGGCAACAAAGTACTTGTCTAGGGGTAAAATTTGTGTATTTACATTCACATCTACATGTATTTATAGTTTAAACATTTCGTTCTCATTCACAACACTCTTGTTTTGAGAACTGTTTTGGATTTTTTTTTTTTTTAACACTCCGTTTCTTTATTTGTTTGTTATCTTGGATGTATAGGGTTCAAATCATGGCTCCACCACTTGCTAGCTGTGTTACCTTGTAACCTAAGTAACCTACAAGTTACTTAATCTCTTTGTGCCTTTGTTTCCTCTTCTGCCAAATAGGGAGAGTAATTAAATGAGAGAATATGTAAAGGATTTGAATCTTTTACATATTAATTGAACTTAGCTATTAATTTCATTGTGGTAACAAGTAGGAATAAAGTTAACAAGAAGTGAGCATTGTGTTTCCTCAAATTTGATTTTATGCCTTTGCAAGCATTGAAAGAAAAAGGATGGAGTTGACATTTTCAGGTAAGTTTTTAACACTTTAGGTTAAATAAATTGTTTTTTAGCTCCCTCCTCCCACTTCCATAGATAAGTTGGTTTGAAGGTGGAAATTGTCCTGGTATAAAGTGTGTCAGTTTTCTTTGGCATTGCTCTCTGTTAAGTGACTTTCATGAAAAAAAAAATTTTTTTTTTTTTTGGTATTGGCATTCACTGGATTTAGTGATTCAGTGTCTTTATAGTACTTATCTTCTAACTATGTTTTATATGTAGAAACCATGTTATAGGTAGACTTTGTATCTACGGTAATTTTAAATTTCTGAAAATAAGGTTACAGTTGATTTCTTTAATATAGTCAATGGCAGAAAATGTTTTCATTTTTTCTATGTTTTGCTTTTTATATCATTAATGAGCAACTTGGTTTTGGTTACATTTAGCTTTGTTAATTTATTTGATCAGTAATCAAGTAATCAGTATAATTTCAGTTAACTGCTGTAGAATTTGAAATTTTGAGGGCCAGAACATTTTTGTAGAACTTTTAACTACTCTTCTATATCTTGAAATCAGTTTTAAGAACAAATGAGTAAATTTAGCTTGTGAAATACAGCATCTGAACAGTGACAGTAAATTATTTTAAGAACAAATGAAGTTGATGATTCTGTAAAACTCCACTACCTCCTAAATATCCAAGAAAATAAACTAAACAGGAAATACTTAACGAACTTTTATTTTATATTGCTAAGTTATGAGTTAAGTTATACTGACATACTTTCATGTTACCAACTTTTACCTGAAACCTCATTACATATTTTATAGTACTCTAGATTACCAGTAGATCTGTTCTTAGGGTTCCTGTCCTAGTTCTACCTTGCAGGTGAGCTTTGTGAAGTTCTTTTTTGTATTAAAACTTTAAGATGGAATAAAGGATTATCTTTATTAAGTTGAATTTTATCCATTGTTTAATATAATTCTAGTATAGTAGTTCTGTTTTATTTGCCAGTAAGGGAAGCATTGGCTCATAAACTAATTCCCAAAGATTGTTTCTTTTTAAGCATTTGGTTTCCTGATATTTACTAAGAATAATATTAAGTAATGTATATTCATTAGTAAATTACTTAATCATGGGTTATCTATAAAATGGATAATATACACTTGGGTGTGTGACAGTTAACCAAATATATGAATTATACACAGAGCCTTGTGGTGTTGAAAGACTCCTATTTATCTTCGTTTTAGAAAGAAATATGAATCAAAATTTCTTGGCAGTTAGTTGTGTGGGTGAAGGGAAAGAGGAAGGAACACTTGAAGAGAGCTTCTTGTGTCTTTTACCACAAGGAAAAGTAAAACAGAAGACAGTAGGTAATGTACGTAATAAATTATGCCTACACTCAATACTTTGATGATATACTTTTCTATTTGAGAAGCAATACCAGTAATTATAAAAATCTTAAACTAAGGGAATAGCCCCTGAGGTTTCAGCTAATTTTTGAGATGATGAATTTGAGAGATTGAAAGTGTTGGTTACATGGTCTAATGTTGGACTAACTGCTTCTGTTACATCCTCCCTTGGCTCTTATTAGTAGACTCTGAACAAATGCTTAAATAGAATTGGCCCTTAACTGACATTTCATTTGCTTCAAGGAGGAAAGGAGGGGGAAAAATAATTTTTATTGAGGGCCTACTTACTAACTATTAAGGCCTTCAAATTGGTCTTATTATGCAAGTTACATAATTGAAGTTGAGGCCTGAAAAAGTTAACTTGTCTTCAGTTTCAGTAGGTGGGCAAGCTGGGATTTGAACCCAGCCTTCAATTTCTACTGAAAGGCAGATTGAAATTACAAATAAATCCTCAAATAATTAGGGGAGCCTTGGTGGCTCAGTCGCTTAAGCGTCTGCTTTTGGCTCAGGTCATGACCGAGCCCCACATCAGGCTCCCTGCTCGGCTTCTCCCTCTGCCACTGCTGCTCCCCCTGCTTGTGCTCTCTCTCTGTCAAATAAGTAAATAAAATCTTAAAAAAAAAAATCCTCAAATAATTATAAAATGAACTTTTTCTGGCAAGTTGTGTAAAAGGGAAAAGTAGTTACTGGAAGTACTCAGGGAATCATGGATGAAAAATTTTAAAAGTACTCTTTCATTATGCCACAGTATAAAAAATATTTCAAGGAATAGATAATTATTATTTCTCTGACTTCTTTGGTACTGTGAACTATTTGTCCAATACTTCAAGGTTGTAATAATTCAACTTACCTTGCTGCTAGGTATATTGAAATGTTTTCATAATAAATTGTATGCTAGCAAGTTAAGGTACTTTGTCTTAGTTTAGTGTCAGAAAGAATATAGTGAGTGATAAGTATTTCTGGAAATATTTTGATATGTTGATTAAAATAGATTTTAAATTGTTTTTTACTACAATATAGTTAATAGCCATCCCATAAGGATGTCATGAGTAGAAAAGGAGAGAATGAACCTGAAGTGCTTAGTACTATACCTAGCACATAGGTAAGATTAAATAGATAGAAGCTATTAATATTTCTGTTGTGTGAAATCCTCTGAAGGTTTAAGACGCACACTAGAGATAATCTAATCTGTAGGTCACTTATAGTTTTTATCCCATAATAAAATTTAGAGAAAATTTAGGTATGTTACATTTCTAAAATTCTGTTATTTAGGGATGCCTGGGTGGCTCAGTTGGTTAAGCGTCTGCCTTTGGCTCAGGTCATGATCCCAGGGTCCTGGGATCGAGTCCTGCATTGGGCTCCCTGCTCCACAGGGAGCCTGCTTCTCCCTCTTCCTCTGCATCTCTCTCTCTGTCTCTCATGAATGGATAAATAAAATCTTTAAAAAAAAAATTTAAAAAAATAATAAAATTAATAAAATAAAAAAATAAAAAATAAATAAAATTCTGTTATTTAATAGAAGACCCTGATGAAGTACTAAATGATGTGCAAAAACAACTACATTTCTCAGAGATTTTGTTTCTTTCAGGGGACCTTCAGTAAGTCTGGAGATTTTTTTTTTTTTTTAAAGATTTTATTTATTTATTTGAGAGAATGAGATAGAGAGAGCATGAGAGGGGGGAGGGTCAGAGGGAGAAGCAGACTCCCCGCTGAGCAGGGAGCCCGATGCGGGACTCGATCCCGGAACTCCAGGATCATGACCTGAGCCGAAGGCAGTCGCTTAACCAACTGAGCCACCCAGGCGCCCCAGTCTGGAGATATTTTTGATTGTCTTCATTGGGGGGTTGCTATTGGCATATTGTGGGTAGAGGCCAGGAAGGCTGTTGAACATGCACAGGGCAGTCCCAACAACAAAGAATTATCTGGCCCAAAATACCAATAGTGCCAAAGTTGAGAAACCCCACTATACCCTTACTTTGGAACTCAGTGGATACTTTATGTCTGTAATACTGATACAAATGGCAAACATGTATTTTTTAAAATACATGCTAATGTCTCTTACTTGAGAGAAATTAAAATTTAAGCTTTTTTTTTTTTTTTGAGTTTTATTTATTTAAGTAATCTCTACACCCAACATGGGGCTTGAACTCATGACGCTGAGATCAAGGATTACATGCTCTTCCAACTGAGCCAGCCAGGTGCCCCTAGAGAAATTAAAATTTAATTGTTTTTGGAAAATATAGTCTTTATTTTATAGTCTTAATATAGAATTTACATAGTGTTTATAGTTCTTTGAGTAGTTTCTTAGGGTATAAGAGTACATTATTAACAATTCTTGCTATTAATTGGAATTATTTTTTAATTTATTTGAATTTTTATAAATGTTTCATATGTATTTCTTTTAAAATATCCTACAGGACTTAAATATCAGGAATTGCATTTTGCTTCTAATAGAGACCTGACTTAAAGAGCTTAAACAGTTGCATACATTTATTTTTATTGTGAAAAGTCTTGAATGAGTAGTATTGGAATGATATGGTGGCTTTATCATCATAGTACCATCATTTGCTTTTTCTTATCAGTCATCCTTGTCTTATCTCAAGTTTGCCTCATGACTCAAGATAGTTTCTGGAGTTCCAGCCATCACATCGGGAGTTGTAAGTAGCAGGAACAGGGTGTGTCTGGGGTAAGCCAAACATATATTGCCCAAATCCTACTCAGTGACTTCCATTTCCATCTTGTTAGCTATCCCCATCTGAAAAACAATGTTAGGACTTTTTTGTATTGGTTTTGTTTTTGTATTATTTTTCCTGATAAACACATGTCTGTGATTCTGCTAGTAAGGGAGAAGAAAGCAAGAAGAGATGTTAGAGAGGCAACCAGTTTTTTTCTTTTTATCCCCCCAACAGCTTATCATAAAAAGCAGCAGTCATGCTCTGTCCCATTCTTAACCGACATATTCCCTGGAGGCAATCACTTGCAACTCTTATAGCGCTTATGATTTTTACCTCTATGTTTATAATTTTTTTTTTCTCGTTATAGATATGATCAGTTAGCCTAGTTGATGGAGGAAGTAGGGAGTACCTTACTACTCACTGTTCAGTATGTACACTTTGATTTTACCACCCCTCCTTGCTTTCCTCTATATTGCTTCCCTTCCTTCTAACCCCTTCCTTCACTGCCCTGTCATTTCTGAGTCTCTTACAGTTCAGCCTCTTCAGAGAATCCAGAGTTTCCATTGATCTAGGAGTTGAAGGGATCTAGGGGAGACTTTGAACAGATCTGTTTCTCACTCTCACCTCCACTTTTGGAGATATGTGGTGTTTCAGATTCCTGAGATTTTCTGGTGTTCTTCAGTACAAATTAACTTGTTCCCAAATTCTCCCCCCTTTCTAACTAATAGCTATCTGAATGTTGTCATCTCTCTCTTTTCACTGTTTTCCTCCTTGTGGGTTTAGGTCTTTTAAAACAAAAATATTTTTACTGTTATTTCAGTGGCGTTTTCAAGTGGGAGCAGAAATAAATGTGTGTTCAGTCTGCCACATTTAACTAGAAGTCTTAGATTAGTTTTTCAGCTCAATAAAGAATAATAGACATGAAAGATGATGAAAAGGAAAAGAACTGAAACTAATTCAGAGTGATTTATTTACTTTTGATAAAGAATATCCTACTTCTTGATGTACTCTGTAGTGAATATTCAGAGCTAGAAATAATTTCATCACACAGATTTACTTTGTTCCTTCTGGCAAAATAATTTTTATTACTAAATTGCAAATTAAAATTTTAGCTTTTTAAAAATCGTTTTCAAAATTTGACACATTTGGCACATTTCCACTGTTCATAAAAGGTGATTTCCATGGAAAGACATTAATTTATTATAATTAGGAAAAACAAAATAAAATGAACCCTAGATCTTGATGGCTATATTTGGGGAGCTAAATGCTTTGTTGGTGTTGTTTAATGCATTTTAGGTTGACTTTCAGAATTAAATGGTACTGATTGTTCCTTATGACATTATTTGTGATAGCAAATCCTTGAAAACAACCTTAATGACCAAAGTTAGGGGAGTTGTTACATATAGTAGAATACTATGTTCTCCTAACAGTCATATTTTTAAATATTTGTTCATATGGAAAACTGTTCATGGTATAATATCTACTGAAAAGAAACAGGAAGCAGGTAATTTTTGTAAATAAAAAAGACTGAAAAGAAATATACCAAACTGTTAATAGTGGATAACTTCTTAGTGATAAGTTTATAGCTGAATTTGATTATTTTCTTTACACTTATTAATTTTTTTATATTTTCTGGATTAAACCAACTACCTTTCTAATCAGAGGAAAAATAAAGTATAAAAAACATTTTATTTTTTACTCTTCCTACCTTCCTATCTTATTTTCTGTGAATAAATGCAGTAAATGCCAGATTACTTGAGTATGATAAAATGTTAACTCCTTGTTTCCTAAGAATATGTAAATTTTTAAAAAATGAATTGGTTAAGTGAACTTATAAAGGTCATTTCAGTTTAACCAATGAAACCCTAAATTTAAATAACTTCTTTATACACAATCTTGCATTAAAAATATGTCCATATTGCTTTCTAATAACCACCCATCGTACTAGCTTAAAAAAAAATCAATCTCAATTTTAATTTTGTAGATAAAATTGTAGCAGAAAATATTTTTAAGTGAAGTTCATTGCTTTTAAGTATTTTAATGATACCATCATTTTGCAGTTCTGCCAAACAGAAGTGAGGCACCAGTTGTACTATTATTGTTGGCACTGAATCTTGATTTTTCTGCCAAAAAGTACTAAACTATACCTTAGCAATTACAAACAAAAGCAGAAAAAAGAACTTTAAATGAAATTTAAGAAAGCTATGGTAAAATCGGTGTCTGGTAAGTTATTTGAAAACTTAAATAAGATCAGTTAAATATGGTTAATTGGTATACCATTTTAAATGTATATTAATATCTAATGGTAAGGATAGTGGAACATTTAAAATCTAAGGTAATTTACTTAGCTAAATATTAATTCTCATTACATTGTAAATCATTTATAGTAGTACCTAGTCTAAATTAGAGATTATTTTTAAGTTTCATAATTTCCAATAAATCTAATTCTAGATAGGTAACCTTTAGCTTACATATAGTATATCTCACATTGATTTCTTAGCTCCCTATTTCTCTGACAGGTCAGCTCATTATTTCAGCAGTATACTGTATTCACTATGGGTCTGTTCCTAGTATGAGGCCCAATCAGTGTCACCTGGTTAGAGTCATGGTGGAATACTGGTGGCGAACTCAACATGAGAGGAGTTCTGTCTGTATAATTTGTTACATAAGATCCTAAAGTCTAGTACACTGACACTCTGTACCAAGCACTGGGTACACTCAACTCTTCAAAGCAGAAGTGAATATGAAAATAGCTGAAAGGCTTTCCATCTAGGCAGTAGGAAAAAAAGACATTGATATTATAGTTGAAGCTTGTCAGTTATATAAGGCACTGGGTATTTAGTAGTAAGCAAACATTGTCCTTGTTTTTGTGTACAGTTATAACTTTGATAAGTTCTATGAAGAATAGGTATACAATACTGTAAAAATAGGGCCTAATAAGAGGCTTGCCTATTTTTGGATTCTTGGGCAAGTTGAAGTCTGCTGAGATTTTTTGGTTTAGTTTGAACATGTTAAATTTAAGATGCCTTTCCTCGGCCAAGGAGAGATCTTGAAGATAGCTGGATTTACAGAATCCAGAGTGTAGAAGTGAGGTCTGGTCATCCTAGCCGTGTGGATGGATGGTATTTGAAGCCGTGTGTATGAATAAGCTAACATAGGGAGATAATATGGAATGGGAAAAGAAGCAGGACTTAGAAATGAAACTTTAGCAACTCCATAGTTAAATTTCCTGGTAGAAAAGATTGAGTCTTCAAATGAAATCTGAGAAGGATTAGTTAAAGAGGTTGGAGAATACCAAGTAACTATGGTGTCATAGAAGTCAATGGAAGAGAATGTTTCAGGATGGAGTGAATGATACTTGACATTGAAAACTATTGAGATCCAACCATTGAATTAACATGGAGAGGTCTTTGGTGACTTTAAGCAGAGCTGTTTTGATGTAGTGATGGGAGCAGGAGTCAGACTGGAGTAGTTTGAGGAGTGAGAGGCAAAGAAAGAGAGACAGTAAGTATAGATAACTTATAAAGGAGAGGAAATGATATGGGTAGAAGCTGGAGAGCTTGTGGATTAAAGGTGAGTATTTAAAAAAATAGAGCGGTGAGAATTTGGCATGTTTAAAATCTGATGAAAATGATTCATTTGAACGGATGACGTAAATCTACAAAAGAAAGAAGGGATAATCTATAATATAGGATGCCAAAAAAGGAAGGAAGGTTAAGATTCAAAGCGCAAATGTAGGGGTTGCTTTATATAGGAGCTTTGGGGTAACAGGAAAGTTCATCTGTTGAGAGTACATGACGCTGGTTGGAGATTGAAGGTAAATGGAGATCTAAAATGGTAGCTTCTTAGAGAGGTTGATTGAATTGACCTACAGAACCATTTGAATTTGCTGATAATGAATGTAGAGTGACCGCTAGTCTGTACTTTTGTTCAGGAGTGTTTATCTGCATAGGTAAAGACATGATTAGTTATATGATTAGATAATTAATTATGTTATGTTGTAATTGATCAGTTAATTAACTTTGAGAAAGAAGGGCACAAGCTTATTTTTTGGCTCCATTTGTGGTAAAACATGGTACAGAGAAGTGAAAGGAGGAAAGAGAGAAGGTAAGAGAAGCGGTTATGTCAGTACAGTAGCCCCTTTGTCCACGGTTTCGTTTTCTGCGATTTCAGTTACCTGAGGTCATCTGTGGTCCAGAAGCAGATGATCCTCCTTTTGACATACTGTCAAAAGGTCAGTAGTGGCCTAACACTATGTCACATTGCCTATGTCATTCATCTCACTTCATTTCATGATGTAGGCATTTTATCGTCTCACATCATCATTAGAAGAAGGGTGAGCACAGTACAATAAGGTATTTTTGAGAGAGAGAGATACCACATTCTCATAACTTTTGTTTTAGGAAATTGTTATAATTGTTCTGTGTTATAATTAGCTATTATTGTTAACCCCTTTTTGTGCCTGGCTTATAAAATAAACTTCATTATAGATATGTATAGGAAGAAACATAGTATATATAGGGTTTGGTACTATCTGTGGTTTCAGGTATCCACTGGAGGACTTGGATGTATCCCCTGAAGATAAGGGGGGACTACTATAGATATTAATAGGTGCACAACATTGCTCTATATACAATGAGAATATGTATATGTATATAAGTGGGTATATATAATGTTTCAATAAAATGTATACCCAGTTTATTAATATATATTTCTGTAACTGGAGTTTACTAAAACTAACCATTGTCTATTTTGAAATTGAAATGTTCTAAATACTCACTAATCACTATTGTAACTGATTAGATGTGTGTATTTTATATTTTTAATATCTGAAAGGTTTATTTTTTTGGAATGTTCTATATATGTATATATAAGTCATATTTTGAGTGTTTTCCAAGTATCAGGTGCTGCAATAAGTTCTTTCATGTGTTTTATCACTTAATCCATTACCCTACAGGTTATGTGCCACTGTTTCTGTTTTATAGATCAGGAAACTAAGACCAAGAGAGTAAATGGCTTGACTGAGGCTCTGTAGCTAGTATGTGATTGTTGGATTGGAATCTGGCCAGCCTGACTGTCAAGAGCCTTTGTGTGTACTTAGCCATTTCAGTATACACATACATTATACTGTACCTAGGAATATAAATTTGGTATCTATTGTAGCATTTGTGAATATGTATTTGATAAAGCAGTTGTGGACGGAGTAGAAATAGTGATTAAAAAAGACTCAAGGCAGCAGAAACTAAAGATGTTCATGAATGTAAAAGAGAGAAAAAAAATCAAACTTAAGCTATCAGAAATTCCCTCTTATTTTTTTTTCTATCAACCCACCTAAATGGGATATACTTCTCTCAGAAGCAGTGGCTCATTGTAGTGTTTATTTTTAAAATGCAAGAGTTGTGATGATTGCAAACTAGTAGAAGTTATTTTATGTTACTGTGTTTTGAAGGCAGGAGAGTATGGGATATGTTTTAGATATTTATCTTAAATGATTAATTTTTAAAGTTTCTTTCCATATTACTTAGATAGAACCTTGCATAGATGTGGAATTCTTACTAATCCAGGGTATAGTGGATATGCGTTTTTCGACTTAATTATCCTTTTACCATGCTTTGAAAAACTCTTGCCTAAAGATCTCTCAGGTAAAAGAAAAGTCTAAATTTATATTCCATGCTCAGGAGGGTGTAGTGAAATGGATAGCTCATTTTCAGCTGGTGAGAGTAAAAATCACCACAACCTTTCTGGACCACTATTCATCAAAATATATGACAAACATTAAAAATAGTTTTTACTTTTTGGTTTAGTAATTTTCCTTAAAGCATTAACTTTTGAGGAAGTGTAAATTTGGATAGAAAGCTATTCATCATAACATTAATTTTAATTAATGAAAGGAATAAGTTGAAAATGGAAAAGCAACCAGAACATCTAAAATAGTTGAAAACTTCTCAACCCTCATAAACTATTACTTAGCCTTAAGAAATGATGTGTTCAATGACTATGTAATGACTTAGGAAAATCTAATAATACAAAAAAATTGAGGTGGAAAATTGGTAGCAGGATTATATAGTTTGAATGTAGGCTGGTGTAGTCTAACTGTGCTCACATGTGGATTTTAGAGAAGGAAAGTGTGAAGATAAGTCACATGAGCCACTTTATTAGAAATCGGATTTTTTGATGGTATAATATAGGAGCCATTCGTATGCTTCAGAGTCTGTGAACTCTCTGAAATTATTTGCAAAAAGTTGTATTTGCCATTTCCTTGTTGAGTAGGTCTGAGGTTTTTTTGGTCTGTTTTTGTTTTTGTCAGATTCTCTTTAAGAATTTCAAAACTTAGGCACCTGGGTGGCTCAGATGGTTAAGCATCTCTGCCTTCGGCTCAAGTCATGATCCCGGAGTCCTGAGATCGAGTTCCACATCGGGCTCCCTGCTCAGTGGGGCGCCTGCTTCTCCCTCTGCCTCTGCCTCTGCCTCTCTCTCTGGCTCTCATGAATAAATAAATAAAATCTTAAAAAAAAAGAGGAAGAATTTCAAAACTTGCTAAAAAAACACAACCCAACAACATTCCAAACACACCAAAAGTTATGAACCTTTACTGTAAGCCATTGTGACATAAGCAGTATTGCCTGTTTTTATAAATAAAACTTTATTGGAGTATGCACATTCATTTTTACATTTTCTGTGGCTGCTTTCATGATACAAAGTCAGGGTTGAGTAGTTGGGATAAAGGATGTAATGGTCCATAAGCTGCTTTTTGGCTCTTTAAGAAAAAGTATGTCAGCCCCTGTCCTAGATTCTCATTTATTCTTTGCAACAACCCTGTGAGATAGATACTATTTTTATCTTCATTTTATGAATAGTGCAGCTGAGACTCAGAGAGGTTAAGCAACTAACCCCAAGTCACACAGCTTGAAAAAGGAAATATAGCAAGATGTTAACAGTGGTTATATTTGGGCAAGTACAATGATGGATGATTTTGTTTTCATATATAATCCAAATTTACTACAGTGAGCATATATAACTTCTGATCTAGAGAGGAGAAAGTTGTAAAAAAAATAGGTAGAAATAAGTTGTGAGAATCTTAAAATTCATTTATCCTTTTATTATTTTGATTTCCTATGTGTCATCCTGTGTTTATATACTTAGAGTGGATATGGACTTCCCTTGGCACTTAACTCTTAATACGCAACTCCTTAACTTCTTGATTTTATGAAAAAAATTATTGTATTTATAGTTTCTTTTTTTTTTTTTTAAGATTTTATTTATTTATTTATTAGAGAGCAAGCGAGAGAGAAACAGCATGAGAGAGGAGAGGGTCAGAGGGAGAAGCTCCCCACTGAGCCAGGAGCCCGATGTGGGACTCAATCCCAGGACCCTGGGATCATGACCTGAGCCGAAGGCAGTCGCTTAACCAACTGAGCCACCCAGGCGCCCATATTTATAGTTTCTTAATTTGCTATATTAACTGAAGTCATTTTGTTCTTAAGCTCTTGAGATTCTTTGTTCTCTCTTTTATACTTTGAAGTTACCTTCAAGTATTAAATGCTCATAACTTAATAGGTGCTCTTAAAATGCTACATATGTCTGTCCAACAGTATATAACTTAACTTTTTCTTAATATCACTTGAATTATCCTTAATTATTTTAGGCATAGCTCTAGATACATAAAGTACCATAAAAGTGTTGTAGAAAGTATTCCTAAAAGAAAAAAAATTGGCTGTAAACTATGTGAAAAGCTTCATTTTAATGATTATAGAGGATTTAAGGAGGAAAAAGTCACAATTTCTGTCTTCAAGGAACTGAATCATCTGGTAAGAGAGAAAAGACGTAACTGACTACTGCATGCACTGTTATGACCTTGATCCAAACCACAGTTATCTTTTCCCTGGATTATTTTATCTCTCTGCTTTCAGTTTTTCTGTTTATTCTCCATACAGCCAAAGTGATCCTTTTAAAGACATGTGAGATCTCTTCTAAACCTTCCATGCTTTTCTTTCTCAGAATCAAAGCCAGAATTCTTACAGTGGACTATAGTGCTTCATGATAAGGCTCTTGTCTATCTCTTTGATTAGTCTTATAATACTCTTTGCCTCCACTAATTACCTTCAGCTGCACTAGCATTTTTGCCCTTCCTTCAACTTCTGTGCCCCTGCCCTTAGCCTTTGCACTTGGCTTTTGTTTTGTCTGCCAGAAACACTTTTCATTTGGATTTCTATATGGTTTGCTCTAGGACCCGGCTCAAATATCCTTTTATAAGAGAGATGGAAGCCTTCCTTGAACATCCCACATAAAGTATAAAGTAGCATCACATCTCTAGCATTCTCTTTTCTGTTTACCTTGTGTTTTGTTTTTCAAGGTACTTAACACTATCTAACATATATTTGTGTACCAATTTTCCTTCCACTAAAAATGAAAGCATTAGGGTACTTTGGTACACAGTAAGCACTCAATAAGCTTAGAATAAATGAATGAGTAAATATAAACGTAAAACAGTGAAATAGTGGCTAGTCCCACTAACACAATGTATACTGGAGAGACTATTTCTAATAGTCGTAATTTGAGAAAGTTTTAGTGGACGAGATAACATTTAAATTGAGTCTTAAAAAATTGTTAGTATTAAAATGTAGACATGAGAAAGGAAGTGGTATGAGTAGGAGGAAATTATAAATAGAGCAGATAATTTGTGAAAGGTAAATGATATGATGTATTTATGAATGGGGGTAGTTAATTGTGTAGGGCTGTGGTTCTTAAAAGTGTGATTCCCCAGACCTGCAATAGAATGTGAACACTATTAGCAATGCAAATTCTCGGCCGCACCCCAGACCTATGGAATCTTGAAACTTGGGCTGGGGCCCAGCAGTCTGTGTTTTTCACAAGCCTCCAGATGATTCTGATGCATACTAAAGTTTGAGAACCACTGGACTAGAACATATATTCAGAAAAGTATTGGTACATATTAAGATTGGAAAACATGGGTTGGTCTAGATCTTTGCTTAGGAATTTGAATTTTAGGTTTAAAGGCACAACAGTACCATTATCAATCTTAAAATATTGTTTTAAAACAGACTTGATAAGTAATGAATGAAAGCCTAGTCAAAAGGAAGCTATTGGAGTATTTTGGAAAAGGAGTGATTGAAGGACTGACTGGATAGTGGCAATGAAAATGGAGAGACAGGAACAATTTCAGGAAATATGGAAATAAAGTATTTAGCATCTGGTTAAATGTGGAGACAGGAACAAAGAATTTTATGAATTTGCATTGGGTTTCTAGTTGAAATGTCTAGGAATATGGTGGTAGCATTAATGGTAAATGGTAGAAGGAAAAATTAAGGGATCTGAATGAACAGTACAGTTTGACTACTGGGTTTGAAGAGAGTGCATTCTAAAAAAAAAAGGAAAAGAAATTGTTAATCGCTAGGCAGAATGGACTTTTTTTAATGTTGAGGATATGCATTTCCATTTAAGAACAAGGCATTTTCAGGTAACCGATGATAAAGTTTATTGAAATACAGAACTCATAATTTCTTTTCTCTTTTTAGTAATACTTTAGTATTTGGAGTAAAGGCTTTTTAAAAGAAGAGCCTTCTGTGTTTGAGAGTTAACTTACCTGTGATTGTTTTCAAGTTTAACATTTCCTTTCAGGTTTTAATTTGGGGACAGGGGACCAAATGTCAACACATCTAATAAATTAGATGAAATGATTTGTCTCCCATCATCAGGTTCACAAAGAATCCAAAGAGGGTAAGATCCCAAATTCTTCCTTCCAGAATTTTGCTTAATTGGAGCCAGTGGGTCTTTCAGGTGCCCCTATGGTTAGAGGTGGGGATTTTTTAAGAGCTGTAGCTTGGGTTGTCTTTCTCTGATTGGGGGTAGCTCTTTTCACTTCTCCAAAAGAGAATTATTTAACTCCCAATTTCTTTTGTGTCTTAACTTTTTAAAGAATCCAGAAGGTCAGTAGGGCAAAAATTTATTACTTTACCCAGTCCAATACCCATTAAAATTAGAACAGTAATTCCTTCAACTTAGTACATAGTCCAGTTGATTCGCATTACTTTTGCCAGTAGACTTTAGTGATATCACAGGGAAGATGGGTGCACATAAAACAGGATATCAAGTCATTTTTGGTTTCAACCTCACTAGGGTGCCAGTCAGTTGTGCCAACTGCCAGAGTCTAGAACGTGTACCTAAGTTTTACTGGGAAAATTCATCAAGTGATTGATTGTGCCACTGTATGTTTACCATATCTTAGGGGGCAGTGGGAGCACTTAATCTGAACATTTCTACTTCCTTGAAAGTGTATCTGAATTTCTGACTTGCAGATTTCTGTGGAAGGCAGCCCAGGGCACTAGAATGTGTTTGATGTTTTCTCCTTTAGATTTTTTTCATATTAAAAACTTTTAATTTCCATTTCTTCTGTGTAGTCCTGGTATTCCTGTGCTGTAATAAGTGTGCATTCTGTTTAGTGGCACAGCTTCTATACCATCTCTTGAAAATAGTGTATCACTTACTTATAGTGTGTAAAGTTCAAGGCACGATCTCCACAAGACTCCAGCCCTGCAGTTTCCAAAGCCCCAGTGTCCTATCCTTATCTCTGGATTTCTTTGTCCCCAACCTTGTGCCAGGACATTTTTAGTCCTGTGCTACCTTGGCTATTGCCATCTTTCCTGAAATTCTTAGGCCTGTTGAGCTAAAACCATAAAAGAACTCCTGTTGTGCCCCTATTTGTATTATTTGGATAATAACCATAAACAGGTACCAGAAATGAAGCTGCTTTGATGTTTCTGATGTCTGTGCTTGAAGGAGCCCAGTGAAGACAATATCTCTTTTGCCACTTGTTCCTCTAGACCTTTTCTTTACTCTGCTTTAACTGTTCTGGGCCATGCATCATTTGTTCTACTTCATTGGTAGTGTAAACATTCCTTTTTGTCACATTCCTTTCAGCAATAGTAGGTTATGCTACTTCAGATAAACATAGCTGGTTTTTGTTTTTGTTTACATTTTAGCCTGTTTTTAAGTTGGCTTCTCTTGTCTTTCTTTTCCTTTCTCTTTGCCTTTGGGCCCAGGTTTGAATGTTCTACAATTTACCTCTTGTAAGATTTCCCATAATGTCATAGATGAAAGTCAAGGAATTCTGAGCTCATTAAAAAGCATTCATTATTAAACAGATTTTGCCCACTCTCATCTCCCTGACTTAAAGAAAATTTTATCAGCTTAACCTCAGACTTTCTCTGATTGGGGGTAGCTCTTTTCACTTCTCCGAAAGAGAATTATTTAACTCCCAATTTCTTTTGTGTCTTAACTTTTTAAAGAATTCAGAAGATCAGTAGGGCAAAAATTTATTACTCTACCCAGTCCAATAAGACTGACCTCTTATTTTTTCTTCAGTGTTGTTTTACTTATTCACTCTCTGGTGCCTAACTTTGAGTTCCTCGTGCACTTTCCATTGTGGCACCATGCCATACCATACATTACCCTCCATAATAATGAGTAATTTGAAATGTCCATGAAATGCTTCTGGTATTTTAAGGTAATCTCTCAGCTTTTTTTTTTTTTTTTTTTTTAAGCTTCAAATCTGTACAGATTTTATGTTACCTTATATAATGGTCTTCAAGATGTGGTTTTTCACTTGCTCTTATTATGGACTTTCTATTTCTTTAAAAGAACATCTTACCATAGTTGGATTTCTAGTCTGGTTCATTCTGAGATTTCCATCCAGGGTTACCTACCATTCCTCTGTTACGTACCTTTGGAACTAGTCACCCTTCCTTTCTAATGAGGAACAACTAAAATACCTTTTCCCCTTAATTCCACTTTTAAGAGCACGTAGTTCTGATATATATGTATTTCCTTTTTCCTTTTTCCAATCTGTCTAGTCTTCTTTTTTTTTTTTTAAAGTTTTATTTATTTGAGAAAGAGAGGGGGGGAGCAGGGGGAGGGGCAGAGGGACAAGGGGAGGGAGAGAATCTCAAACAGACTCTCCACTGACCACAGAGCCTAACGCGGGGCTCAGTCTCATAACTCTGAGATCATGACCTGAGCAGAAATCAAGAGTCAGACTGCTTACCCAACTGAGCCACCCAGGTGCCCCTATCTGTCCTTAATTCTAAGGGTAAACTTATTCTTAAGGTAGTACCTCTCTTCCATCTTTATCAACATGACCTCCTTTTATTTTTTAACTCTCCCACTGTTATTTTAATTATAAGTGTATCATTTTTAAACAAATTTAGTTCTTGAGACTGAGCAAACCTGGTACCTAAAGTTAGTGTTTAATGCATGGACCTTTTAAGTTTCTCTTTTGGCCTCTGAATTTGTAATAATTCCATTGAATTTTTTTTTCTGTCCCAGCCTAAAAAAGTGATTTATGTCCTATATAATAAGGAATCTTACTCTTCTTCATCTGTTCACTTGATAAAATCTACTGGCCATCTTTGTTGAACTCAGATAAAATCTTCACATCTACAGCCTTGATGAGATTTATGAGCTTATAAATTCCAGAAGCTACTCGAGACCATGTTGTAACACTGAGTTTAGAAGCCTTTGGACAAGTCACATGAATCTAAGAGCCGTTCTTTGAGAACAAAATTAAGAGGGAGAGGGACAGAGTTTAGTTCAGCTGATCTAGGACTAACTATTTATTTTTCAGTTTTTATCAAATTAAGAATTTTCCATTTTTTTAACATACAGTGTTACATTAGTTATTTTAGTTTCAGATGTACAATATATGTGATTTGACAGTTCCATACCTCACCTGGTGCTCATCACAGCAAGTGCATGCTTTAATCCCCATCGCCTATTTAACCCATCCTTCCAGCCCTTTGGTAACCATCAGTTTGTTCTTTATAATAGTCTGTTCCTTGATTTTTTTTCTCTCTCTCTTTTTTCCCTTTGTGCATTTTTTTTGTTTCTTAAATTCTACATATGAATGAAATCATATGGTATTTATCTTTCTCTGACTGATTTTGCTTGGCATTATACTCTCTAGCTCCATCCATGTCATTGCAGATAGTAAGATTTCATTCTTTTTCATTTTCACCTATTAATGTCTAAAACCCCTATATGACTAAAGGACATTTAAAAAAAAGCAATAATAAAATCAGGGCCTTAGCCATACCTGCAATACTGTCTCTGGCTAGGTCATGCTGAATTGAAGTCAGATGCAGAGCTCTGCTTAGCCCAAGCTAGTTAAGTCATTATGTGCACACACATCTGTGTATACCACTGGCATCCTACATTCTGTTTGATATTCATATACATTTGTGTGTGCGTATATTTTGGGGTTCACTTGTTTATTTGACAGTTTTAATGTTTATGAGGGAGCATTCAGTATATTATTCTTCCTAGTGAGTTTGGAATCAAATGAAAAATTGACAGGGATCAAAATTTGTCTAGAATATTTAAAATGAGCCTATTTCTTCTTTGGGTCAACATAAAAGTTGGGTCTTATTTTTTTTTTTTTTGGAAAGTTGGGTCTTTAAGCAGATATTCAGGCAACCACATGGAGGACTCTGGCTTGTCTCATATGATATGGAAGCGGAAAACTCAAGAAGGAGATGAGAGCCTTCTGGGAGTGATATTGTAATGGAATATTCTTGCTTTGGTTTGTAGCTTTGACTAGCTAATCATGAAGATTCCTTTTAATAGTAAGATTGTGTGGAATATTAAGGGGTGCTCAGTTGGTTGAGCATCTGACTCTTGATTTCAGTTCAGGTCATGATCTCTGGGTTCTGAGATTGGGCCCCACATTGGGCTCAGTGCTCAGCGTGGAGTCTGCTTGAGATTCTCTCTCCCCCTTTCCCTCTGCCCCTATCTCCCATATGCACGTACACACACACACACACACACACACTCTCTCTCTCTCTCTCTCTCTCTCTCAAATAAATCTTAAAAAAAAGATTGTATGGGACATTAAGATTTAGAGGTGCTTACTCCATTTTCCGTTTTGTAAACAGTTGATTCTTAATCACATTTCACTATTTAAGATCTTAATGTTGCAGAAATACCTATTTAAGGAGTGGTGAGCTGAATAAACAGTGTGCTTAATTGAGCACCCAAAAGAACTGGGTTTTAGGTTGTCTGTTACTGAAGATTATGTCCTTTGTAGATTCCAAACAACTTTTAACTTATTAGGATCTATTTCTAAACCATTTTGGTGGGTTTTTAAAATATGACGTTAATTTTAGATTTTCTTTACGGGATTATCCTGATAGAAAAAGTCAAATGACAGTTTTGTTTAGAATAGAACTTTTTGAATAGAACTTTTCTTTATCTTTTTTATTCTCAATGGAAAACTGGTAAAAAATAAAAAAGAATCCTCAGGTATCTGTTCAGGAATGAAGCATTTTATTTGTATTGCTATATCTAGGATATGCATCTCTTTGTCAATGAGTATTGAACTAAATAGTTGAAACTCAGCAGTAGCTTTTGACTAGATTTTATTTGGGAGTGGCCTGTCTGCTTGCTTAAAGTGCATAAAATTTGTTGTAATTCATCATACTTGGAAACCTATAATTAATCAGTTAACATTGATGCAATGAAATAGTCGAAAAGTTAGCTTAGCTTTGCTATTTTCTTAGAGTGTACTGGTATGTGCCAGGAATTATCCTAAATTTTAATACATTATCTGACTTCTCTCATCACCCTGTGATTAAGGTGATACTAAATTCATTTTATAGGAAACTTAGACTGAGAAGTATAATAATTTTACTAAGTTTACACAGCTAATAAATGACAAAGCCAGGTCTATGTGATTCTAAAACCTATACTCTTTCTACAGTGCTGCCAATCTACCTATTTTTCCATCTGACCCTAAAAAAATACCCATAGGCAAGGGTAAATCTTGATGTGTAGTTAGGTAACAAAGTAGGGAAAGTAAATGTATAATTGTACTTATGTTATAAAATAGCCTCTAGAAAATAAATTAGAATATTGAAATTTGAGGGAAAAGGTGAAAACAGAAAAAACTTTTTAAAGTTTTAAAAGCTGAACTTATTTTATACTTATTGAAAATATAGTGTAATTATCAGGAACAGAAAAGTAATATTGGTGTAATAATCACTAAGTTACAGACCTTATTAGAAATTTAACCATTTTTCCACTGATAATTTTTCTATTCCAGGATGTTATTTCTGGATCTCACATTGTGTTTAGTTGTTATTTACCCTTAGTCTCTTCCAGTGTGTAACAGTTCTTCAGTTTTTTCTTATCTTTCATGACCTTGACACATTTGAAGAATACTGATTAGTTTTTTTGTAAAACATCCCTCAGTTTGTGTTTGTCTGATGATTTTTCATGATTGGAATGAGGTTAGACATTTTTGGCAAAAGTACCACAAAAATGCCATTGTTTCTTTCTTGGTATGCTAATATGAAGAGATTTATGATAATGATATGTTGTATTACTGGTGATATTTACTTTGATGATTTGGTTAAGTTTGTGTCTGTGGGGTTTCTACACTCTCTTAAGTTACTATCTTTTTATTTTTAGTTGATAAATGTCTTGGGGGAGATAATTTGAGACTGCAAATCCTGCATTGCCTCAAACTTTTTTTTAAGATTTTATTTATTATAGAGAGTGAGCGAGAACGAGAGAGCACATGAGCCTGGGGGAGGAGCAGAGGGAGAGGGAGAAGCAGGGAGCCCCATGTGGGGCTCCATCCCAAGACTCTGGGATCATGACCTGAGCCAAAGGCAGCTGCTTAACCGACTGAGCCGCCCAATGCCCTTGCCTCAAACTTTTACCCACAAATACTAGCATTGATCTATGGATCTTGTCTGCAGCATTCATTACTGTGTATTTGCCTAATGCTGATTCTCTATTATCTCTCTTTTCTTCTGTGTTTAATTGGGATTTTACTGTGAGGAAGTGCTATCTCATCTCTAACATTTATTTATTTATTTATTTTTAGAGAATCTTTTTTTTTTTTTTTTTTTAAGATTTTATTTATTTATTTGAGACAGAGAGAATGAGAGAGACAGAGAGCACATGAGAGGGGGGAGGGTCAGAGGGAGAAGCAGGCTCCCCGCCGAGCAGGGAGCCCGATGCGGGACTCGATCCGGGGACTCCAGGATCATGACCTGAGCCGAAGGCAGTCGCTTAACCAACTGAGCCACCCAGGCGCCCTCATCTCTAACATTTATTTATCTGATTATTTGTATCACTGTGGACTCCTGGATATGTATCTTGTTCTATGGATTAAAGTCTAATACTATCGTTTATTTTGTTGCTTAAATTGTTCCAACTTTAGCACTTAGGCGCTCCTTCAGGTTGGCTCCTGTGTTTTTATACCCCATCATTTTTTCAGCATTTCATTACTTTCTGGCACCACAAAATGTTCTAGTCTCATCTTGTGTTTTCCCTGCTTTAGGCCTGCTGGAGGAGGCCTTGAGGAGTCCACGTTTCTTTTTTGGAGAACAGTGTTTAGAAACCAAGATTTGGTCCCTAAGTGTATATATTGCTACTGGGGTGTTACTGCTCTTACGCCCTCTCAGTAGACAGAGCTAGGGGATTATTTATATATATATAGTAGCTATGTTACAAATGAATAACATAATCATACTGAAGGCAGTGGGGAAAATTTAGGTATTTAGAAAGTTAGCAAATTCATTCAGAGCATCGATTGCATATGAATTATAGGGGGACACTTTTTCGTCCATAGTGATTGGATGATGTATCTTAATGTTCTTAAATAATGAATGTAATTTTAACTGAATGGGTTTACAATAAGTCTGTCTTTTGACAATTTTGCCAGAGAATGAATCTGTGCTCATTCTCAAAATAATTTGCCTTGGTAAATTAAGATATGGCAGTATATGGCATATACTAAATCCCTTTTAGATCAGGATATATGCTCCTGTAAATGGGAGTGCTGAGAAAGTGCTGCAGGATCATTGCACAATTCCAGCATCTTTCTTTGGCAGTAGCTCTGCCCTTCTTTTGAACTCCCCTTATATCACGGCATGCTTTGGCTTTAGCTTTAACTTCTTTCAGCAGTATTCATATAGTTTCTATAAATTACAGTAAATTGCACTGCAGTATTTTTGTTATGCTCTTCAAAATGAAAAAAAAAGTTTTTACCAGTCTCTAATGGACTATTGATCTTGATCCTGTTTCTTAGACCACTTTCTTGAAGAATTTAGAAGTGTAGCAATGGTTGATTTTAAAGATTCAGGTAAATACTTTTCCTTTGTTTGCAGCAGCTTCAACATTATTCTGGCCATTATGTTGAGACTGTGACTTATTAGAATGCAAAAGAAAAAGAAAAATGGAAGAGGTGTTGCTTGCTGTACTTTGGTCTGGTAGAGCACTTTCAGATTATGATGTTATGTTGTCCACTTTCATTAGCTGAGTGCTTATGATAGCACAGGAGAAAAATTTCCAATAAAAGGGAAATGTAATGTACAATTTCACATGTTTTAAGGAAAATATTTAAAAGAGAAATAGTGTGATAGTAAGTCTTAAAGTGTTAGGTTAATGTTACATTGCATTAGCAGTGTCTCACATGATATTGAACAGTATAAGAATGATAGTAAATTTCAGTAATTTTGTTTCTGTCCCTTCATAAGTATTCTAACAAACCTATTGGAGGTGTTGCCCACAAGGACTTTTATTGTGTTAGGTTTGGGCTCATCTAGATCAGGCAGTATATTAGTAGCAGAATCTTGCTGAATGAGGGAAGCTATAATAAGAATAGAAGCCGAGAAAATAGAAAGTTTCTCTTTTAAGGAGATAAACTCATCCCATAAATAGGAAGTGAATAAGGTTATAAGTAGATAAGGATTAGGGCAAACTGTTTGGGATGGAGGACAGGAAAATATGAGACGCTCAGGTACCTATATTTAATGTGGCATCGGAATGGGTTATGGTGGCCAAAAAGAGGTTAATAAAACTGGTCAAACACTCTTGTGAAGAGAAAATTTAAAGGCGGGTAACCACAGTTTATCCAACTTTTTTTTTTTTTTTTTTTTTTTTTGCCTTTGGTAGTTTAGAAAAGTGTGTCCTATTTGGGGTCATCATAGTAGTAATTTTTACTTCCCAGTTAACTTTCTGGTAGTGCAATTTGGAATTGTCAGAGAACCATGAAGGGTGTAAGATTTTATCTAAGTTAGCCTGCCACAGTTTCATGGATACTGGCAGAAAACATGAAACTCCTGGGTCAGAGATAATGGACTTTATTACTCATGGCACAGCAAGCAGCATGAGCTTCATGCTCATGGTGGTTCCCCTTGCCCCTCAATGCTCATAAAGGTGATGTAAGTGGCATAGGTGGATCCTGCACTCGCAGTGAGTTTTCATCATAGCTGAGGAGCCCCAAGCTTAGGAAACCCTAATCTTTTATAATGGTCTACAAGTGTGTCTGCCTGGCTCTTGCTCCAGAGAGAGATGACATTGTAATTATGCTAAATAGTAAACAGGCTCACTGCTGTGGAGGGAGACATCATCTCTATTTTTCAAGGCTGTTGCCTATGAATATCTTTGAAAAGATGAAGGCAGTTGGGCCCTTTTTTGAAAAACTGTAGAAATACAAGAGACCCATGGAAAATTGTCTCCTAAGAGGAAGTGATGAGTGTGAAAAGTCCTTGAGCTCTGAGTGTTCTTGGCTTTTGTACTCTGTTCTGTTTTTTCCAGCTTTTAAAACAGAGTTGGCAAACTTTCTCTGTAGTGGGGCAGATATTAAATATTCTAGGCTTTGTGGGGCGCCTGGGTGGCTCAGTCGTTAAGCGTCTGCCTTCGGCTCAGGTCATGATTCCAGGTCCTGGGATCGAGCCCCGCATCAGGCTCCCTGCTCCGCGGGAAGCCTGCTTCTCCCTCTCCCACTCCCCCTGCTTGTGTTCCCTCTCTCTCTGTGTCTCTCTCTGTCAAATAAATAAATAAAATCTTAAAAAAAAAATATTTTAGGCTTTGTGAGCCATATGATTTCTGTCGTAACTGTATAACTGGTTGTTTTAGCAGGAAAGTAGCCATAGAGAGTATGTAAATGGATGAATCTGGTTATGTTCCAGTAAAGCTCTATGGACATTGAAATTTGAATTTCATATGATTTTTAGACATCACAAAGTATTTTTTTCAACCATTTAAAAATGTAACATCCATTCTTAGCTTGTGGGTCATACAAAAACAGGTGGCAGGCCACATTTGGCCTGCAGGCCATAGTTTGCCAACCTGTATTATCTGATGTATTTTAAAAATATAATACATTGTTTTAGTATAGCAGTCTTATATATGAGAAATCATAATTAACATTATATAGCAATTGATAGTTCTTAAAATGCTTTCTCATAAATTATCCTAATTTAGCTTCACAGTAAACCTGCAAGATAAGTGTTATTATCTCTACTTTATAATGAGCAAACTAATGCATAGAGAAGGAAGATGACCTATCCAAATTCATAAAGCTAGTAAAGTGACAGAGCCAAGACTAAATATATTCTGGACTCTTCTCCATCTTATTGTACAGCTTAAACTTTTATAATCGGAGCATCATGCCACTATATCTTTTTAATACCCATTGGTGCCAGAATGCTTAGAATTTAGTCTTTAATAAATAGTAATAGTAATGATCATGTTCATTTCTAATTTTCTTTATTACTACATTCTACTGTCTAGCTATTTTAATCTTTGATAATTGATGTTTTGACAAAGGCTGGATATGGGAGGTGAAGGACATTTGTTAGAGTTTATTAAAGATTTGGCAGTTGGACAGTATAATTATTCGTATACTATATTTCTTTTCCACATTTTCAAAGATAATTAGTTAATTTTATTTTCAGATGTACACTATGAAAATAAACAATAATCTTTTTCCCCCTAAATCATTTGTATTCATGCTGAACTAATGCTTTAATTTATCTAGTAGTTTCATCATAATTTTTAAACTCAAGATGTTGAGAATATTTTCTATAATAATGTACTTTCTGGATTATTTCTCTATCAGGTGGTTGAAGATTATGCTGGAAGATGGCAGGTCCCTTTGCCACAGCTTCAGGTTCTTCAGACTGCACTTTGCTGTTTTACATCAGCCAGTGCATCATTCCCAGATGAATGTGAGCACGTACAGTATGTTTTGAGTAGCCTTGCTTTGTAAGTACGCTTTACTTCTTATAAAAGTATTATTTTTCTTGACATATCTGAGAATTGGGTTTTGATTATTTTCTCTGTGGAAGTAGCCTTTCCTAAAGTCTTCCCTCAAAAAGAAATTTCCAAAACCCTGCACTGTAAAAAAAAAAAAGAAAGAAAGAAAAGAAAAGAAATTTCCATTTCTTCAATAAGTATTTAGGTTTAACTTTGAACATATAGCCATAATTTTACTCTTAGTTTTAGAGTTAATTGGAATTTTTGCATAGATTCTTATGGTCACTGCCATCACTTTGCTTTTTTAATTCCCTAGCACTAATGGTAAGTCCCCAAATACAGCAATTGAGGCCATCATAGTTAGCAGAGGGACCTTAAATCAGGCCAGAAAGAGCTTAGGAAACTCCTGGTTTTTAAAAATACTTGTAGAGGAATTCAAGTTAAAGATCACAAACCTGAGCACTTGTGTTTATTCTTTTTGCTCCGGTAGATCCTACTAAAGTGATAGTAAAGATGTAAAAGAGAGAAATACAGTGAAAAGAAAGTAGAGATGAGCCATCAGTGAATGAAAGATTTCAAAAATTTTCTAGGGGAGAGAACAGAGAAGAGTGTTCATGACAGAAACAAGTCACAACTTCATTTTCTGTTTTGCGCATGTGTGCACCTCAGATCACACATCACAGTAACACGTTGTAAAATCATTTATCAACATTAGAAAATACAAGAGAAAATACCAGAGAATGTCTTGTAGGATCAGTACTATTTAGTGACATTCTTGTTTCATATATTTATTTTTATGTATGTGTGTATACTTGATTATTGGTAAAACATTTTAAAAAACTGTAGCAGTTAAAACAGAATTACCTTCTGCCTTATAGAAGGTCTAGCTTGTCTTGCCCCCCTCCCCCAGAATCCTAGAGAGGTGTAGAATTTGAATATGCAAGGTGTGAAATAGAGAGTAGGGAATGAGATACTTTGGGAGAATGCAGATAAAGGAGTTAATTGCAGTTTTTCCATTCCGGCCAGTCACCAAACCTTAGGGCCAAGTTGGGGTAGGGAAACAGAGTTGCTACTTTTTTTCCCCTCCTCTAAAGAATTAAATGACTTTGGAGTAATGACCTTTGCATTCTGGAAGTTAAAGTTTCCTCTTTGAGACAACTAGGTAATCACTTAATTACCCTAAAGAAAAACTTGTCAGTCACCAAAGTCTAGACATGCTCATAGAGCTCCCAATTAATCTGTTTATGGCCTTATTCTTAAATATTAATGAGGATTCAGGAATCCTCAGACAGTTGAGGAATGCCTTCAACATGAAAAGAATACAGTGAAAAACAAAAACTTCGAAAGAAAATAAAAAATAAAGAAAAATATAAAATCTATAATGTATATTTTCAGAGAGAGTTAAGATGATATGTGTAACATCAAAACATCAACATATCATGCTGTGTGAATGGAATAATGAGATACCAAAAATGAGTCTGTTTAAATTAAGGAAATCTAATGATGGTTAAAATTTAAAGTTCTGTAGGAGGAAATTTGGAGGGTAAAGTTGGAGAAATAATCCAGGATGTAAAACAGTACCAAAGAGAAGGAATGTGTCAGAGGAAAAAAAAAATGATATGGTGCCTTTATGCAGGAGGTTCATTATCTAAGTAGTTGGAGTTCCAGAAAAAGAACTTAAAGAAAATATATTGGAGGAAAATTTTAAAGAAAAAATAAAAGAATTTTCCAGAACTGAAAGTCATGAACTTCCAGACTGAAAGAACTCAAGAAGTGCTTAGGACAGTAAATATAAGAGATACTCTGTTAATTACACCATTTGTGATTTCAAAATACCAAGAATGAAAAAACAGATTTGAACATCTTGTAGAGAGGAAAAACTAGGTTACCTACAAAGGAACAAACATCAAGTTGGTATCAGTCTTCATACAACTCATACAACTAACAATGGGTGGTAGACTATAATGAATCATTGTCTTGAAAAATTTGAGGAGAAATTATTTTCAATGTAGGATTTTATACTCATCCAAACTGTAAGTGAAGTGTGAGAGTTAGAAAGAACATTTCCATGTATATAAGGATGTAGAAGATTGACTTGTCGACATACCCTTTCTTTTAGGAAGTTATTAGAGAATGTATTCCAGAAAATGACAGTGGATCTAGAAAATAGTGGTTTTTTTACTTGAGATAGAGGAAAGAGAAGTCCTAGGATCACTGTTGAGTAGTAGGTCTCATAGATCACCTTGAATAGGTAATATTCAGTAAAACTGGAGATTTGAGAGTAATCTTGAGAATTTAGAACCATTTAAGGTAGTGATAAAAAAAAAAAAGGCAAGAAAATAAAAAGGGAATTAGATACTCCAGGAAAATTAAAAATAATCTGAACAGGAAAAAACACAGAATTATAGCAGACTACTTCAATATGTACTGAGTGTTATTTACATAGTTTTCTTTTTTTTTTTTTTTTTAAAGATTTTATTTGTTTAACAGAGAAAGACACAGCAAGAGAGGGAACACAAGCAGAGGGAGTGGGAGAGGGAGAAGCAGGCTTCCCGCTGAGCAGGGAGCCCGATGCGGGGCTCGATCCTAGGATCCTGGGATCATGACCTGAGCTAAAGGCAGACGCTTAATGACTTAGTTTTCTTAATGTAAATGATGTTTACTGACTTTAAACTTTATAGAGTACAAAAATAATTACAGTTACAGAACAGAAGGAAATTATTAACCATTCAATATAAGATTATTTGATGGAAGTTACAAGTTGAAAGTGAAGAATAAGGGCACTAAAAAATATCCTTCGATTCTTACTTTACAAAATGGAGTATCAGTAGTACATGAAACCATAAATAAATGTGTAAGTAAAGTTATAAAGATCAATAATAGAAGAACTA
Organism: Mirounga leonina; assembly: GCF_011800145.1. Taxonomy (NCBI): domain Eukaryota; kingdom Metazoa; phylum Chordata; class Mammalia; order Carnivora; family Phocidae; genus Mirounga; species Mirounga leonina. Next base: position 13,631,254 of record NW_023270431.1, read on the forward strand.
ATAACTAATGGGAATGTGGAATTGGTTGTGTGAGGAATTAAATTCTCTTCTCCCACAGCAGAAAATCAAGAGGTAATATTTAAAATTGGTAAATAAAGAAATACTGACAAAGCTTATTATCAACAGCTATTAAAAATTTTGAAAGTTGTTAATTCTAGAGCATTGGACTAGTGAGAGAGAAGACTGAATTCTTTCTGTACAGTTAGCATTTTTAAATCTTGAAGGTGTATTAATTTCATATATATGAAGTATATGGTTTTTTTGCTTTATGTATGTATATAAAATTTAAAAGAGTACATGTACATTGTGTTTCTTTAAAAGTTTATTTGTAGATATTTAAAATTATATGAGAACTGTGTGAGGTGATGGATATGTTAACTAGCTTGATTATGGTGATAATTTCACTGTGTATATGTATTTCAAAACATCAAGTTGTATACCTTAAATATATATAATTTCTGTTTGTCAATTATACCCCAGTGAAGCTGAAAAAAAAATTGTAGGAGGAAAGAGTTTAGAATATAACCTTATAGATTTGTAAGAGCAATGCAGTGTAAAGAAAATTATATTATTTAAAAATGTATATTTCTTTTATTTATTTTTTTTTATGATGCCCAAATGAATATGGAAGATGTATTAGGACTTTCTGATTATAATTGACAAACATACTCAAGCTAGCTTAAGCAAAAAAAGAAGGGTGTAGGGGGATTTATTAGATGACTACACCATGGAAAAGCAAGGACTAGAACTAGTTTCAGGATTTTCTGAATCCAGAGAATAAAATATCATCTAGAACTGTTCTCCCCCTTTCTGTCTTCCCTTTTTTGTCTTCATTCACTCAGGGCTCCTGACAGTTCTGCAATTAAGCTTAGTTTATTAACCAAGGGAGAAGAACCTCCCCCCACCCATTTGTAATCCTCAAAATATTTTTGGGAACTTGAGCCCAGCCAACTTATGTGCCTCCTGCTTTGACTAATAGCTGTGTTTAGGAGAGTATAGTAAGAATTTTGGCTCAGTCTGATGATCAGCTCACCCCATGGCTGGGGGAACGAGGATACTACATTTACAGGCCAATCAGAACCATAGAAATGTTGGAGGGGTAAGCAAGTTCCCTCAAGAAGCAAATGAGGGAGTGTGAAAGAGAGCTGCTAGGTAAACAAACATAACAGATGTCCACTACAAAGAATAATTTTATGTGTCATTTTGAAAACTACTGAAACAGTTTTAGTTATTTTCTACTGATTTCTGAGGAAAAGAAAATAAGTATCAAAAGAAATAACATTATTTGTAAGCAAAAAGTATTATTCTTGTTTCAGTGCCTGTTTGGATTTTTCCCCCACCTTTCACCTATATAATCTTTGTTAACATTCGTGTTATAATGGGAAATACTTTTAAGGTTTTCAGAAGTACTTTTTTTTTTTTTAATTTAACTCATTTGTTAGTTTCCGTTTCATTGCTTGCTATCTTTTTTACTACTGCTAATGAAAAAAATAATGTATTAAGCAGAAGCAAATTTTTGCACAGTGTTAGGCAAAAGAAAGTAAACTATCTTAGTGGTTTGTCAAAGAGTAATGTTTCTTATAAGGAAAACTTCCTGCATTATTTGAGTTTACTTTAACAGAAAAGTTAATTGTATTTTTAATACCAGAAGAAAAATGAGGAAATAGCAACATGGTGATACTATTAAAAGACTAAAGAGTCTTTAACAGTGTTCAGTTTATTTTAATAAAAATATAAACCAGAAAATTCTTCTAATTCCATAATCATTCATTCATTCATTCATTCAGTGAATCTCTTGTGCTTGGTTCTAGGCTAAAATAGAAAATAAGAGAGATAAGTCCTTGTTCTCAAAGATCTTACAAAGCTAAAACATATTAAATAAGCAGTCACAGTATTATGTAATTATAATTATGAAAGAATTACAGGGTACCATGAGAGAGTATAACAGGGGACTTGGTCTGGGAGGTCAGGGAAAATTTGCTGGTGAGCTAACACTTGAGCTGAGCTCTGAATGAATGATAACAGTTATTTAGATGAAGGAGCAGAAGAGCCTCCCAGGGATGGCAAATAGAATGTGCAAGGTGACTGGATAGGATGTCAGGATATTAATGGATTTCATTATAATTCATATCTGTTTGTTGAATTCTTGTTTGTGGTCCATATCATGTACTTAACGTTTCTTACTCACTTGACATACTAAAAAATTATAGGTGAGCTAAAGAGTTAAGTAATATCTATGAGATTTTGTTTTATATAAATATATATATAAGTATGTATATATATATATATATAAAATATATGTTAAACATATAAGTTACTTTATTCTGTGGCAGTATTATCTGGTCCATATGTCCACCTTCATAAAAGCCTGTTCCATCTTGTAAATTATACATATGTGAAGATGTGCCTTCTATAGACTGGGAGACTACAAAAACTACAGTTTTGTGAAAGTCTTCTTTACAGGGAAGGAAGGTGGATTCTGTTTTTATTCATACTTGAGTTTGTTTGTTTTTTTTTTAATTTTGTGGCAGTGAATATAGTCATGTAGAGAATTGTCTTAAATTGACTAATTATGATTTTACCTAGGTTGACTCGTTTAGTAAGTGTATTTTCTAAAGAAATGAAGATTTAGCTGTGTGTATATGTATGTATGTATTTTCACTAAAAAGGACTTCAGGTTAAATCTCTTCTATAGATAAGAAAACTTAGGCCTAAGAAGTGTAGGGGACTTTTGCAAGTCTGAGTTAAGTGTTTTTTGTTTTGTTTTGTTTTGTTTCCTATTGTTTTCTTGTTTTAGATTGGTTAAACACTGATTTCTGTTTTACAGAGCCAAACACCCTGAAATTAAGTGGATCTTTAGGCAGAGAACTTAGACTTCACCAGTTTTATATAAAATAAAAGCAAACTTTAATGTTGCCTTTCCAGCCACCTTTAGCCCAACAGAAAGTAAATGTTCATAGATTTTAGCATTCCACACAGGGTTCCATGATGGACAGTACCTATTTGCCTGGCAGCCGTTTAAGGTCCACAAAGATCTATATGATCCACTGGGGAGGGAACTAGTTCAGCTAGTAGTATTTATTATGTGTAGTGGCAAATACTAAAAATGTATACCCTAATATGCCAAATTGCCTAGAAGAAAAGACCAAAAGGCCGTCTCTTTCATGGAATTAAATGGGTATAATCAGTGTCTTATTTAGATTGGTTAGACATTCATGTGTTAGGCCACACATGTAATGATAGATCAGTAACCCTTTCTGACTATGTTGCTAAATGGAATTACATTTTAAACATATTTTGTACCTAACTTCTATTCAACCAAGTTTTATTTGGTTGTATTTATAACTTAGGTCTAGGCTTCAACTAACTTAGGAAATAGCTTACAAATTAAAGGAAGAAAGGATAATTATAAAGGGCTGTTTTGGGGGTGGGGCCAGGCCCCACTAAAGGTGTATGTCTTATGGCCCCAATCTGTATGTCCTTTCTCTGCAACATGTAGCACTTACTGCTTCTTGATTTTTTAATTTTTTGACCAACACTTATTCAAAACCTTCTCCAATTTTATATCTATTATCTTTACTAATCATTTGTGGCAGGTGATCTCATTTATTTTACAGAGAAATCTAGGCTGTCTAGCCTGCTATTTCTTTGTTTTCTCTCTTTAAAGAAATGATTTCTGGAGCGCCTGGCTGGCTCAGTTGGTAGAGGATGTGACTCAGTCTCAGGGTCATGAGTTCAAGCCCCACATTGGGCATGGAGCCTACTTAAACCTTAATTAATTAATTTAAAAAAAGAAATGATTTCCTTTTTGAGGCAATTGGTGATCTTAATTTAATTCCCATATTAAATTCTCTCCGCATTGCTTTGTTTTTCTTTACCATTAAATTAGAATATTTTGTTTTCAGGATTTGTTGTAGCTAAAGTCAACATTAGACAAACCTGCATGCATTTGTTTATACTGGCTATGTTTAGAAACTCAGCATTTCATTTGGTGCTAGTAATGCTTAGAATTTTTTTCCTTATAATTTTGGCCTTTATTGTTCCATTTGTTAATTTTGGGGTGAAGCAATTGAGACTTCATTTTATTGGCATTTAATAGTCATTTTATTGGCAAAGAGATAGAGAGGGATTATTAAGTGGTATATTTGTGTTGACAGAGATGAAAAGTGATCAGGTGATGACATACTCTATTCCCATCCATGTTGATATATATCAGAACCTAGAGGTATATACATGCATAGTTTTATAAAATGGTATTTACTGCTTTTCTAATATAATTGAAGGAAGGCTTGATAATTCTTGGTCAGTGGAGATACACAAAAACTAGAGTGAAAAAGCAGTAGACTAAAAGCTATTACTATTTTCACTGCTTTTAGGAAGATTATTCTTTAGAAGATGTATAGAGTCATTATGAATTGTGTAAATACATGTTTGAATTTTTCTGAATTTGAATGTCTTTATTTTGGGCTAAGCCAGATTCCTGAAAAACTACAGATTTGAACCTTTTAACTTTTCCTCCCTTCCTCCTAATAGCTTTGGTTTGTAGAACTGGACCACAACATCATACTGTCAGCTTTCACTGTGGAATAAAACAAGAAGAAGAAAGAAAAAGAAATGCTTCTGAATTGTTGAAAAGATGACAGAGTTTTGCCCATTGCTCCTTATACAGAAATCTTAAAAACATTCTCTTAGATGCACCTAAATTACATAAAAGCAAATATTAAGAGATCTAAAGGGACAAATAGACAGTAATATAATAATGGTAGGAAACTTTAATATCCCACTTTCATCAATGGTTAGATCATGCAGATAAAAAATAAGGAAACATTGGCTTTAAACAACACATTAGACCTGACGGACTAAACAGACATATACAGAATATTCTATCCAAAAGAAACAGAATATACCTTCTTTTCATGTGCACAGGATAGATCATTTATTAGGCCACAAAAAGGTCTTAATATGTTTAAGAAGAATGAAATTGTATTAAGCATCTTTTCTGACCACAGAGGTATAAAAACAAATCAATTACAAGAAGAAAACTGGAAAAACTACCAATATGTGAAGATTAAACAGCAATCTATTGAACAAATGGGTCAAAAAAGAAGTCAAAGAGAAACCAAAAAATACCTTGAGACAAATGAAAATAGATATATGTACAACATACCAAACTTACAGGATGCAGCAAAAGCAGTGCTAAAAGGGAAGTTCATAAAGATAAATGCCTACTTTAGGAAGCAAGAAAGAGCTCAAATAAATAACCTAACTGTACATTGCAAGGAACTAGGAAAAAAAGAACAAATGAAGCCCAAAGTTGATAGAAGGAAATAAATAACAAAGATCAGAATGGAAATGAGAGACTAACCAAAAGAAAAGATCGATGAAACTAAGAGCTGATTCTTTGAAAAGAGAAGCAAAATTGAGAAGCCTTTATCTAGATTCATCAACAAAAAAAGAAGACTCAAAATCAGAAATGAAAGAGAAGATAGACAAGTAATACCAGAAATACAAAGGATAAGAGACTACTGTGAACAGTTACACACCAACAAATTTGACAACCTAGAAGAAACGGATAAATTCCTAGAAGCGCATGATCTACCAGACTGCATCATGAAGAAATAGAAATCTGAACAGACTAATTACTAGAAAGGAGATTGAATCAGTAATCAGAAACCTCCCAACAAACAAAAGTCCAGGACCAGACGACTTCACTGGTGAATTCCATCCAATATTCAAAAAAGAATTAATATCAAACTCCTTCAAAAAACTGAAGAGGTGGGAACACTTCCAAACTCATTTTACAAGGCCAGCATTACCTGGATACCAAAACCAGAAAGGGATACCACAATAAAAGAAAAATTACAGGTCAGTATCCCTGAGGAGCATAGTTACAAAAATAGTCAACAAAATATCAGCAAACTGAATACAGCAGCCTATTAAAAGGATCACACACCATGATTAAGTGGGGTTTTTTCCCCCAGGGGATGCAAGGATGGTTCAAGCATTCACAAATCAATGTGATATAGTGCATTAATAAAATAAAGGGTAAAAATCATTATGATTCTCTCAATAGATGCAGAAAATCATTTAAGAAAATTGAATATCCATTTATGATAAAAACTCTCAACGAAGTGGGTATAAGGGAACATACATCAACATCATAAAGGCCACATATATCACAAGCCCATAGCTAACTCATACTCAGTGGTGAAAAGCTGAACGTTTTCCCTTTAATAAGACAAGGATGCCCATTCTTGCCACTTTCATTCACATAGTAGTGGAAGTCTTTGCCAAAGCAATCATGCAAAAAAAAAAAAAAAGTCATCCAAATCAGAAAAGAAGTAAAACTGTCTCTGTTGGCAGATGATGTGATATTATGCATAGGAAACTATGAAGAAAACTGTTAGAACTAATAAAAAAAAGTTAATAAATTTGCAAGATGCAAAATCAGTGTACAAAAATGTTGCATTTCTGTGTACTAATAGTGAACTGACAGAGAAATGAAGAAAACAGTCCTATTTACAACTGTATCAAAAAATAAAATATCTAGAAATAAATTTCATCAAGGAAATGAAAGACCTGTACACTGAAAACTATGTGGCACTAATGAAAAGAAATTGAAGAAGACACAAATAAATGGAAAGATATTCCATACTCATGGATTGGAAGAATTAATGTTGTTAAAATGTTCGTACCACCCAAAGCAATCTACAGATTCAGTGGAGTCTCTATCAAAAATCCATTGGCATTTTTCACAGAAATAGAACAAATAATTCCTACGATTTGAATGTAACAAAGGAAGAACAAAGCTGGAGGCATCATATGACCTGAATTCAAACTATGTTACAAGGTTGTAGGAATCAAAACAGTATGGTATTAGCATAGAAACAGACACATAGATTAACATAACAGAACAGAGAGCCCAAAAATAAATTCACGCATATGTGGTCAGTTAATTTATATCAAAGGAGTCAAGAATATATATTGGGGAATGGACCGTCTCTTTAGTAAATGGTGCTGGGAAAACTGGATAGCCACATGCAAAGGAATGGAACTAGACCATGTCTTACACCATACACAAAAATCAACTCAAAATGGGTTGAAGACTTGAACTTAAGACTTGAAACCATAAAACTCCCAGAAGAAAACATAGGTGATAAGGTCCTTGACGTTAGTCTTGGCAGTGAAATTTTTGGATTTGACACCCAAAGCAAAGGCATCAAAAGCACAATAAACAAGGGGGCTTACATCAAACTAAAAAGCTTGTGCACAGCAAAGGAAACCATCAACAAAATGAAAAGCAGCCTACTAGATGGGAGAAAATGTTTGCAAATCATACATCTGATGAGGTGGTTAATATCCCAAAGATACAAAGAACTCCTGTAACTCAATAGTAAAAACCCAATCTAATTAAAAAATGGTCAGAAGATCTGAATGGACATTTTCCCAAATAAGATATGCATTTGGCCAACAGGTATATGAAGAGGTGCTCATCACTAATAATCAGGGAAATGCAAATCAAATCACAGTGAGTTACCACCTCACACCTGTTAGAATGGCTAGTATCAAAAATACAGGAAAAAATGTGTTGGCAAGGATGTGAGAAAATGGAAACCTTGTGCCCTGTTGGTGGGAATGTAAATTGTTGCAGCCACTATGAAAAAAGGTGTGGAGTACCCTCAAAGAATTGAAAGTAGAACTATTATACAATCCAATAATTCTTCTGGGTATTTATCCAAAGAAAACAAAACCATTATCTTGCAAAGATACTGTTACTCCTATGTTTATTATAGTATTATTTACAATAGCTAAGACATGGAAAGAACCTCAGCACCCATCGATGGATAAATGGGTAAAGAAAATATGATACATCCCTCTCACATAAAATGTGTATATATCTCATATATATATATCACAAAAAAGAAGGTATCACGTTATTTGTGACAACATGGTGGACCTTGAAGGCATTTTCCTAAGTGAAAGAAGTTAGAGAAAGGGTGTTGAGTTTAATAAGTTCTTTCTAGATTTTGGATACTAGCCCTCTATCTGATAAGACATTTGTAAATATCTTCTCCCATTCTGTAGGCTGTCTTTTGGTTTTGTCAACTGTTTCATTTGCTGCCAGCAGTGTAAGAGTACCTGTTTCCCTATACCTTTGTCAATACTTGTGTTTAAAAATTTTTTTAATTATGACAGTTGTCAAACCTATTCAAAAGTAGAAGGAATATTATAATGAACTGCCCTATCCATCACCAGCTTCAACATTTATCAGCATATCAATTTTGTTTTCTCTGTACATCCCCACTCCTTACCCACTTCTAGGTTTGTTTTTTTTTTAATTTACAGCTTTATTGAGGTAAAAATTTTGTATTATTTGTGCTTTGCAGGTGTATACTTTGATAATTTTTAGTAAGTGTGTAGAGTTGTGCAGCTATCATCACAATCCAGTTTACATTTTCATCACACTGAAAAGCTCCCTCATGCTCATTTACAGCCAATCCCCAGTCCCTCCTCAGCCCAAGGCAACCCCTGATCTATTTTCTGTCTCAATAGAGTTGTTATTTCTGGACATTCCATACAAACAATATATAACACAATATATAGGCTTTTAGATATGATTTCTTTTAATTAAAATAATGTTTTTGAGGTTCATCCATGTTGTAACACTTACCAGGAGCTCATTCCTTTTTGTTCTGAATAGTATTCCATTATATGGATATAGTACATTTTGTTTATGCATTCAGCAATTAATGGATATTTGGATTGTTTCCAATTTTTGGCTTTGAACGTTTGTGTATTATTTTTTTTTTTTAAGATTTTATTTATTTATTTGACAGAGAGAGACACAGTGAGAGCAGGATCACAAGCAGGGGGAGAGGGAGAAACAGGCTTCCCGCGGAGCAGGGAGCCCGATGTGGGGCTCGATCCCAGGACCCCGGGATCATGACCTGAGCCGAAGGCAGACGCTTAACGACTGAGCCACCCAGGCGCCCCGAACGTTTGTGTATTATTAAGTCTTGTATGGACAAATGTTTTTATTTCTCTTGAGTAGCTACCTAGGAATGGATGTTATATGTTATGTTTAACATTTGTTCAACACAGAACTGCCAAACTGTGTCCAAAGTAACTATACCATTTGAAGTTCTAACCAGCTGTCGGGGGGGGGTGTTAGTTTCTCCACATCACTAACATTTTTTATATTATTTGTCTTTTTTATAATAGCCATTCTAGTAGTTATGTGGTGGTATCTCATTTTGGCTTTAATATGCATTTCCTCAGTGCTGTTGATGGCAACCATCTTTTTGTATACTTGCTATAGCATGTCTTCTTTTTTTTTTTTTTTTTTGCATGTCTTCTTTTGGTAATGTATCTATTCAAATCTTCTGCTCATTGTTGGATTGTTTGCGTTATTGAATTGTAGGACTTTTTTTTATATATTCTGTTTATACATTCAGTATCAGATAAGTGATTAGTAAATACTTCCACTCTAGCCTCTCTTCATTTTCTTATTGGTATCTTTTGAAGTTTATTCCTGGTTTTAAGAAATTTGATTGTAATTTGCCTTGTGTAGTTTCCTTTATGTTTCTTGATCTTAAGCTTCTTGGGTCTTTGGACTTACAATTTTAACCAAATTTGGGAAATTTTATAAAAATAAAAAGATTTTTATTTTTGAGTAATCTTTATATCCAATGTGGGGCTCAAACCACAATCCTAAGATCAAGAATTGCATGCTCTATTGACTGAGCCAGCCAAGCACCCTCAAAAATTATTTTAGAAAGCATCATTATGTTTTCTTAAGGGATGACACTTGAAGAGAATCCACAAATGACCCACAGTTTACTGATGGTTCTGTTCATTTTTATCAGTTCCTTTCTTTTCTTTTGGTGTGTTTTATTTTAATAATGCTCTCTCTTGTTTTCATTGATGTTATCTTCTGCAGTATCTGATTTGACATTAATCCCATGTAATGTATTTTTCATCTCAGATATTGTATTTTTTGATGTATAAAAGTTTTATTTGGGTCGTTTATATCTTTCTTAACGTGGTTATTCTTAGGAGTTGGCAAACTATGGCCCATGGGTCAAATGCTGCCCATGCCCCCCCCCTCCTTTAATATGGTTTCCAAGCTAAGAATAGTCTTTGTATTTTTAAAGATTTATTTATTTTATTATTTATTTAATTTATTTTTAAAGATTTTATTTATTTATTTGGCAAAGAGAGAACAGGGAGCACAAGCAGTGGGAGAGGGAGAAACAGGCCCCCTGTCGAGCAGGGAGCCCGATGTGGGACTCCATCCCAGGGCCCTGGGATCATGACCTGAGCTGAAGGCAGTCGCTTAACCAACTGAGCCACCCAGGTGCCCTAAGATTTATTTGAGAGAGAGAGAGAGAGCAAGCACGCAGAGGGAGGGGCAGAAGGAGAGGGAGAAAAAGAATCTAAAGCAGACTCTCTGTCAACCATGGAGCCAGACTCGGGGCTTGATCTCATGACCTCCCAAACCTAAAATATCTGGCAACCCAGCCTCCACCCTAAATATAACAGTAGAGGAGGGGCACCTTGGTGGCTCAGTCAGTTAAGCGTCTGCCTTCAGCTCAGGTCATGATCCCAGGGTCCTGGGATCAAGCCCTGTGTCAGGCTCCCTGCTCAGTGGAGAGCCAGCTTCTCCCTCTCTGCTGCTCCCTCCCTGCTTGTGCTCTCTCTCTCTCTCTGTCAAATAAATAAAATCTTTAAAAAAACAGTAAAGGAATTTGAAACTGGTGGTACACTGAAGGTCATGATAGCAACAACATAACTCAAACCCACTTAATTCATGACTAGATTTACTTAAATTTCCATAATAAAGGTCTAATGGAAGAAAAGGCATGTCTATCCCCTGGTATAAATACTATTAACATCAGTCTATGCTGTTGTATATCATGAAATCCAGCTTTCAGCTAAAAATTATTGACACTATCAAGAGAAAATCAATTAGAAGAACTAAATTCAGGTATAAATGCTTTAGTGGAAAAGGTTGATAACATGGTTAAACATTGGGGATTTTAGCAGAGAGATGGGACACTTTAAGAAAGAATTCAAATGGAAATGCTGGAAATGGAAAACACAGTAATAGATGATGAATGCCTTTGGTGGGCATATCAGTAGAGTTGACACAGTTGAAGAAAGAATGAACGAACTTGAATATAAGTCAATAGAAATTACCCAGACTAAAAGTAAAAAGAGAAAAAGAGAAGAAAAAACAGAGCACTTAAAAAAGAGCTTTAGGGAAATATGAAACTGTATAATATACGTCTACTAGAATCCTAGAAGGAGAAGAAAAATGAGGCTGAAGAAATACTGCTAAAGTGATGGCCATGAGTTTTCCAACTATAAAGAAAGACATCCAACCACAGATCCAGGAAACTCAGGAGCAGGATAATTTCAAACATATACACCCTGACCTACCACCTAGATCACCTAGATCCATCACATTCAAACTCTGAAAATCAGAGAGGAAATCTTAAAGGCCACCAGAGTAAGGCATTACCTAATTTAGAAGATTACAGAAATACAGCAGACATCTCAGAAACTATGCCAGTCAGAACACAGTGAAGTGACATCTTTAAAGTGCTGAAAGAAAAAAAAATAATAATAACTCTCCAACCGGAAGGAAATTAAAGATGTTTTCAGGGAATCAGAAGCTGAAATTACTCATTCCCAGAAGATGTGGACTACAAAAGATACCATTCTAATATGATGCCAGACAGAAAATCTACTCAAAGAAATGAAGAGAGCTGGTAATGATAAAAACTGAAGATAAATATAAAATAGAATTTTCTTGTTTTTAATCACTGTGAAACATAACTGCCTAAAGCAGAAGTTGGCAAATACTGTTTTAAAGGGCCAGGTTTTTTTAGACCTGCAGACTGTAGGGTGTTGTAACTACTCAACTCTGCTCTTGTAGCACCAAGGCAGCCATAGACAATACACAAATGAATGCATGTAGCTGTGTCTCAATAAAACTTTTACAAAAACTGGCAAGCCAGCCTATGGGTCATATTTTCTAAATGCCGAGATTACAACAAGAATTGTAGTGAAGCACTGTTGGTTTATACCATATTTAAAATGAAAATGAATGACAAGAATAGCACAAAGATTCTTATACCTAAAGCAGCATAGTATTTGAAGGCATGCTGGGATTTGTTAAAGATATATATTGTAAATTCTAGGGTAATCACTAAAAACATTGAATACAGAGGTGGATATATTAAGCCCAAGTGGAGATAAAATGGAATTATAAAGTTACTTAATCCAAAAATAGGTGGAAGAAGAGGTCAAATGCAATAGTGAACAAGATAGAACAAATAGAAAACAGCTATTAAGAGAATAGGTTTTAATCTAAGCACATCAAAAATTATATTACATGTAAATGGTCTAAACCTATTAAAAAAGACAAAAGTTGGTTAGTTGGATAGAAAAACAAGATCCACTAACATATATAACCATACCCCTATGCCCTTTTTATGTAAACAGATACACACTTTTTTTTTTCTTAATATTATATCTTAGAGAGTACTCTTTGGAGATAAAGATTTAGTCCAAGTCCCTGTTTATACCTCATAGTATTCTATTGTGTAGATGTGCCAATTTATTCCGTCATATCTGCTAATGATATATATTTGGATTGTTTCTATTATTTTCCTATTATAAATAGTGCTATGATTAATATCCTTTTGCATGCATTTTTTTGTTTTTGCCAGTAGATTTTTAGGGTGGGTTCCTAGAATCAAAGAATGAATAGATATGTAATTTTGCTAAGTAGGCCAAAGTTTTCTTTATAACAGCTCATACCATCTTGCATTCTCACCCACAAAATTAGTCCTTGTTTACATTCAACTTTACCAATTTTGTGTTATCAGACTTTTGATTTTTTTGCTAATCTAACAGAGGAGTAATGGCATTTTAGTGTATTTTTTAAAAAAAGATTTATTTATTTATTTTAGAGAGAAAGAGAGAGAGCACAAGCAGGAGGGGCAGAGAGGGAGGGAGAGAGAATTCTTAGCAAACTCCATGCTGAGCGCAGAGCCCGATGCAGGGCCCCATCTTATGACCCTGAGATCAGGACCTGAGCCAAAATCAAGAGTTGGATGCTCAACCAACTGTACCACCCAGACACCCTTCAATGTAGTTTTAATTTGTATTTTTAATATGTATTTTCCTTTCTTTTTTTTTTTTTTAAGATTTTTTATTTATTTGAGAGAGCAAGAGAGCAAGAATGGAGGGAGGAACAGAGGGAGAGGGACAAGCAGACTCCACGCTGAGCAGAGCCTGACATGGGGCTCCATCTCACAACCCTGAGATCATGAGCTGAGCCAAAACCAAGAGTCGGATGCTTAACCAACTGAGCCATCCGGGCGCCCCTTAATTTATATTTTTCTTATTGTGAGTGAAGTTGAACATCTTTTTGCATATCCTTACAAACCATTATTTTTTCATTCATCTTTTGATTTTGCTTATTTTGTTCGTATTTTTAGACATTTTAAAATGTAATTAAAATTTGTCAGTATTCCTCTATTGCTCTTGCATCTTGAATCATAGTTAAGAATGATTTAAAGAAAAATGATTTGTCTATAACCAGGTTATATGGGATTTTTTTCTGATATTTGTAATGTCTAATTTTTTATATTTAAGTTTTTGATACACTTTGAATTTTTTCTTGTTTGGAACCTAGAGTGAATCAGTTTTGTCTTATAACATTTGACTATCCAATACAAAGAAGTCAACTTTTTCCCTACTGATTTGAGATGCTGCTTTTGTCATATATGCACTTTTCACATCAGTTGGTCTATTTTTGGATTTTTCATTTCATTAGGCTATTTTTTCATCTGCCAATACAATGGTGGTTCAATTATAGAGGCTTTACAAAATGTTTTAATATTGGCTTGCTCCTTTTCATTACTCTGTTTCATGGTTTTTCTAGATATTCAGCTTTCTAGATAATCAACTCTCCTACCTCCACAAAAACTTGCAAGTACTTTTATTTGTATGTAAATTTTAAATTACCTTCCTCCAGTCTAAGGACACTGGAATAATAATCCTAAAATTTCTCCTTCCAACTTAAATGCTATTTATGTCATGTGTTTTTGCTGTATTTTAAAGCCCAGATGAGATTATTTCTTCATGAAGGGTGTCAAAATTTGTAGCCTATATATTCACTAATTTGCATCTTAGATCCTTCTTGCTAATTTAATTTCCTATCTATTTGAAAACAGTTTCTATTTTTCTGTGGTTGTTTATACATTGTTTTTTTTTTTTTTGTATTTGATGTTTTATAGTTTACTGTGATTAGCTAGGTTTAGACTTATTTTTATTAATCCTTAATGGGGTTTCCTGGGCTTCCTAGATCTGAGGGTTGGTATTTTTCATCAATTATGAAAAAGTCTTACCTTGTTTTTGTCTTTACCTCATCTCTCTCTCTCTCTCTCTTTTTTTTTTTGTGCAAGTATAATTAGACATCTTAGACATGTACACTCCATTCCCTGTATCTCCAGTTCTTGCTTGTGTTTTCTGTTTGTCTTTCTCTGTTGTATTCTATATTAGTAAGTGGATTTCTTGCATTTGGATAGTTAATAAGCATCATACTTCAGTGGAATTTTCCTATGGTGGATAAATACACAAATTCACATTCTTGTATTTCAGGGTGAAAATTACCTATATGCTACAGAGACCCCAAAAAAGAATAGTAATTCTCGTTGTAACTACCAAACAATCTACTATGTGTGTCTTATTTTAAGGAAGTCTGATACTTTATTACCATTTGTAATAGATGAGAAAATATAGTCTGACTTCCAAGAATCCTGATGGTGGTGTGTAGTTTGTTTCATAAATAGGGACTGTACCAGTACTCTACTTATTTAAACTTGCATAACTCATAGCAATATACTGATTGATGCAAGTCAAGTAAGTATGATTATATAATGTATAATTTTTTAAATTCAAAGGCATGCTATTTATCATGTATATGTCCCACTATAAATAATTTGTTTTTATAGAAGTCATTTTAAGTAATTCTATTTTGAATAAATATTTCAATTTATGTAAATGAACTTTAGTTAACTCATAACTTGGACTAAGGTTAATTATAAATTGATTAGTATATCGACTGGTAATATTAAATATTGTATTAAATATACATTATACAAACATTAAACATTATATTAAACATATTCAAAATTAAAAACTGATATAAACATACACTAATAAATTTTTAGAAACCCTTTGATGAATTTAGTCAGATATCTTAAAAAGCTTCATAATGTAAGTGAAGAAAAATTGATGTCTTATGTTTCAACAAAATTGACAGTACACAGCAGAGAAAAACAAATCTATGAAGATCTGTGTTTCCTCTTAGATTATTGAAGGAGGAACTTTGATGGCAATGTTAATAATAAAAATTAACAGTACTTTTATTATTAGCAAGCATCAGTAGCACAACCAGGGATTGATTGTTCTAAGTGCTTTACAAAAGGTAGTTATTATTTCTGTTTTATAAACAAATAAACTGAGGCATAGAGCTATTAAGTGACTTGCCCAGGGTTACATATCAAGAAAGTGGTGGAGCTGAGATTGAAACCCAAACACTGTGGCTGTAGACCATGGGTGAGTAAAGGGCCAGACAGTAAATATTTCAGGCTTAGCTCTTAAGGTTTCTGTTACCACTACTCAGTTCTGTCATTGTAGTGTGCAAGCAGCCATAGCCAATATGTAAATGGATGGGTATGGTTGTTTTCTTATAATACCTCATTTATTGACAGGATATTTGAATTTCAGATCATTTTTACCTGTCACGAAAAGTTATTCCAGGTTTTTCTTCTCTTCTTCTTCTTCTTTTAACAATTTAAATATGGCTAACTATTCTTATCATGCATTATTCAACAGGCTATCATTGGGTCAGATTTAGCCTGTGGATAGTAGTCTGCCAGCCCTGCTCTAGATTGCTACATATATTTTGGGGGTCCTACTTTGTTCTAGTCTGGACTCACCCTCCATCATAGAGTTTTCTTCCATGAGGGCTAGGTAACTTGATCTCTAAACATTTAGTTGATCCTTTATACCAGTCAATAGGAAATACAACAGGTTTGGAGCCTGAAGTTTCTACTTCTATAAATAATCTAGATTTTTCCCCTAGTGATTTCACTACCACATAAATACTTGTTTACTTCCCTGAAACCCTAAGACAGAGCTAGCTAGATTTGTTTTTATTTACTCTTTTGTTTTTATTTACTCTTACTTTGCATGTAGTTTTAACATTTTAATGTCATTATCATGGAGTTGGGCCTTGTTATTGAGGTAGCCGATAGTGGGGTCTGCACAGATCTCTATCTTTTGTTATGTTGGCTCCCCTTTCATTTTCACATAATTCAGACATTATATAATTCTGCATATTTTGTTGGATTTTTTTGTACAGGGTCACATGCGTCTGCATACTCAGATCTAAATATACTCCATAGAACATTTTATTTCCACTAAAAACCTTTGCTATCTCTCTCCCTCTTTTAATACAGTTAATTGCCCTACCAGTCAATACTATCTACTCAACATAATGATGCAATCCCTTTCCCTTCTACTTAGTGCAAACTTAATGCCGCTGTTTCAATAGGTTATAATATATACGTAAAGTACAATATTATGATAGTACAGAATCAGCTATATATTTGGAGAGAAGGAAGGGAATTTTAGACCAGATTCCTATGTAAAATTGTGTAAATAGGTCTTGAGGAAGCAAAATAGATCCAAAGACCATAAGAGCATATGAGTTAAGGAAATGGGGAGAAGCTGTGATTGGAGAGCATAAAATTTCTGATAAAAGTTATGTGTGTAAATATAGTTTTGAATCAGACATAAAAGTTTTTATATCAAGATAAGGAATTTGTATTTCCTGCTATAGATTAATGATCTCAAATATCTACATAGAATGGGAAGGGAATGTTAGTAAAAAAATCAGTTAAGCAGCTAGTATGTTGGAGAGGTGGACAGAGACTGGCAAATTGGAAAGGAGGTTCATGTTCTGTCTAAAGGTAGTAGCTGCTCAGCTTATTTTGTCATAGAGAGATGCAAACCCTGTGTTATAGGGGTTCCTGTTTCATAGGAGCTCAGGGAAATCTAGATTTAGTCTGAAGTAGCAAAGTTTTTAAGTATTAGCAACTAAAATATTTTTAAAAAATATTTTATCCATACAAAATAAGTGTGTCCTCTGAATGTCTTTGCTTTTAGATGGTACAATCCAAACAGCAGTTTGTAAAGTCTGTTAAGTCAAATCATTCTGTGTTTTAGGATGATAACAATGGCGGCAGCTATATCAAACATGTACTTATGAGTGAGTGAGTGTGGAATAGCATAGGAAAGGTCTATTAGAAATTTAAAGATGATGTAGATGTGAATTAATGGTATAGGGATAGAGAAGATTCCAGGGGTACATTGATGGGGCTTTTTTCATATTCATCAATAGTAAAATAAATAATTGCAAAAGGGTTAATAATGACAATTCTTTACATTTCTGGCCCCCAAATTCTGTTTTACTTACGTGGAGTCGACTGCTTTTACCAGTTTGTTGCATATCCCTCTAGATACTTTGACAATATGCATTGGTATTCATGTGCCCTCTATCCCCTCCCTCCCTTCACACAAATGATAATGTAGTTAATATATTTCTGCATCTTTTCTTAACAGTATATCTTGGAATTTTCCCCTCTTCTATTCATATAGATTTAAGTGTATTCTAATATTCTCATTAACATTTGTATTATATTTCATTGTATAGGTGTATTGTAATTCATTTTCCCAGCCCCCTGTGGTAGACATTTAGTATGTTTCTGTTCTTTTGCTGTTACAAATCATTTGTGGATGCATATCCCTATATAGTCTTTGAGCTAATGTGTGTATATTTGGCTGATTTAGTTCTATAAGTGGAATTGCTAAGTCAAATGATTATGTGCATATTGTAAATTTTCTGATGACTATTACTGTGTTGCCCTTTAAAAGAGGTAGTACCTCTTACCATACCTCCAACAAGATACCAGAGCTTATTTCTCTACATCAGAGCCGTCAGCATTTTCATTCCTATCATAAATATGATAGGAAAGGTATTTCATCTTCATAAATTTTTACTTCTTTGAGTAAAGTAGAACATCTTTTCATATTTGAAAAAAAATTCACTTGTGTTTCTTTTCTGTGGGATAGTCCTCTTCCAGTGTTTTACCAGGTTGTTAACTTTTTCTTCAGGGGTGTCTGGGTGGCTCATTGGGTTGTGTATGACTCTTGATCTTAGCTCAGGTCTTGATCTCAGGGTCATGAGTTCAAGCCCTGCATTGGGCTCCACGCCCAGGGTGGATCCTACTTTAAAAAAAAAAAAAATTGTTTAAGCTTTTTAATTAAGGAAATCAACAAAGATTCTTTATGTATCATTTTCTTTGATTACTTTTATATATTTTGGTCTGTTGACATTTAAAAATTGTTTTTAACTACTTTAAGTAATTAAAGTTTTATAAAATACGTTATGGGGCATGGTTATTTAGAAGTATTTAATTATTGTGTAATACTTGGGTCTTTTATATAATTTTTTTTAAACTACATAGTCTCATAGTTATGTTTGCATTCTAAAAACTTCATTCTTAGAGATTAATTTGGATTAAAGGCAAAAAATGATTAAAAAATACAACTTTGGGTATTCCTAGTTGAGGATCTTGTAGGTGAATTAAAATCTAAAGATTCTGTGGTATTTGTCATTTGCTCTACTTTAGGACTGCTAAGTAATATTAAATAATTTTCATAGTTTTTCATGCTCATGATTAGGAAATAAGTCCTATTTCTTCCTATATGAAATTATGAATTTATAAAGACACATAAAGTATTTAGTTACAATATTTTCCAAAAACAATTATTTAAAAAGGAACCACAGACTTTTGGGCTGTCTGTCATGAGTGGGAAAATCAAGGTAAGCCCAGAGTTTGAGAACCCATGTATCGTTTATTAGATACCTAATTGGTGATACTACTATAACATAAATGTTGGCTGAGAGTTTCACAGTGACTCTCTAATTTTCTTATACTTTTATGTTAATTTTATCCATCCTTTATATCCATCTGAAGAAAATTAGTTATTGAATTTTCTAAGGGGCCCATTTTACAAGGGTGAAGCTGGACCCATTTTAAATCATCTTGACACATGTAACAAAATTTTTGCCACCTGGTATACCACTGCATTTTTTTTTTTTGTTTGCTTGTTTGTTTGGGTTTTTTTTGCATTGTGAACACTGGTAGGCATGAGTAATGTAATTGTTCATTCTATAGTTCTAGAACTTCAGATGAGATCGGGCGCTTCAGGGTGGTATGGCCGTAGACTAGAACTTCAGTATATTTCTTTGTATTTTCTTTGAAGACACTTCTATTAAAATTTTACTGAAAACGTAACATGAATCTTAAATGATCAATGTAATGATTAAAATCTGGCCATTTTAAAACTAAATATCTGATATTACATAGTTTTTATCTCTTGAGAATATTTTAAATTGGGGCAAAAAAAAATTAAAGAAGCAATGAAAGTTATTCACTTATTCTTTCTAGGAGCTTCTTTGAGTTGCTGCTGTTCTTTGGAAGAGATGAGTTTTATGAAGAGCCCTTAAAGGATATTCTTGGATCATTCCAGGTAAACAGTTTACTCCTTCACATTTTGTCTACATTTAACACATGCCTTATTCTCCCCCTAAAAATGATATATTGATTGTTTATTGCTTTTAGGTTTTTATATTTACTAAGATGGCAATGGTTAGGATCCTATATATTTTACTAGCAGAAAAATAAGGTTCTTAAAATTAACTTTTAGCTATATTACTAAAAGCAGTTCAAATTAACATTCCAGTTCCACATTTGCTAGACCAGAGCTTGCTGCTACCACCCTTGTAGATTCCTAAGCACATCTTGCACATATACTCACACTTTTTATTGCGATAGGCTTTGGTTTCAAAGCCCCATGTAGAACTCAAGAAGGACTCTTCTTGCCTAGCCCAAAAGCAGGCTGTCTGTCCCATGTCACTTTTTCCCCTTGGCTATATCCTGATTTTCTCATTTATTTTCTCAATAGCCTTCCCAAGATAGGAAGCAATTTTTTTTTTTTTTTTTTTGGCACGTGCTATATATGAGAGGAGAAAGTAAATCCAGAAGGGAATGACAAAGATCCAAAGATCTGTAGACGCAAGAACATTTGATCATTTGATCTTTTTACCATTTGCTTGGGAAGCAGTACCTAGTACTATGGCTCACTAATATGTCCTTGTCATCTCATCATTATTCTCTAGGGTGGAATAAAGGAAGATGTACTTTGAGCTCCCTCTAGGGGTAAAGTGTTCAGACATCTTACATTTATTCCTATTATGTGTTATTAAGAGAGGCTTATGGTCAACCAGGAGTGTTGCTGTCCATCTTAAGGAAGGAGATCAGCATAGTAACAGAAACGTCATGCATTGCTCTCTCTCATCTGGAATTTTTATTTTGTATTTATTGAAAGAGATCTTTTAGACTGAATTAAAATACATTTTTATGATTTCTCACTCTGGTGCATACATAGACATAGGAAAATTAGAAGCAGACTTAATTGGCTAAGATATATCTAGAACTTGTTCACATTTAGAATCTGACTCTAGATTTGTTTTTCCACTCAGTCACTGTCTGTTTTTCTATACCATTTTGTCTTCAGTGGCATCAAAAGGTAGCATTTCCTAAAATAGTTGATAAAAGAACTAAAAGCCATTGGCACTGGGCTTTTAAAAGCTTAAGCTTTTTTTTTTTTTCTTTAAAGATTTATTTATTTGACAGAGACAGAGATAGCGAGAGCAGGAACACAAGCAGGGGGAGTGGGAGAGGGAGAAACAGGCTTCCTGCTTCCTCCCAGGAAACAGGGAGCCTAATGTGGGACTCGATCCCAGGACCCTGGGATCATGACCTGAGCCGAAGGCAGACGTTTAACGACTGAGCCACCCAGGCGCCCAAAGCTTAAACTGGTTTTATGGTTCTGTTTAACCCACCAGCTTTTGACTCCTGCTTCAGAGTATTGTTAAATTACATTAATTGCCCTGTGCCCTCCCCATACCATTTGCCTCCCACAAGTTAAAAGAGTGCTCTGCTAGTCTCTTGGATTTTATTCGGAGTCACCAATATACCTTTGTGCAAGTTTTCATGCTGTCTCTTCGAATGTCCATGGATACAGAATGACAACTACATTGTGATCATTACCAGGCTGGCTTGGATTCTAAGATAGCGTTGACTATAAAACATACTCTGATTTTAGAGTTGTAAAAATAGGAAAAAAATGCCTTAGAATCAGTAAAACTAGGTATATTATATTAAACATTCTACTTGCTTACATTTTTTTTTAAGTTTATTTATTTATTTATTTATTAGTAATCTCTACACCCTTTGTGGGGCTTGAACTCATGACCCCGAGATCAAGAGTCCTATGCTTTTCCAACTGAACCAGCCAGGTGCCCCATTATGGAGCTTACACTCTAATTAAAATCTATATTCAGAAAACTTTGTAATTTTCCATTACATTTTTCTTTGACACTTGTGTTCCTGGCATTCCATTTTTGAATTTTTACTAGGCAAATATTTATTAAGTCTCCAGTATATGCTAGGCACTAAGCTCTGGCAAAAACAGTAGTAAGCAAAACCAAAAGAACCCTCCTATTGTGGAGTTTAATTCTAGTAAAAAGACAGAAAGACAATAAATCAAATCTTTGTAAATTTAAGAGTATTTTAGAAAGTGACAAATGACTCACAGGAAAATGAAGCAGGCCAAGGAGCTAGGGAGTGCTGGCCTGGTGGTATTGGGGAAAGAAATTTCAGTTTTAAATGAGATAGTCAGGAAATGCCTCATGAAGATGTTAACTGAGCACTGATAATGGGAACCGCTGAAGTGTTTGTAGAGTAGATGAGAGACGATATTTGAATTATGTTTTAAATGTGTGAAATCATAACATCTGTGAAGGGATAAAAATTTCTTTTTTCTTTTTTTTTTTTTTTTTTGAGCAGGGTTTCCATTCAGTTTTCAAAATAATTCCTCAGGGAAGAGTTCTTGGTTTTGTACCCTTTACTATCTTCTGCTCAATTTCTAAAGCCCAACCCTCCTTTTGTTCTCTTTTGTTTTTAAAATCTCTCTGCCACTTCTGCCACTTTTGTTGCTATGGCTTCTTCCTACTTCCAACTTCTTTCTTCCTACTCTGAATTTTCTCAAGCCTCTAACTCCTGCCTCCTAGGAGAGATTTCACCACCTTTCATCCTCCATTTTCTGAACTGAGCTGCTGCTATTTGGTGCTTTCAGGCCTGTGCCCTTAGGGACCCACAAAGGGCCAACATGTAGTCCATCATGTACACTTCCCTAAACTCTTGCATTTGCTAAGCTTTGTAAATTCCCCAGGCTTTTGACTTATCTTTGATAGTCCAGTGATAATCCCAATGTCACTTTTTGGAATGTTTTTATATTTTCTAATGCAAACCCTGTTTCCCCAAGTGGTTCATTACTAT
This sequence comes from Mirounga leonina, assembly GCF_011800145.1. Classification (NCBI taxonomy): domain Eukaryota; kingdom Metazoa; phylum Chordata; class Mammalia; order Carnivora; family Phocidae; genus Mirounga; species Mirounga leonina. The sequence goes on from NW_023270431.1 coordinate 13,653,807, forward strand.
TCATCTTTCATAAAGATTTGTACCAGCTTAAGATCTTGCCCTTTCTCCTCTACCATAAGTAGGATGAAATTAATGTTGCTCATACTTTAATGTACCTGGAAATCTTGTTAAAATGCAGATATTGATTCAGTAGTTCTGGGGTGGGGGCCTGAGAGTCTACATTTCTATCAAGCTCAGAAGTGATGGCTATGGTGCTTGTCCCTGGACCACAATTTGAGTTAACAAGGGATTAACTTTCTTTGCTGGATTTGAGTTAATTATCCCTCCTTTCGGCGTGTGGGCTCTGAAGTTCTCCTACCTGGATTTCTGTTTTCACAGTAAGACCAAAACCTGGCCCTTAAGTTTATTCTTAAGTTACTCTTTTCTTCAATGAATTTCTGATCTCCTAAAATCTGAACTGCTCAAGTAGAAATTTTAAATCTTGTTATTGACTGTAATTTTTCCTCTACCTTATTCTGAGAGGAAATTTCATTCTTCGAGCCAGATGTTCTGTTTGCTGGCTTCTAAAAGCTTGCTTTCTTAATTTTTGTCTTTCGATAATTTTTCTTTACCTCAAAAAAGATGACGACACATTTCTTATATGATGGGCCTACCTCATTATTATTTTTAATCTGTTCATTGGTAAGCTTTCCATAGCCTTGTGATTGAATTCATACACTGGGTCTCCAAAACCCATTAATGTAATTAAATTTAGATTCCCAATGAAATGATAAAAATAACAAGAGAACAAAATTCCTTATGAATGTTGGAAACTAGGATCAGGATCTATATCACGCCCTCAGGGATGAATCCATCTCAAGTGATAGGCCAAACAATACTTGATTAACGGAATGTGATTAAATAGGGGAAAGAGAGGGAAGGCCTTCCAAATGCTATCCAGTAATGCCCCCTACCCCTATCAGCTTGTAACGGTGGGGACTGGAAAAAATTCCAGATGGTGGGGCATTAGGTGTATGGCCAATCTCATTCTTGTTGGTGTTTCTTGAAAATGCACCAGGTGTGCCTCCAAGCCCACAGAACAGGAATACTGATATGACTAAGCTATCAGTATTAAAAATGGGATGTATGGCTCTTCATGAAAGCATTCCTTCCATTGAGAAAATGAGAGTATGACCCAAACTAAATGCAGCCTGCCCCAATACCCAGAGGTTAGAAAGTTTTGCAAAGAGGTGTGGCTGTCTCCCACTGTAGCTTCCTCTTTACTGCCTCATGGGCCATTGATCTAACAAAGTACACTTAGAACCTTTTCCCTTCTGTCTTGGTTGAGCTTAAAGGAGTCAGAGAGACTTATTTATCCATTAGTAAAACAGCTTTCTTTCTAGATATTCTAGGTAAAGATGAATAAAGAGATTAATGCCAGTTACCATCAGTTACATGGTTAAGGTAAGACAGTTAAAAAAAAAAAAAAAAGGATCAGTTTTGTTCTTTCTGTGGTTGAGTTCAGGGTATCCTCCATGAAATTGGAAGTGAAATTGTAAAGAAGGGACCATCCCAGAGAATGTATGGAGTTAAAATATTGTATAGAGATGAAACTACTAAATTAAAAGTAGGTGATCAATAGCAGATTAGCTCCAGAAAAAAATCAGTGAAGGAAACAGATCTCTAAAAATGTATTTTCAATAGTTACATGCAGCCATATCTTATTGTTACATAGTATTTTCATAGTTAATATGCCGCCATATCTTATTGTAGTCTTCAATTTTCAGGATAAAGGAAAGTTCCTACCAATGCAGGACTCATGTAAAACAGGATTCTCACAAAGGTAAAAATAAAATCAGGCTGGAAGTGAACTTCTCCACTGTAACAAATACCAGAATAAATAAATAATGTCTGTGGGGTTTTTTAAGGGAAAAAAATGTTATTTCATAATATAGCTGCCAAGCCCTATAGTTTATGAGAGAGGGCAACAGAAAGAAATAGTCCAAATACTAGAAAAACAAAGCAACTATAAGTCTTTTATCAGAAAAAAAAACCAGAAGTATGCCAGCTGATTTAGAAATGGTCAAAACAAAGAATTTGCAAATAGAGTTGTTATAGAATTAAAAAATAGGACTGATATGAGGAAACAAGTAAAAATTAGACTGTTATTAATATGGCTGTAATGAAAATTCTTTAATGTTAGAAATGATTCTGGGAAAAGAAAATACAAGCCCACACATAATAATATGGAACTAAAATCTCAGATTATGGTATTGATTGGATGGAGGTAAGGAAGATAGGGAAGAATCAGGTATATTTGGGGGGCATTTAAGCTGATGTAACCATATACAGTAGTGCCATTCACTAAGTGAGCAGTGATTATAGGGTGAAGAGCAGTGATTATAGGGGGAAGAACAGGATATAGAAAGAAGATAACTTCCATTCTAGACAGAGTTTTAAATATCTTTGGAACATCCAAGTACTAATGCCCAGGGATGGTTAGATTGATGGGTCTATATTTGTATCTTTCTTGCCTTTTTTTTTTTTTTTAAACCAAGAACATGTATTACTTTTATAAATCAAGAGAAAAATAGATGTTATAAAGCCTCCCCAGCCCCAATTTAGGGGGGGAAAAAAAGACCCTGGAGTAGTCAGCAAAATGCTAATCAATAATCTAAAAGCCTTACTGCTAGAGCTCTGCAGTTGTTTTAGTAAGCCTGCCCTGACCTCAGTGAAAATTCTGTCTTCATCCCTTGGGGTCAATGTATAAGTCACAAAGATCTTTTTTGTTCAGAATAGAAGTAGGTCTTAGTTAAACTACTTTCTTTCCTGAGACTCTACCCTATTTTTCAATCTGCTTGTCCTTCTTTAGATAATTGGGAGAAGCAGATGGGAGAAGATAGGGGATACAACCTCCCAAACAGGAGGAGGCCCAACACTATTTTATTGCGATAGCATCGTAAAAGAAGAGCAAAAAGAATCAAAAGTAAAAGAACCAGCCACAAGAGAGGAATTTAAATTGTTATGCCCATCCTATTTCACTGGGGCAAATGTTGATTTTCCCTAATGGAAGTTAGTGGCATTATAACCCAGCATACCTCCCAGATTTTATTTTTAGCTAATATGATTTAAAAGATTTATTTATTTTATTTGAGAGAGAGAGTGCGTGTGTGAGAGAGAGTGCACATGGGGGAGAGGAACAGAGGGAGAGGGAGAGAGAGAATCTCAAGCAGACTCCCCGCTGAACACTGAGCGTGGAGCCCAGTGGCGGGGCTCGATCTCACTACTCTGAGATCATGACCTGAGCTAAAATAAAGAGTTGGACACTTAACCGACTGAGCCACCCAGGCACCCCTAATATGAAGAACCTACTTTCTACTAAAACCTTCTGGACTGTGTTCCCTTCCTAGACTACTTGCAGTAAGCTGCCTAAAGACTTAATTTGGTAAAATCCTAATCTTGGTATTCAAACCACCTTTGTAGTACTGGTTAAAATGCTTTTAGAGAATATGATAATACCAACTTAATAATAATAAGAAATTTTGAGGAGCAGTTTCAAAATTTGTGTTCACATATTCTTTTTTTCTCTAATAGAAGTTCGCTCTTGTCTCTGCTTAATTCCATTTTGACTGCATATGATGCCACCCCACTCGCCCCACCACAAGCTTTTCTACTGTTACTGAAACACTAATCCCTCTGTGTTCTGTCTGTGGCTTGATAAGCCTCTCCAGCTATGCTGTTAGAGCTCATGGGCAGAAGCTACTTTCATCCCTGTGTCTCCAGCACTTAGTAGTCTTAGCCCCTAGTATTGGTATGTTTGCCAACACAAATGAAGGATAAATAAGTACATAGGCATTTCTTTCTTTAAAAAAAAAAATCTCTCTTAGAGATGTATAATCATTGCTGAACTCTAAAAAACAAGAAACAGTGAGGTACATTTTCTGAAATTTACTTCATGGACCACTCGTTACTACTGTACAGTGAGATGGGGGACAGATCAACAAATGCATTCAGGGGATAAAACCACTGAATATTTATTTGTGGATTCTACTTTGGCAGCGTGTAGAAAAAAGAGAAATTGAAGTCTGCTTAATTGTGAAAAAGGTATAAGGGAAGAGATTTCACTTTCTATGAAAGAAACATGCTCAACAAGTATGCCACATATTTAGCATTGGGAATGAAAAAGACTGATGTTAAAATTAAAATTTCAGATTCTGAAATCATTTTATAAAAATTGTATTCCTTAGATAAATCTTAGGTTGAAATGGGTAAAGCTTTGATATTTTTTCACTGTCATTTATATGTCTGAACTTGTTACTCCTATTAATAATTCTTGTATATTACCACCTCAGGAATGTTTTCACTTTCTCTATTACTTTTTTTAAAAATCTGAGAAGGAAATATTTTACCTCAACTGTTGAAGTTCTGTAATCACTTTGAAGAGATTTAAGAGCCAGAGTTATTTCAAGCATAATATAATTAATAAACTTGAGACAGTTAAGCTCAAGGGACCAAGACGAGCCTCCAAAAGATAAGGCTGTCAGCATCAATAAGTTGTGTATCTCAGGAAAGGCCAGTATACCCTGACACATGGAATGGCAGTCATCTCAAAAGCAGGTACTAAACATTGTGCATTGATAGTTATTCATACCACAGTATCCAATATAAACAAAGATCTTATATTCTGAGCATCTTACAATTTTGTGTTGTCAGGAGCAGGCATGGAAGTGCCTTCAGAATCAATGGTAAGATTAATACTTTGCAAATAGCTCTGAAAGCGCATCAGGGTCATTGAGGCATTCGTTGATCACTGAAAGATGATTCTATAGTGTCCTAATAACTAGAATTATGAGCATATTAGTGCTTGAAGTAGTTTATGTTTTCCCAGATAATATACTAGATCATAGAAAATTTAGCTGTAAAGCACTGTAAAGGTCATTAAATCCAGTCTAACTTTAATACATGATGAAACCGAGGACATGGAAATTCATTCATTCGTCCATTCAATAATATTTATTGGAGATTAACTTGCCCAATTTGTAGCATTGCCAGTACTGTGACCTGTTGTCTTGACTAACTCTATTGCTCCTTGCGCTGAATCAGATTTTATATTTATTTCTTTGTATGGGAACCTGTATTCAAGTAAATCTAGCACACACCTTAATTCTGCGTCAGGGTCTGTCTTATAGGTTAGAATCATAACAATAGCACTTCTCTGTTGGCCATGTTATTTCCTTACCAATTTAAAAATGTTACTGGTAGGGTTGTGCTTTCATTAGCATGGTGGTCACCGATTCTGAAATTTGGTTATGCTCTCAGTTGAAGGTTTTGCTGTACTTATGATTGACTTCCCCTTCAGATAAAACTCCAATTGCTAATTTAAGTAACATTTACATTTACTACTTAAGATTTTTAAAATGTATAAAAATATAGTCATGTTTATTAAACAGGGAACAATTGCTTACATTTAAATAGCCATTTTTTTCTAAAGTCCCCAAATGAGGCATCTTAAATAGCTCAATAAGTACATGATACTAGTTATTTTTAAAAATCAAATTTATGTAATTAATAGGCATTCATGGATTTTTATAATTTTGAGATAATTGTTTAATCCAATAATCCCTTATTTTACAGATCAGAAAATTAAGCTCCGATGGAGTTGAGGTTTATAGAAGTAGGACAAGGGCCTAAGTCTTACCTTCAACCAGTATTACACTTAATCTGTTCTATGAATTGATATAATCACGTGTTTGCAGTAATGTAGATGTCAAAACAATAGGTTTAAAGAAATTTTTTTTTAAGTTTTATTTAAGTAATCTCTAGACCCAAGAAGGGCTTGAACTCATGACCCTGAGATCAAGGGTTACATGCTCTTCCAGCTGAGCCAGCCATGGGCCCCTAAAGAAATGTTTTATTTATACTGCTATTAATAAAATGCTTTGTGATCTAACATTTTGAGGCCTTCCAAAGACTTACTGGGAGAGAGAGGAAGAAGAAATTAATGTGGTTATCTAAATGATAGCAGATGAAGGCCTACACTAGAGTGTAAACAGTAGAAATAACAGGAAGAAGCACGTCAAATAATAAAGTTGACGTAATATTGGGATCAATAGAAGACGGTGAGTTTTATATTTGATTCCAAACCCAGTGTAAAAACAAATAATACCTAAAAACAGGAATCTCTACTTCTGATAGGACAACCATTCATGTTTTAAAAAAATACATACATATCAATACACATATATTTGTTATTTATGTGCATGTACTAATATATACATTATAAAACATAAAAAAATTTTAAAAAGATAAAAGTAAAATGTTTTAACAGTGTAAGGACTAATGACAGCAGTGTGACTGAGTATGTTTTATTTTGAAAAATTTTAACACTTGGTCATATAGTAATTCATAGTCTGATTTTAGGTTCAGGTTACTTTGATACTTGGTTTTAATAGCTGTCATAGGTGAAAAAGACACCTTTGGTAGATCCAAATGAAAAATCTTCTAAACTGTGATACTCAGTTTTAAATTCCTTCCACCAAATTTAGAGTTGCTGAAATTTGACCACTAAATTTCTATTGTTACTGAAAGCAGTGTTTTCTTGATACTAACCATTTTTAACATATGAATTGAAAACCTATTAAAATGCTGCAGTTGAAAGGTTTTTCAATAAAAAAGTTCTAATTTAATTTTTTTAAGGGCACAGATACAAACATTATAGGTGACATGCTGATTTTTGGCAACAGCAAACATGTAAAAATGCAAACACTTCCAAACATTCATTTTAAATCATTTTCTCCATAAGAACTTTCTTTTGAAAAGCAGTAACCTTTTCACTGTTATACTGTTTTCTTTATATGGACAAACTCAGAATGCTTATTTTTTAAAAAACATTAGGTAAATATTCTTTAGGAACTTACCATAGAAAAGAACAGCAAATGTGTGATGTTGTCTTTTTTTAAAAGAAAACTATGTAACATCTTTATATTTTACAACTTTTTGAAATGCTTTGCCATAAGATAACCAATGAGAAAGTGTGATAAATAAAAGATATGATCATATCTTCTTTCAAAGTATTGTTAAGAAGATTTTACTGTATTTTAAAAGCTCTGTTTCTAGACATTGACCACATTGAAGACCTTTTTAAAATATTTTTAATTTGATTTGCTATAATAGCTTGTTTTATGAATGAATTTGACATGGTATTCTATAATTTTACTGTGGAACCTGCATTTCATTCAAAATAAGACAGACACTGCATAGTGCTTCTGATTACATGGATTTCCATAAAACCCTATTTTAATTAAAAAGTTAATTATTGAGAATTTATCTTCTCTGGTATACCTTTCCTTTCTTGGCTCTGTTTGAAGAAGCTTTTAATTACCTAAGAAGTAAGATGTCAACCCTTAATACAAGGCCTCCTCTTATATGATAAATACCAGAAGAGTAGACTGGTACTCATTTTCAGTACTGCAGGAGAAGGAATTAAGTTTATTATGGATTGAGGTAGCTAGTAGAGGTTTCTCAGGGAAAAGTAGGACTATGAAAAGATAGGAAAGGATTTAGAATGGTTTATGGGAAGGTTTAGATAGGTTTATAGGAAGTTGAAGGAGAAAGAGAGTAATAATGAGAAAAGCGTAAGCAAGACAGTACATGATGAATCTAAGAGACATGGAAGAGATGAGGTTGGAGGAAAGGATTCCTGTACAATAGGTGAATGAGTTAGGAAGGTACATCCAGAGGTCCTTAAATATGAAGTTGGGGCATTAAGAATTTTATGCTATTAAAAATAAAAAAATATGGGGCGCCTGGGTGGCTCAGTTGTTAAGTGTCTGTCTTTGGCTCAGGTCATGGTCCCAGGGTCCTGGGATTGAGCCCCACATTGGGCTCCCTGCTCGGTGGGAAGCCTGCTTCTTCTCCTTCTCCCACTGCCCCTGCTTGTGTTCCCTCTCTCGCTGTGTCTCTCTCTGTCAAATAAATAAATAAAATCTTAAAAAAAAAAAATTTCATTCTATAAGCTGCCAAAGAAGTATATAGAATGGCCAGAAAACTGGTCTGCAGTTTTGCAGACATGTTATAGGTGCCAGTTCTAAAGAGGCAACAGGTTCAGGGAAGAAAATTCTTCTGAACAAAACATTAAGCCCATACCACAATAGATTCTGAAAGAAGAGTGAGGGAAGGAGTTGTGTTTTCTCTCTACCTTTGCCAAAAACACAAGGTTGAATGGAAATTTCTGAGGGAATTATGTTTAGCACAGTGTGGTGGGTATCAACTATAGTAGACAGATGACTTAATAAAAGATTAAGTTAATATATAGGTCCAAGTTTTTAATTAAGTAAACATTCTAAAAAATATATAATATGTATATATAGGAAAGATAAGTTGTGAATTCTACAGTGGTTTAAGTGCTTCCTTTTTCACTTTCAAGGCTTTTAAATTGCATATCATCCATAGGAGTGGGGAGCCAAAAGATATTTACAGACAGATTTGTTCTCTTTCATCCCTTGTGTTTTTAAATAGACCAAAATGAAATCTTCATTTCATCTCTATTTCCTGTCCAGAGCTATTTCCCATAAAAGTGGTCTCCAAAATATGGTGCACTTGATTCAAGAAGTGCACATACACAAAAAAACAAAACTCTACCTTATAATCTTTATCTTAGAAAAATGAACTTAAGCTAATTGACTAATTTTTAATAGAAGGGTTGATAGGAGTACAGGTATATAATTTCTAGTATTAGCATTTATGAAAGTACACTCTAAATGTAGAAGGTACAATTAAAAAGTATGCCAAAGTTGACTGTGGGGTGGGGGTTATTAAATACACAGTTTATCAGGGCTTTCCTCTAGAAATTTTGATTTAGTATGTTTGAATTGGTGCCTGCGAATCTGTTTTTTAACAAGACCTCCAAGTATTTTTTACTTTTCAGCCATATTTAGGAAATTAGCAATAGACCTATTGCACCATATCTTGACTTAGGCCTAAGTCCAGTTATAGGTCCCACAATGCTAATGGCTGTATGATTGGTACCTTACCTACTGTAAGACAGCTAGAAAGATGGGTTGTCCAAGAGCTCAGAAGCAAAGCTAAAGCTCACCAGTGATTCAGGGGCTAGCAACCAGCTCACCTTATCTTTTGTGCTTTTATTGGACCAAAAGCCAGCTTACAGTAGTTGAATTTTAGGGGTAGCGGTATGTGTGTCTAGAGTAATTTAGAAGTTTGTTTACCTTTAGGTTTGAAATTGATGATTGTTTTAAATCATAATTTGTTACCACAGATTGTTACTATGTTCCATGTGTTTAAAACATATCATGGCTGATCAAAAACTTTATACCTTATTTTTATGAATGCTATAACATGCTGACACATGGAAATGTAGAAATTAATTTTATGCTAAGGCATTTGGGTATGCTAAGATAAACTTATTTATCCAAATTGTTAAAAAATACTAGAAGAAATATTAAGTGCTTACTATGTGCCAGGCACTGTACTAAGCACTTTTCAATACTGTATATTTAAACCTCACAACAATCCTGTGAAGTAGGTGTTTTTAGTATCTATTCTGCAGATGAGTTAACTGAAGGAGCACAGAGAGGTTAAGTAACTTGCCCATTACTTATATAGTTTTTGTTTGTTTGCTTGCTTGCTCATTTTAATTTGGGAATACTCTAACTTTTAGAAGATATTATTTTCATGTTATGACTTAATGATCCTTTGACTTCTTTGACTAAATGATTCTTTATCTTAAAACTTGATACTTCTACTGCCTTGTTCTCTTACAAAACAAATAAAACCGCTTTTTATGTAGTTTAAACAAGGAATAAAAAGTGGCATACCGATAACCACTTTTAACATTCAGATGATGAAAGAACATGACATATAAAAGCAAAGTTTTTATTGCCACTTTGAATATGTAGCCTGATGATTTATGTCATAAGTAAGGTTTGTAATAATGTATTGTTTTATACTGACGCTTTGCTTTGCAACTGTTACTATGTTTTTAATGTCTGAGGGATTTTTTGAGCACAAAAATTTTGGCAGTTGTTTTTAATTGATGTGCAATTTATTCAAATTTTTAAGATTGACAATTTCAATATCTTATTTTTTTCTTAAGGCTGTAAGCTCAGTGTATGCATTTAAAAAAATATATCTAGTCATACTCTTCACTAGGCCTTCAGTTAATCTTTTAAAATTATTGAATTAAATTCATGGAATCATTTTCAAAACAACAACCAAGGTGTATAATGAATTAAAAAAGCATAATCAAACAATTAAATTTTATAAATCTAAATCGAATAAATAATATTTTTAAATTCAGCCGGCCAAGTTCTCCTGAATATTAAGATTTGTTTACAAACAACTTGTTACATAATTCATATTACTATCACGAGTCTAATATAACAGATTCTCTAAAAAACATTTCAAACATTTAAAAAAAAAAATCCCAGAAAATGCATAGACAAATTATCAGTTAATGCCCAACTTATCAGTACATCTTTATCTTAAAACGAATGCAAAGTTTTCGTATTATAGGTTGGATTCATTCCTTCAGTCTGCCATTTCTTCATCCCAAGACTACAAATCTGCTAACACAATAAAATGTAATAGAATTTCCATCTTCCAGCCTTCCAGCATAACCCAAGAGTATACATTTGGGATCAGAGCAAGGGACCTGTGTCTATCTGCCAACCACTGTCTGTATTGCACAGGGACCCCCTCTACCTCCTTTTTATAGTCAGGCTCTTGCTTGCCATTGTTAACAGAAGTTTTATGAGCCCTCAAATAAATTTAACTCAACATTTAAGTTTTACATTTTTGCAACCTGGTTCTTTTCCTAGAAATGATGCATCCTGTAAGTTTTTCCTTTAGGTTTTGCAACCTGGTTCTTTTCCTAGAAATGATGCATCCCTTAAGTTTTTCCCTTGGGTTACACTTCATCCCTATTATAATTGGATTTTCTAAGTCCAATTATGTAAAAACTCTGTAACCTTTGGCATTAAAGCCTATTTGTGTACTGATGGGGTTTTGACACCCTACTTAGGTTACTGTAGCAACCCTTTCTCTTTTATAATTTAATAGCTGCCTCATTGACCACCAGTCATTTTATTGACAAGGATGATCAAGTTTAGTTTTTAACCCCTTTAAATTCACAAAGCCAAAATGATTTTTCTCTCCTAGGAATGCCAGAATCACCTCCGCAGATATGGAAATGTGAATCTGGAACTGGTGACTCGAATCATTAGAGATGGTGGCCCATGGGAAGATCCAGTGTTGCAAGCTGTCCTTAAAGCCCAGCCAGCATCTCAGGAGATAGGTACTTCAGGAGACTCAAAATCAAAACCAACATTTGTGAGAAGCAAGCGCAATTTCATTTCTAATTAGAGCAGTAATAGTGATTTTTCTTTATCTTCTAATACTGAATAAGAGTAATGTATTTTCACATGAAGTGTGTTTAAATTGTTATACTAACCTGGCCCAAGAATGACTTTTGACATCAGACTAGGTACATTTATTTCCAGTAATTTCCCATTTATTCTAATGGGAATTCAGAGTGTTAACACTTTTACTATCCAGACGTTACTTACAGAGAGTTTGTTTTCGCCACTTGTTATGTTTTAAAAATCTATTTAAGTAGGAACAAACACCCTTAAAAAAAATGCCCTGCTTAAGCACATGGAATCTCCCTTATACAGGAAACTCTGTGAGGGCTGGAACTCTGCCAGTTTTTATCACCACTACTGCATATCCTATACCCAGCCCAGTGCCTAGGACAGAGTAGGTGCTCAATATAAGTATTTGTTAACTGAATGAATGACCACATGATGAATGTGTTAAATGAATGAGTGACTAGTCGAATGAATAAGTAAATTTCAATTCCAAATACTCTGGAGCAGTATTTCCCAAACTTCATCCATTAATAGACGTTCCCCTTAATGCCCTGTGTACTTCTTTGACATTACTTCCTCTTCAACCTAGATCCACAGTGTTTCCTGTGGGCCAAAATTTCCTTTTGAGGCAAAAGGCTCTGTCAATTACTTCTAGTTAATTCTTTTTAAAAATATTTGCCCTATTATTCCTGAGCCCCAGAACATTTTGGATCATTAAACTTAGAATGTAAATTCAGCAGTAGTATAAGCAAAAAAGTATGAAAAACATTTGAAAGCATGGAGAGCCCATGAAGTGCAATTATAAGATGGCCAGAGGGAAAAGACAAGACTTCTAGCCTTGGAACCATTCAGACCTTGGTCTGGTGAGGATACTTCATACCACGTATTATGCTGAGCAGATTAGGATCTTTCCATTTGTCTCAGGTTAAGGGTTGCGGGTGGGCTTTGGTTAGAGCTGAGTGGAGAAGGGGCTGTGCTTCTCCACCTTAAGAGTAAGCCAACCCCAGATACAAATGTGGAGGACTGTGACAGAGATGTGAGAGAAGATGAAGAAATAGAGAAGACCAGGAGAAGTAGTGCAAAGTGATAGGATGAGAAGGCTACGGTATATATCACAGTGGTTTAGTGGTAAACACCCAGGGGATACAAAGGAGACTGGAAATTGATGTGAGGGTTTCAGAAAGGAATAAAAACTGAAGAGGGAGGAAGTTGGAACTGAAGAGAAAGAGTTGGATCATTGAGGAAAAGTATTAAGAGTCCATATAGGGAAGGCAAGGGTGACAAACTGAAGAAAACTATGAGGAGACTGGGGAGTGTGGCCAGAGCAGACAGGAGTGAGACAAAGAGTTTCAAAAGGAGTGAGAACAGAGGAGAAGAAAGTTTGGACTTTTTTAGGGGAGCTTTGAAGCTTCTCTGACTAGGAGCTAGAACAAATCTGTTGTTGGTTGGTATGAGGGCTGATGGCATCTCTCTCTCTCTCTCTCTTTCTAGTCCTTATGTACATACTCCTTTCGTATTCCACTAGCATACCTCACTTTGGGAAAAGCTGCTCTAGAGTCTGATTAATATGGATGACTCTCCTCTAGTTGGTGACTTTTAGGGTAAAGACCAGTCTGAAGTTTATCTTTGTATTAACTATACAAATCACTGTCTGCTTATCGTATACAGTAAACAGAACTGCAAGGCAAATGTTGAAGCCCAAATAAAACATCACTCGTAGGCATTTTAGGAGCTACTGATTAAACATACACAACTAATAAAAACAATTTGGATTTGAAATATGGGTCCCTGTTCGTGTTCTACCACTTACTCCTCTTTGTCCTTGGGCAAGTCATTTGACCTCTCTGAGACTCAGTTTTGTGATCTGTGAAAGAAGTACTATGATACCTGTCATAGGTTGTTGTTAGGTCTAAATAAACTTATGTAGATAAAAGGTATTTATATATTTTTAAATTGTGTAAAAACATGTATTAATTAGTAATTATTCTTAGTGACACATGAGCATATATTAATAAGCAATCCTATTTGGCACTACTTTCAACTTAATTTTTTGTTAAAAAGTAATAAAATATATTATGTTTTCATTAATTCATATTACTTTTCTCTATAATTTAAATCAGTGTGGTTTTAATGACAAATTAGGAGTCAGCTTTTTTAATCCTATAGTAATGAAAAGATTGGGCAGTAAAGAAATAAAGTACATAGAAATTCCAGACCCCATGTTATCTGAAACATTTTACCATATTAGTGAACTGAAAAGAGAATATTTCATTTTATTTTCTTTTTAAATTATTTTTCACTTTTTAGACTGAAAAGAAATCAATAATTCTTGAGCACTGTCTTGGTGTTGCTCTTATTTCCATTTTTCCAATCATATAACTGAGTATTCTTTGCACAAATAAACTCCTACTAAAGAAAATGCTATTTAATAACTACTTAATCTCTTTAGGTGTACCACATGTTTAGTGGTAAAGTTTCAAACAACTTTGAGAATCTTTTCTTAAGAGTAATAAGAGTCTGTTTTCTTTTTAATATAGTGAACAAATATTTAAGTTCTGAAAATCCACTGTTCTTTGAACTGCGTGCCAGATACCTAATTGCTTGTGAACGCATACCTGAAGCAATGGCTCTTATTAAATCTTGTATAAATCACCCAGAAATCAGCAAGGACTTGTACTTCCATCAAGCGCTCTTCACATGTCTGTTTATGTCACCTGTAGAAGATCAGCTATTCCGGGAGGTATTGTTTAAGATTATGTTTGCCTATTACTATTTTAACCTTACCAAAAATAAAAAAAAGTTGCCCATTCTTGTAAAATTCCTTTTACTGTAACACCAAAAGTTTTAAGATTACATTATCTAGATGTGTTCTCATTGGCATCATTCTTTAAGCTCCTGTTCAATTAGACAATCTGATACTAACAAATGATGAAATTAACAAAACAGTCATCAATAGCATTATTCATCTTGAGCTTCTTGTGACAGATAAGAGGTTAAATAAAAACTGAGAAGCATTTTAAATAAAAATTTCAATTAATTATTCAGCACTTTTTAAAATACATTTGTATAAAGTATTTTGCCTTTTAAATAAAATACTAAGAAATTAAATGCTCATGTTTGTTATTTTGCTTTTTTTTTAAGATGAAAGAATTAATCTTTTCCTAATAGAACCTATTTATCTACAAGGTGTGGACATTAATGAGATTAAAAGTAGTCATAAAACTGTAGGTTTTATATAGTGAAACTATGGAAATATTTCTGTATAATTCATCATTGTCTTTGTAGAAGAAAACCAGAAATCTAATTTTTTTCCTGAATGTTAACTCTACACATTTAATGGAATTAGCTTTTTTTTTTTTTTTTTTTAAAGATTTTATTTATTTATTCATGAGAGACAGAGAGAGAGAGGCAGAGGGAGAAGCAGGCTCCCAAGGAGCAGAGAGCCCGATGCGGGACTCGATCCCAGGACCCTGGGATCATGACCTGAGCTGAAGGCAGACGCTTAACCATCTGAGCCACCCAGGTGCCCTAATGGAATTAGCTTTTTAGGTATTTTTAATGATATGGACTGATTTTTCTTTTCCTTTTATAGCATTTATTGAAAACTGATTGTAAGAGTGGAATTGATATCATCTGTAACACTGAAAAAGAAGGCAAGACTATGTTAGCCCTGCAACTCTGTGAATCCTTTCTTATTCCACAGCTCCAGAATGGAGATATGTACTGTATCTGGTAAGTGTTCCCAATACAGAAACTGAAATGATAAGATGGGGAACAGAAGGAGAATTGGTCAGCAGAGTCTGGACTTTGTTTTTCAAAAAGTTATGTGAAAATGTTAAATCGCTTTTTAAAAATTTATTGTGCAAGAAACAACAGTAAGTTGTAAGATGTAAGAAAGTCAATGACCATGTACCAGTAATTGACAGTGTAAATGTTTAAAGTATGTATTATAATGAAACAATTGTATTTTAAATTAAATGTGGAGTGTTAGTTTTTTAAGACTTTATTTTTTAGAGCCGTTTTAGGTTTACAGCAAGATTGAGAGGGAAGTACAGACATTTCCCATTATATCCCCATCCCCATACATGCATAGCTTCCCCCATTATCAGCAGTACTCAAAAACAAAACAAAAAACATTACTCAACAGAATGGTAATTTTTTTTTTTTTTTTTAAACCAAGGATGAACCTAAGTGGTATATCATAACCACCCAAAGTCCATAGTTTATCCTAGGGTTCACCATTGGTGTTATATAATCTATGGGTTTGGATAAATGTATAATGAAATACATCCTTGTAATTATACAGAGTATTTTCACTACCCCAAAAGTCCTCTGTGCTCCACCTATTCATTTCTTATCTCCCTCTCCTCTCCCTCACCTCTGGAAACTACTGACCTTTTTACTATTGTCATTGTTTTGCCTTTTCCACAATATTATATAGTTGGAATTATACAATATTGTATATTGTATATATACAGTATGTTGTATATATACAATATTGTATATTGTATATACAGTGTATAGCCTTTTCAAATTGGCTTTTTTTCACTTAGTAATATACATTTAAGGTTCCACCATGTCTTTTTGTAGCTTGATAGCTCATTTCTTTTTAGTGTTGAATAATATTCCATTGTCTGGATGTACCAGTTTATACATTCAACTACTGAAGGACATCTTGGTTGCTTCCAAGTTTTGGCAACTACGAATAACGCTGCTATGAACATCCTTGTGCAGGTTTTTGGGTGGACATAAGTTTTCAGATCCTTTGGGTAAATACCAAGGAGCACGATTACTGAAATGTATGGTAAGAGTAGGTTTAGTTTTGTAAGAAACTGCCAAACTTGTCTTCCAAAGTGGCTGTACCGTTTTTTATTCCCACCAGCAATGTATGAGAGTTCTTGTTGTTCATCCTCACCAGCATTTGCTGTTGTCAGTGTTCATAATTTGGCCATTCTAATAGGTGTGTAGTGGTATCCTGTTCTAATTTGCATTTCCCTGACAACGTATGATGTGGAGCATCTTTTCATATGCTTGTTTTTATATCTTCTTTGGTGAGGTGTTGGTTAAGTTTTTTGGCCCATTTTAAATCAGATTATTAGTTTTCTTTTTGAGTTTTGAAAGGTCTTTGTATATTATGTATAGTAGCCCTTTATCAGATGTGTCTTTTACAAATATTTTCTCCCAATCTGTGGTTTGTCTTTTAATTCTCTTGATACTGTCTTTCACAGAGCAGAGTTTTTAATTTTTAAACAAAGTCTAGCTTATCAATTATTTCTTTCATGGATCATGATTATGGTGTTCTAAAAAGACATCACCATATCCAGGATCATCTAGGTGTTCTCCTATGTTATCTTCTAGGAGTTTTATAGTTTTGCATTTTATGATTAGGTCTGTGATCCATTTTGAGTTAATCTTTGTGAAAGGTATAAAGTGTGTATCTAGATTCAATTTTTTTTTTTTGCATGCGGATGTCCAGTTGTTCCAGCACCATTTGTTGATGAGACTGTCTTTACTCCATTGTATTGCCTTGGCTCCTTTATCAAAGATCAGTTGACTATATTTATGTGGGTCTATTTCTGGGCTCTCTGTTCTGTCCTCTTGATATATTTGTCTTTTCACCAATACAACATTGTCTTTATTACTTTAGCTTTATAAATATGTTTCAAAGTGGGGTCTCATCAGTCTTCCAACTTTGTTCTTCAATATTCTGTTGGCTATTCTGGGTCTTTTGCCTCAATATAAACCTTAGAATCAGTTTGTTGATATCCATAAAATAACCTCGTGGGGTTTTGATTGGGATTGCATTGAATTTGTAGATCAAGTTGGGAAGAACTGACGTCATGACACCATTGTTTTCCTATCCATGGAAACATGGAATATTTCTCCATTTATTTCTCCATCAATAGTTCTTTGATTTCATTCATTAGTTTTGTAGTTTTCTTCCCACAACCCCTGAGATCATGACCTGAGCCAAAATCAAGAGTCAGACCCTTACTGAGCCACCCAGGCACCCCAGGTATAGGCATTTTTTAATCAATACTTTTGAATTTTAAATTCTGAAATATGTATTTTTCACAAACTTTCTCTTTAATAGATAAACTTAACATCAGTGGGAAGTTTTAATAGAGTAGAAAGCCTTCACTATATATTGTCTATATTTAAAGTTTATTTTTCTGAAGAGAGAAATTCCACGACTAATGTCCCTGAAGATAAGAAATATAAGAAATAAAATAAACTGCTAGTTTTTTAAAATTGTTTAACCTGGTGGTTACAGCTTAAGTTAAAGTTATATGTTGGTTTGAGTGATTGGTAGTGATAAAAATTATCCAGAATAGTGAGTCAAGATATATTTGGGCTTTAAAAGGATACCACACTACTAAAAACAGCAATTTTTATCCTTTAGGAATCAGTCAAATTTAAACACGTTTTACATTATATGCTTCAGTCTAGTTTATTTCTGGTAATAGTTTTTGAAAACTATCACCATAACAGGGTTTATTTCCCAGGGGGACTTAAGTAGTGAACCACAGCCACCAAGCACCATAAAAAAGACATTTCAGTCACCAGTGCTTGTTCATATATCTTCTCTGTACTGTCCTGATAGCCACACTCTCTACCTCAAGAAAACTGTCATTTTCATAACTAGTTCCCAGACTGTTAGGTCTGTCATACTTTAGCACTCTTCTAACCCCATCCATCGCTCCTCAACCCCGCCATTTACACACACAATTATAAATTGTTACATGCATTAAGCAACCTTAAGGAATTTTAAATCTGTCATTCTAGTATCAAGTAGCTCTTTAAAAACTTTAGTAAGCATTAATTCAGTCACACACAGGGCTTGTTAATGCAGGTTTTCATGCCTACTCTCAGAGCTTTTAATTGCATAGTTCTGGGTAAGGAACTGTACTTTTTTATCTTTCCTCTTCGACATTTTAATTATTATGTGTAGTGGTGTGGACCTCTGTGGGTTCATCTTGTTTCAAACTCTCTGTGCCTCCTAAACCTGGATGTTGTCAGCTATTATTTCTTCATGTAAGTTCTCTGCCCCTTTCTCTCTCTCTCTCCACCTTCTAGGACCCCTATAATGTAAATGTTTGTTTGCTTGGTGTTATCTAAGAAATCCCTTAACCCATCCTCATTTTTTACAATTCTTTTTTCTTTTTGCTGTTCAGCTTGGGTGCTTTCCATTACCCTTTCAGACCGCTGATCAGTTCTGCATTCACTCATCTGTTGGTTCCCTTTAATGTATTTTTCACTTCAGTTTTTGCACTTGTCAACTCTGGTGGTTCTTTTTTATATTTTCTATATCTTTAATGAAATTCTCACTGAGTTCATCCACTTTGAACTTTTTATCAGGTGGATCACTTACCTGTTTCATTTAGTTCTTTTTCTGAGGTTTTTTCCTTGTTCTTTCATTTGGAGCATATTCCTCTGTCTCCTCATTTGCTTGACTTTCTGTTTTTGTTTCTATGAATTAGGTGGAACAGCTGCTTCCGCACCTGAAGGAATGATCTTGTGTATGGTCATCTCCTGTGTAAACTGTGTGTGCCTGGTGACTTTGGCTAGCTGGCTCAAGCTGTGGCTGGCCCACTGTGTACTGGGGCCACGCTGGTGGGAAGGCCGGAGCTGAAGTGGATGTAGGCTAGGGTGGTGCTGGGGTTCTCTGCACAGAAGGTACACTGGCACAGAACAGCTGAAGCTGAAGTGGGTGCAGGGTGGTCCCAGGGCTCTCCTGTGTTGAGGGTGACAGCAGATGGTAAAGTGGGTACAGGCTGGGGTGTCCTGGGATACGCTGTGTAGGGGGTTGCCCTCATGGGGCAGGCGGAGCAGAAGCAGGTATGGACTATGGTGCCCTGGGATGCTCTGCTCCAGGGGTACTCTGGCAAGTTGTCTGGAGCTGAAGCGGTGTGGGCCTGGAGTATTTCAGGGTGCTTTGTGCCTGTGTTACCTTGTCAGGTAGTCTGGAGCTATAGTGAACACTGACTACAGGTGTCCTGGTGGGCACTACACAGGGGCTGCCAGTGGGACAGTTGGGGCTGGTATGGGTAGAGGACCAGGGATCACTGAGGCAGTACAGTGCCCGGACCATGCTCCTGTCCATGCTGTCAAGGTGGATGGGGAATGTAAACTGTGGTGCTTGACAGCCCCACTGACTTAGAATGAGAGTTCCAGCAGTGTCCCTGACATTTGGCAGAGTTCTAGGGCCAGATTCCTTATATTCTAGTTGCCCTTTTAAACTGCAGCTTTGTGTGTGTGTGTGTGTGTGTGTGTATGTCCGCGCGTGGGTGTGTGTGTGGGTGTGTGTGCATGCCTCAGGACAGATGAATCTGCTTGCAGACCCTCAGTACTACCCCTCCCACTGCAGTGCACAGTGTTGGGAGTGGGGGTTCCCTTCATTACCGTGTCTCCATCTTTCTTGCTGTTCTCTATGTGGTCTTCCTATCTTTTGTTGTGTAGAAGTTGTTCAGTCAGTCCTTAGTTCTTCAGGAGGAACTACTCTATAAATGGTTATAGATTTGGTGTATCCCTGGAGAAGCTGAGTTCAGGGCCTCCCTATGTTGCCATCTTGGACCTAAATTCTTAAATATTTAAAACAGCAGCTTGAAGATGGATTTAATGATTTTTAAGAGATTAAAATCTTCAGATTTTAGAGATTAAAATCTTCAGACTCAGAGATATAGTCAAATAGCTAAATTAGTAGCAGAGCTGGGTCTAGAAACTAGTGGGCTTCTAAGGGAGTATACTTTTAGTTAGATTATGCAAATCTGTATTAAAAAGTTTACCGTGTAAATTGGAATTTCAAATAGAGGGGATCAGGAAACAGTGGTAAGACATACAAGTTTAAATAGTTTTTAAAATATTATCATTTCTTTCTTTCTTTTTTTTTTTTTTTTTTTAAGAGTGGGGGGACGTGGGAGGGGCAGAAGGAGAGGGAGAGAGAGAATCTCAAGCAGGCTCCACACCAACCCATGCCTCAATCTCACAACCCTGAAATCATGACCTGGGCCAAAATCAAGAGTTGGGTGCTTAACCGACTGAGCCACCCAGGTGCCCCTAAAGTATTACCATTTCTTGATATGTAGTTAGGATATAGTCATGACTATTATAGTAGATCTTTTCCTATGGGGAAAGGAGGAAAGGAATGTTCTGACTTCAGCTATATTAAGCTATTTAAACAGGATATCTTAGCCTTTTCATTTTAATATACTCATAAGTAAATTGGAATCTCAAGTATAAACAAACAAACAAAAAGACCAAGAAGACATTCTATTTTCTTCTTTTGGCTAACCATTTAACTCTTTAGGGAGGGACCTTAAAAATAGAAGAGTGCCTATCTTTCCTGCCCCCAGCTACTGGCACCCTCTAAGAATAGAAGCTGGGTATGCAACTCCCAGCTGCCTAACTGTTCTTTGTCCTTCCTTCTGGGTAGGCGGAGTTCTGATTGCCTGCTCTTTTATTTCTTCTAACTCTCTATATTTCTGAATTGCTGGGATCCTTTTTTCTTGCTTCTCAATATTGATTTTCACCGTAACTGAAGAGCAGGATTCTTTCCAGCCTATATGGTCTGTGTTGTCTATTTCATTTTGGCCTTCCTTATGAACCAGCTTAACCTCGTCTCCCCTCTCTGTGGACAGAACCTGATCCACAGTTCAGTTTTGCTCTATCTGAAGCCAGTGGAGCAAGTTACCAACCCCATTTCTCTCAACCATTGCTAACAACAACTACTAGTAATAATAATAGCAGCTACTCATATCTACTGAGTGCTTTCTACAGTCTATACTTTGTATATGCATTCTCTTATTTATTCCAATAATCTTATGGGATAGATACTATTATGCCTAAACCATGCAACTAGTAAATAATGAAGCCAGGATTCATACCCAGGCAGCCTGACTCAGAGCCTCTGCTGTTAAATACTACTTATTATACATAGACCTGCACTCTCTGCAACTTGATGATTTTATTAGTCGTTAGCTACCTGGGAAATGTGTTTGTACACCATATAGGTGCTGTGTTTTCTGAAGGACCCTCTGTTTGAAAAGAAAATGTAAGCTTCATAAACAGTGCTTGCACATAAGCAAAGACGACTATCACTGGTTTTCAGGGTGTTTATACAATCAAAATCCATTGTGTAAGTAAAACCTTAGAACCCTTTGTAAATTCAGTCAAAATGGAGCTTCATAACCATATCCTGAGATTTCTGCTTTGCTTGCTAGAAAGCTAAAATCCATATTGGTAGCCCTTTTCTGGTAAATTTATCAGGATCTTGAGATTACATTTTGTTCACCAAGTTTCATCCTGAATTAAGAGAAACAAAGGGAAATAAGATCTTGCTCTTCAAAAAAGAATAATAATAATAATATTGTATTCTAAGGAGTCTTAAGAGTCTCAACTTTTTTTTGGAGCAAGTTGGAGAATAAATATATACATTTCTAATATGTTAAACGTTCATCTGTGTAAAATTAAATGCAATGAAATACTCTCCCATAACTTCCAACTATCATTTTTTACTTTTTTCTCTTTAAATCTGTTGCAGAGATATGGCATGTCTTCTTAAGCAGTTAATCTGCTTGCCTTCTACCTCATCCCTTTGTTCATAAAATAACCCTTATTTAGAATGTCCACCATCATCTTTATATCATTCTGTCTACAATTTCCCTTAATATATTTCCTCAAGAGACTCCTCCTAAATGTCTTTGCATTTAGGAATACATTTTTTTTTTCTTTTACCAATTTATTAACTACCAAATATTTATTGAATAAATCTCACTGCTTGGTACTATTAAGACTGTAAAGATAAGGAAAGAATATAGGAAATTAGTGATTTATTAAACATTGGTATATACTGGACATTTCACCTAGGTGTTTTCACTTACCTCTCTCAATTCTTTTTATGTATAAGAAAACTGGATAAGAGAAAAGCCACATAGGTAGTAACAAAATGGAGTTGGGATTTATACTAGTCAGTTTGCAAGTGGTAGCACCCTATGTCTAATTAGTTTAGGGAAAAGGTATTGGGCATGGAAAAAATACTGGGGTATGACAAAAAAAAGGGGGGCAGGGATATAGTAGGTACCCAAATACAACTGCTACCAGGGACACTGATTTGTCTTTTCTGCCAGTTGACTTCATTCTCTCCTGTTGCAGATCAGAAGGATGTGAACAGTCTCCAGCCTTCATAGTTTAGAGTTGAGAACATTCCAGGGACTCTGGCCTAACTGGGGTCAGTTTTATACCCCTGACTTAATATTTTAAGGATGGTGAGGAGGTTCATATAGGAAACATGGCCATTGGTGTTCCAACCTTGTGTAGTAGGGCTACTTCCAGAGAAAGGTGGCTCAGTGTGAACTGGGTAATATCACACCTATTGAGAAATCTCTTATTCCCAATCTCATGTTCTTCTTGCCACTACTTTGCCTATATAATGTGCCACTGAGATTTACAATGTAGTAATAGTTGGGGGGACAGAACCTACAAAATTAGAAAATATCAACAAGGAAATACATGAAAGGCATGAAATCAACAAGAGGGATAAGATCTGTTCTAAAGTAGTTATCACTTTAGTTTGGGGTATTCATGAAGGCATTCATGAAGAAGGTACTTGATAATAAGCTCATCTTAGAAATGAGGTACTTTCCCAGTACAGTAAATTAGCATAAACAAAATGAGAATAAACAAAGCACATTAACTGATTAGCCTTGAAGAGTGCACAGGATTAAAATCCTATCCTTCTGACCCCAAAACCCATGTTTTTGTTGCTATTAATACTATGTGACATATGAAATACACTGAATGAAATGATTTGAAAGTCTGGAAACAGATCAGCTTAGCAACCCCTGTAGAAGTACATATGTAAGATTAGAAGACTTAACGTAGTAGTACTGAGAAAGCATGGTATGGTTGTGGGCAAAAATATAATTGAAATACATAGGCTGTGGGAAATAAACGGATTAGAACCAAACAGGTTTGAGGTATGTTTAGTGTCACTGACTGACCTAGGAAAAGATAGTCAGTTTTGCAAGAGTATTATTTATTCTAAGTGGATTCTGGTGGTAGACAGCAATCTAAATTGAAATATCCAGGCATAGAAATTGGAAAGAAGTCAGAGCTAGAGATTTGGGAGCAAGGTGTGAAACCTGGTGAGCTTTTATGTATGCAAAAAAAGTGGGGTTGTGGATTGAAACTTATGAACACCCACACACAGCTAGAAGGAGATGGAAGTAGAATTTTGGTTTTATTTCTTCTATGTTGCTTGCTATCATTTTCTCTTTTGTGTTTTCTGTATTGTCTCTCTAAGTAGACTATGTGCACCTTCATGATAGTAGTCAAGCTGTCCTTAGACTTAATAGCTGTATGTGTTGGGCTCAAAGTACATACTCAGTCACTTAAAAAAAAAATGCATCAATTATTTTAATACTTTTTAGATTATGGTGCTTTATGTCACTTGACACATTTTAAAGAGTTATAATTTACTAGCATATGATATCTAAATATATCATTTATATCTTATGATTTCCTTTGTCTCAAAAGCCCCTGCTCCTCCCTTGTCTAATAACGTTAGCCATATTTTAGAAGAGAATCTACCTGTGAAATACTTTAAATGGTCTATAGCTTGTCTGTTTAAAAGTACTCCATCCTAATGAATGAGCAGATGATCTTAAATATAAAATTTTAGAATCCATACTATATCTTACACTTTTAATCTATAGTACTTTGGGTATCTTAATAGATTGAAAATGAAAAAATAATAAATGTTTCTTTGCAGAAAGTATACAAAACTGATTTCTAAATTTACAAGTAGGTATTAAAGACCACAGTTTATTTTTTTTAAAGTAATATCATTAATATTGGTACATAGGGATTAGAATTTGTTATCATGTACTAGAGGTGCCTAGGTTTGTCAGCATATGATTGGAATTCATTCCTTACCACTGTAAGATTAGTTTCTGATCTCTCTTTTCTCTCCAGCTTCTGTCAGTCCCACACAGGTAGCAGAAGTAGCTTGGAGGTTAACATAATATCCATTTACGCCCACTTTGTATACACCCCAGCCAGGGTACTTAAAGAATCAGCAAAAGACAGCTAATACCTGTATTTGAATAAACTGTATTTTTGATATTTCTCTTTTTTTTCTCATTTACAGGGAGTTGATTTTCATATGGAGTAAACTTCAGCTTAAGTCTAATCCTTCAAAACAAGTTTTTGTAGATCAATGCTACCAGCTCTTAAGAACAGCAACTAATGTGAGAGTCATATTTCCTTTCATGAAAATCATTAAAGATGAGGTAAATAGGATATCTTTATCCCTTAATTTTAAATGAAGTTTAAATGACAGTTCACCAAAACTTGAACCTTTTATGATAAAATTTATTTGAAGGGAAGGAGGATTTTAAGGCCACATTCTCCATATATTATCTTTCCCTCCCCACCAACCTCAAACTCCCAACATGGTACTAAGGGTATACGTAAGTGAAAATTACTGAAAAAAGACAGAAAAACTGCCAGTTTGGTGTTACTTAAAATTTAATAAGCTTGTCACATTTAACACTATCCTAACTCCTGTTTGTAGAATCTTATTTGCAAATGAATTTTGTATATCCATAGGTAATACTGCTCACTTTCACAGAAAAATATAGTTCATAGTTTTAAGTCTGGTGTTCAGGTAAAAAGGAACAATGAATTTTGAGGCATTTTTGAAACTGGACAAATTTTTAGAGTATTTATTTAAAGTAATAGTGAAATCCATTACCTGTTTTTAAAAATAGTTCTGAAGTAAGTTTTTCATGGGTCACTTAAAAGTGGGTACAGTTCTACATAAGTGTCTTACATAGACATGAGATGGGATCCTGCAGATCCTTTAACGTTTTCCCCTCAAATATTAACAGAACTTTGAATACAAAGATAAGAAAGATAAAGCTACCCTACACTTTAGGTAGCTCCATTTAGCTGAATCTTTATGTGGGTTACTTTTAAATATACAGGAGGCATCCATTAAATAATATATTTTAATTTTTCTTATATATTTATGCATTTATCACATCATGTCACTCATCAGATATATGACCATGTAGTGATTATATCCCTATAATATAAAGTTAGCAGCATTGTATTCAGAGAGTTTTATAAATTTCTTATTTATTTTACTAACTGCATTCATACCTTCATTATTAAATAGTGAAATGTATTCAAATGCATTGTCAAAGTTAACCTCTACCCCCCTCAAAAAGGGAAAAAAAAACAAACTATGCTGTAGAATCCTTTTCAACATTTGAAGTGCATCAGAATCACCTGTAAAACTTAAAAAGAAAAAAAAAAGTATCCATATGTACTTTTTACATAGGATTCTTATTTGCACCACAAGTTGAAGGATTTTTGTTATAAAAAGTTTACAGTATAGGTGAAGTTCACACAGTTAACATAAAGCTTTCTTATTTTCACATCTAGTCAACCTGAGAGTATATGAGGAAAATTCAAAGATGAAATAAATATTAAAAATGTACTTAACTAAGAAAAAAAAAATGTGCTTAACTATTTATACTCTACTAAAAACATCTTTACTGATGGAGTAGATCATTTATGTGCCCCAGTACTGTGAAAAGCTGCACAAACAATGCTGTTCAGAAGAATGAGACATTACAGATGGCATATCTGAAAAAGTTTCACAGAGGAAGATGCTTTAAGCTAGGTTTGAATGATAGAGGAGGATAATACTAACCTAGAGGGTTTTGTAGTTTACAGAGCATTTTTGCCTCACAATATATATTACTTGTTTTTCTCACAACTGTCCGTTGGCATTAATAGGGTAGGAGAAATATGGGGAGGTATGTGGGAGATGAAGCTAACTGAAGAGACTGCAGGAAGTTACAGAGTGGGGGGTGGTTGTTGGAAATCCTTAAGGGGCTTGCATGCTGCACTGAAAATTAGAACTTCACTATAAATATACTGGAATTATTGAAGGATTTCAGTTAAGAAAGTAGCTTTTGTGATGATCTTAAAATTTTTAGACTTGGACAACTGGGTACATGATAATTTCATGAGTTAACACAGAGGATGTAGATAGAACTTAGGAGAAAGAGAAGGAATTCTGTTTTGAAGCAGTGGATTTTGAATTCACTATATCTGGAAAATCTAGGTGGAAATACTAATTGTAACAGATAATCAGAAATAAGAAATAGGAATTCAGAAAAGGATTCCAAGCTGAAATGATGGATTTACAGGAGGAAGTTAAAGTCAGTAGAATAGATCTGATCCCATTCACATTTGCAAAGGCCACTATATGCCAACTTCTCTGCTTATGATAGGAGGATACAAAAAATGAGATACTGTCCCTGTGATTTAAGAATTCAAAGTCAGGGGGTAGGGGCATACACAGTTACAAAACAATTATGTATGTGCTTTTTATAATAAGTATAAACTATTCTCAGTGGAAAGAATAGGGAGTGTTTATCTCTGCCCCAGGGCTAGGGCCAGAATGAATGGGGAGAAAAACTTTCAGAGTAAAACTGATTCTCAAAGAATGAATAGGAAATAGATAGGAGTTTACTAGCTAGATAAAGTGGGATTATGATGTGCAAAATTAAGGTCTGCTTGTAGAACTGTAAGTAATTAAGTAGGGTTAGACAGCATGTAAGGGACGATGAAGCCATGAGGCTGGCAAGGTAGTGATCCTTCCTGTCATCTACAGTATACGAGATGCAGGCAGTACACACACACACACACACACATACACACGCACGCACGCACACTTTTAAAGACATATTATTATTGTGTCTTTTTCTATTCAAACAAGCATTTATATCATTCCAAATCTATTTATCATTTGAGTTTAGGTGGGTGGACAATAAATTCCCAACTGCAGTTATCTTTGAGTCATCAGTACAAGTTTCAAAGCTTGAATAATTTTCAAGTAGTTTCATTATTCTGATTTTTATTAGATTTGGAAAGATTGTAATCACCTTCTTCATGTGGGCCACACTTTTCCTCTTACTTGGATAAATAATATTACTTAATAAGTAATATTTTTAGTGCAGATTTATGAGTTTCTGTAAGCAGTTTTTTAAAAAATATATAGTTCTTTTTTAACATTGATAAATGTTAAAATTGATAAATGCTTTAAATACATTTACTCTAACCTTCTGCCTCAGAATGTGAGATTGGTACCTAAAATAAATGGGGCTGGATTTGTAAGAAACCTTAATCACCATAAGGTTATGAGGCATTTTGTATTATGGTTACTAGGAATTGTCAAGTTTGAAAATTAAATAAATTGGAAGCTAAAATGCTATCTCTTCCAGATTATTCTCAAGTTAAAAAAGAAAGATTTACTTATTATTAAAAAAGAGTTAAGGCTACCTGTTGAAGAAAACTGCACATTTGGAATACTGTGTTTATTCAGCTTTCATTTCAGAGTTTATTTTATTTTATTTATGTTTTAAAGATTTTATGTATGTATTTGTCAGAGAGAAAGAGAGAGAGCACAAGCAGGGGGAGCGGCAGGCAGAGGGAGAAGCAGGCTCCCCTCTGAGCAAGGAGCCTGATGTGGGACTCAATCCCAAGACCCTGAGAACATGACCTGAGCCAAAGGCAGACGCTTAACTGACTGAGCCACCCAGACGTCCCAGAGTTGTATTTTAAAACGATAAAAGTATAATAGTATTTTTTTTAAAAGGTATTTAGTAATAATATTTTTCCTTTTCCAGGTTGAAGAAGACGGCCTACAAATTTGTGTTGAAATATGTGGTTGTGCTCTACAACTCGATCTTCATGATGATCCCAAAACTAAATGTTTAATTTATAAAACAATTGCACATTTTTTGCCAAATGATTTGGAGATCCTCAGGATTTGTGCACTCTCAATATTTTTTCTTGAGCGCTCCTTGGAAGCTTATCATACTGTTGAAGAGCTTTACAAACGTCCAGATGAGGAATATAACGAAGGCACAAGTAGTGTTCAAAATCGTGTTCGTTTTGAATTACTTCCAATTCTGAAAAAGGGATTGTTTTTTGATCCCGAATTCTGGAACTTTGTAATGATTAAGAAAAACTGTGTAGCATTATTGAGTGATAAATCAGCAGTCAGATTTCTAAATGAAAGTACACTGGAAAATTCTACAGGTAATCTAAAAAAGGCAGTGGAACAGCAAGGTTTAGATGAAGGGCTGGACTCTCTTACAGATCAGAGCACTGGAGAGCTTGATCCTGATGATATATCTAGAGTGCAGCCTAAGGGTCACATTAATACAAAGAAAAATCTTATGGCTCTTAATGTTTCCAGAGTAGATCACAATGTCCCAAGGCATCGGTGTATGTTATGTAACAAGGAATTTCTAGGTGGTCACATTGTAAGGCACGCCCAGGCTCATCAGAAAAAGGGTAGTTTTTCATGTGTAATATGTGGTAGGAAATTTAGAAACAGAGGACTTATGCAGAAGCATTTAAAGAATCATGTTAAGAAAATACAAAGACAGCAAATTGCTGCAGCTCAACAAGAGGATCAGGAAATCCCTGCTTTGGAAGAAATAAATTGTTCTGATACTTTCATTTCATTTGAAAATGGGAATTCTGGTAATAAAGATTTGGAAATAGAGACAATTACTGCTTCCAGTGATGGAAACAAAGAAGTCATCCCTGCACATGTGGCTGAATTCATTGAAATTCCCGTAAGTGTATCGGAAGATGTTATTGAAAACATGATTGAAAATGGAAGTCCTGATACTTCTTTAAATAATGTCTCAGAGCCTTTGCCTGTATGTGAGGATGACTACGAGGAGGAAGAGGATGAAGAAGGTGATTACGAAGACGACGATTATGACCTGAATCAAGAAACTTCAGTACTTCATAAAATCAATGGAACTGTGTGCCATCCAAAAGACATATATGCTACAGATCAAGAAGGAAACTTTAAGTGCCCTGCTCTTGGTTGTGTCAGGATATTTAAAAGAATTGGATTTCTAAATAAACACGCAAGGACTGTACATCCAACTGACTTAAACGTGCGGCAAACAGTAATGAAGTGGAGCAAAGGAAAATGCAAATTCTGTCAGAGGCAATTTGAAGATTCTCAACATTTTATAGATCACCTTAATAGACACAGCTATCCAAATGTGTACTTTTGTTTGCATTTTAATTGCAATGAGTCGTTTAAGTTGCCATTCCAGCTTGCTCAGCACACAAAAAGTCACAGGATATTTCAAGCTCAGTGTAGTTTTCCAGAATGCCATGAGCTTTTTGAAGATCTTCCTCTGCTATATGAACATGAGGCTCAGCACTATTTAAGTAAAACACCAGAATCATCTGCCCAACCAAGTGAAACAATTCTTTGGGATGTTCTTACAGACTCAAATCCTAATCATCAGGAGAAAGACTCATCTAGTAATGAGAAACAAACTATTAGTCTGCCAGTTTCTACTAGCAAATCAAGGAAAGATTCCACAGAACCAAAGACATGTACAGAAAGTATGGAAAAGAAAACAGATGGTTTAGTTCAGAATGGAAATGAACATTCTGATGACACTGTTTCTGATATAAGCTTGACAGACCAAAAGATGCCTGACATAGAGCCAAATTCTGAAAATAATTGTAGTATTAGTGATTTAGTCAATGGACACAGTGGAATAGAGCAGACACCTTTAGTTTCGTCAGATCCTGCTTTGAAAACTGATGCAAATAGAATCAGGACAGAAAACGGTTCCATTTTACCTAGTGTTGTACCACAAGAACATAATACCCTGCCAGTATCTCAGGCACCTTCCAAACCAAATCTGACGAGTGAACATACTTCATATGGCTTAATTTTAACAAAGCCATATGTCAGACCACTGCCTCCCAGTTACCTTGATGAACGGTACCTTAGTATGCCAAAACGTAGAAAATTTCTGACTGATAGAGTAGATGCCTGTTCTGATCAAGATAACGTTTGTAAAAAATCCGTGAAAAGATTAAGATGTGGCAAATGCCTGACCACCTACTGTAATGCAGAAGCACTTGAGGCTCACCTTGCACAAAAGAAATGTCAGACACTCTTTGGATTTGATTCAGATGATGAAAGTAAGTCTTCTATCTTCTCAATAGGTCTGTCTGTAGAAACAGAAAATGCCACAGATCTTTATGAGGTTAAGAAAGTTAACATTTGTATAGCACAGATAATAAAGCACCACCCCATACATTATTTCTTTTAATCCATATAGACACTATTTAAGGTGATGTTACTACTCCTGTTTTATAGGTCAAGCAGCTGAAATTTCACAAAGTTAAGTAATTTGTATAGGTATAGCCTATGAACTTGTGGAAGTCAGAACTTGGACACAGTTTTTCATACTCTTTGATCATACTCATTCACTGTGTCTGAGGCATTTCTTCATTACAAGTTTTATGTAATAAAAGTTTCAGAAACAAAGTAATTGTGATGGACATGTTTTTCATTTGCATGCCAGAATATAAATCAAGTGAAGTTGAGCTGCTTTTACAGAAACAGAAGTGAAAAAGAACCAGAAAATAATTGAAAGACAAAATTGAGCAAAAGAAGATCTTGCCTTTCTACTAATATCAATATTTTTTGAATGAGTAAGAGTATAAACAGGAATCTGACTTAGAATTTCAGTTGAACTATAAAATTTGAATTAACAGACATGTTCTGTTTTACAGGTGCCTGATAAAAATGTTTCAGAAAGATCTGTCGATCAAGCAGTAGTGCGAAAAAAGCACTGCAAGAAATTACATCATCAGTTTGCTATTTTCCTGATGGCCTTAATTTTCAAGCGGTCTTGGATTACTAAAGATAAAGACAAAGCACATTTTCTAGAATGAACTCAGAGAGGAGATGTGCTGGTTTAGACTCCAAAAGGGTTATTACAAAACTCCCAAAGTACCAGTTATCCAGAAAACCACATTTCTTTAAAAAGTTGATGACTTAATGCAGCATGTTCAGTTTCACTTATGTGAGAAACATGTTCAGGCAACCAGTCAGAAAGAAAAACCAGCTATGGCCTTACAGAAAGGGAAAAGTTAATCCATTATTAAAAAAAGGGGAGGGGTTTATTGTTTACAATAAACAACTTGAAGTATTCTACAAATGAGATTTGTTTTCTTGTCATGCATAATCAGATTATGTCCTCCCTTCTCTTCAAACATGGTTTAAAGAACTATTGCTATTTGGTTTATTATAATTTAGAAACTGATACGTGAAAATAAAACTTGATTTATCACCATGCTATCCATAAAAGATTGTAACTTGTTTCCAAGATGATGGATTAGACAGGACAGAGTTCAATGAATGTTATGCCAGCATTGGAAATTAAAAAACAAAACAAAACAATACTTTGCTAATAAGCTCTTAATAGAACTTTACACTTTCCATTTTTGTAATATGAGTGAATTGTATTTAAAGGCAGCAGTGTCCATTGAATAGAAGAAGTACCATCAGTAACTTTGGAGAGAGATGGGAGGAATCTAAGACCATAAAGGCTATCTAATGGAAGGAAAACACTGAATTGCAAATAACTCAATGTGAATAATGGTATAAGCACACTGGGATATTTCTATTTGTATATAGAGTAGTGTTAGGACATTGCTTGATGATTCATGGTAAGGTCCTTTTAGACATTAATGTGAGTTATCTAAGTACAGTCCTATAAAAATAACTGGCTGTAAAAAAAAAAAAATGTCAGCTAAAATCAGGTCAAGAATTCATTGGTTTTATTCAGTTAGGAGAGTTAATTCTAAAATAAGCCATACTACTACTCATGCTTTCTTATTTATTAGTTATGAATTTGGTCTGAATAGTAATTTTTATATATAAAAGGAAATATTTACACAAAAATTTGCACAGCAGGAACACAAGATATATTGATGCTTTTATTTTCCTTGTTAACCAGTAATTTTCCTAAGGAAGATTTTAACTTATTAGGCAATGGATTGTTAAAACACAAAATGCATTTTAAAATAACCCCTCAGATATGTTCCACTTGTACATTCTCCAAAAGAGGAAGCTTAAAGACCTTCTTTTACCTGTTAGTGTGTTAATCTATAGCAGGGATAAAATGAACAAAAATGCAAAGGCAAATTCTTAAAAGGTGGAGCTACTAATGTACCATGGTCAACCAAATATTCCAGTTATTCCAACTGATACATTTTTGTTCAAAGCAGATAATCTTACTGGATTCTACTATTAGAAATTTTTGGATATTAAGCTTCTTGAAAAGTCACTAAGGAAGGGGACATTCCTTCCAAGGTAGCATCCAGACTTTACTAAATCGGGATTTCTAGGTCATGAAAGATCTCAAAAAAAAAAAAGCCCAATTTTATTAGTTTATTTATTCATTCACTACTATGCAATTGATAGTCACAAGCCCGTTTCAATCAAATTAAGGTTTTTGTTTTGTTTGTGTAGCCTACATTAGGCTGTGGAATTTACATTTAAATAACAAGTAAACAATCAGATTTTTAAATCCCTTAGGGTCAACTAAAAAAAAACAAACAGAAAAAAACACCTTCTGTACTTCCTGATACTGAAAATATAATACCTGAGTTCTATTTCAGTTCAGTATAAAATACATCATGTAATAAAGAGTCTGTTTGGAAACTAGTTCATTTGGACAATGAAGTTTTTTTGAAATATAATTTCTGCTTTGTACATTTTCCAGAAGTTTAAAATTACAACTTAACATTTTATCACATTTTTTAACTTTTTATTTTTTTATAAGTTGTATCTATTGACAAATCCATCTCTGCAAATTATTTTCATTCATTCTGCGGTTCGTACCAAGATGTTTTAAGCATATTCCACTTGTTAATTTTGTCTTTGAGGTTTTATTTCTACTTTTGTGTTGCTAAGGGAAAACTTTCTGAAACACTTAGATCAAATCGGTTTATACATAATTAAATCAAGGAATGTTTTATAAAAATCTACTTGGCCATGCTGTTCTAAACCTCTTTATATACTTCTCAAATAATTGCTATTGAAAGTATGTATACATTTCATTATTTATGTCTTATAAAGCATAACCTTCTATCATTTTGCTTCAGTGGGGTGCATAAACTTCCAACAGTTCTAATTTAGGATTCAGAAGAAAAGGAAGCTTTCTTATTCTTCAGATTCTTCTCTTTTACTTTCTATTCCTTCTGTTTTGAGGATATGCTTATCTTACATGGACCAAGTTTCAGTTCTTACTTTTTAATAAAAATTTCCTTCAAAACATTAACTATAAACTTTCTGCTATTTCAGTAAGGTCAAGAAAATAGCAAATCTGAATTTTTGCTGCTCAGATATTACAGAAAAGAGGGATCTCCGTGGACAAGGACACTGGTACTTTGGGCTTTAGCCATATTCGTTTTTTTAAACCACCGATTATATAATGAGTAGATAACTTATAACACTGAACTTGTGATTCTTTTCAAATCACACTTGAAGGTTCAGCCGTACTCCTTTCATGTTTGGTTTAAACTGTTGTATGGATGAAAAACCTAAAAGGGATGATAGTGTTTATCTTTTAATTTATTTGGTACTGTAAAACACCTTTTCAGAATGCCTAAATGCTGCATATGCATTTTGGAATTGTTAATATGTGAAAGATATTACAGATTCAGCAAGAAAGGAAATTTGTGCTTCCTTGTTGAACATTAAATTATTTTACTTTGCATTTTATAAGAGTACAAATTAAAACTGAGCCATTGAACTGCAATAATTCAACAATAGCGTCTCATTTCAAGAAATTTTTTGTACTGTACATAGACTTGTTCAATAAAACATTGTCCTTGTTGGTAATGAAGTGTTCAGTTTTATGTAGCACACTGCTTCAAAAGGAATTAGGCTTAAGGTATGTAGTAAATAAGAAAGTTTCCGTTATGTCTCATAAGAGAATGAATTGTTTCAGTTAATATTACCATATTCAAATGATTAATTTTTAAAAACATTTTAAAATAGAAAAACCTAGAAGTTTACATAAAACATTTTAGACATTATTTTAACTAACGTCTACATGCAGGAATTACAAGTTGACAGAATGCTGGTTATTGAAGTTATTTTGGGTACCCTCTGCAAACTTAGTAGGTAGACAAATATCACAACTCTCTAAGTGAAAGTGTGTTGGTAAAGCTTCAAAAGATGAACAGCATCTGGTGGAACTCAAAAAAAAAAAAAAAAAACACTGGGAAGTCACTTTGAAATAAGGTGTAAATATTGATGAAAATGACTTCCTAAAAAGCATTTCAGGGGGAAAACATGTAAACCAATTAATCTGTAGCTAAAAGTGAGTCCTTGGGCATGAGGGCTCCTACTTTTTTGGTTGACTAACAAAGGAAAACACCCTATATCCTTTGCTATAACTTGCAACTAGAAAAAAATGAGGGCTGAAGTAGAAAAAGACCCTGTTGGATGCGATGATAGCAATGCAAATAAAAGGACGGTGCTATGTCCAGTGATTTGCACATACTGCAAACATGCTTTGAAAAACACTGGGAAAGTTATTCAAGCATTCTAGAGCTGAGATCTGGAATTCTCAGTCTATGCTTTTGGTCATATGATTTTAGACTATTAAATGTACTGAGGTATTTAGATAAAGGTATTGGAGTTACCTAGACTTTTTTTTTCCTGAGACTTGAGGAATTCTGGAAAGCAATATTACTAAGTATGCTTCCAAGATAAACAAAAGAGGTTGCTTTTCAGAGCTTAATATAAATTTCATACCAGCTTCAAGAATCAACTAATAAAAGGGTCAGGAGTTTTGGCTGTATATGAAGATGTCAAATGGAGCAGCAATCCAGTATTATGTGGAATTAAAACTAAAAGTAGGGGAGAGGTTCATGCCTTATTTATGAGTGCTACACACTGGAGAAGAAATGTCTCCTGTTTTACTAAATTACTATATACTAGCTAATTTATATACGTTACCCCTAATTGTTAAAACTCAAAGATAGGAACACTGCGTTTTAGAAACCAAGGCTCAAAAACATTAAATAACTTGACTGAAGTCACGCAGGAGAGGTGGGATTGAAAAATCCGATGTGTCCTCCTAAAACCATAATGCCAAACAGTTTTCATTCTACCATGCAGTTTTCCCTGCAAATACAGAGCATGAGTGGCTATAATATATCCAAATAGAGACAGACCTGCCTGAGGATCAATGATTTCAGAGACAAAGGATGAAGTCTGGTAGGAGTAGGTGGCTGATATTTCACTTTCTTCTATTAGCAGTGATTCTTACAGTGTGGTCCCTGGAGCAGCAAAATTAGCATCACCTAAGAACTACTTTTTTTTTTTTTTAAAGATTTTTATTTATTTGACAGAGAAACAGCAAGAGAGGGAACACAAGCAGGGGGAGTGGGAGAGGGAGAAGCAGGCCTCCCGCGGAGCATGGAGCCTGATGCGGGGCTTGATCCCAGGACCCTGGGATCATGACCTGAGCTGAAGGCAGACACTTAAGGACTGAGCCACCCAGGTGCCCTCTAAGAACCTCTTAGAAATTCTAAATTTTGGGGGGGTGCCTGGGTGGCTCAGTCAGTTAAGTGTCTGCCTTTGGCACAGGTCATGATCCTAGAGTCCTGGGATGGAGCCCCTGTTCTTGGGCTCCCTGCTCAGAGGGGAATCTGCCTCTCTCCCTCTCCCCTCCCCCCACCCCCACTCGTGCTCTCTCTCTTGCTTGCTCCTCTCTCAACTAAATAAAAGCAAGAGGCAAGTTTAAGGAACAAATAGCAAGGGGTCCCCTGTGACTAGTCTTCATCGCTCTCGGTCGAGCCCAGCATGACTTTTCCATTGGTGAATACGAGTTGCTGCCACACTAACAGCAGCAGCTAACTGCACTGAGTTCCTTCTAGGTGCCAGGCACTGTCCTTCACCCCGCCTCGCACCCCCGCCTCTGCAACCCTATGATGTAGCTAACTCTACTAGGTCCATTTCGAGAGAGAATAACAGAATAAAAGAGCCAAAGTCTTCACAATGGCCTGCAAGGCTCTAGATCTGCAATATCCAATACAGTAGCCACTAGCCACATATGGCTATTAAAATTTAACTAAAATTCAAATAAAACTTAAAAGTCGGTTCCTTGATTGTACTAGCCACATTACAACTGCTCAACAGATACATGTGGCTCATGGTTACTATACTGAACAACACAGATACAGAACACTTTCATTATCTCAAAGTACTTTTGGACAGGTGGTTCTGTATCAGTGGTTCTCAACTGGGGATGATTCTGCCTCCCGGGGACACTTGGTAAATTGGGAGATATTTTTGGTAGCCACAACTTGGGGGAGGAGGTGCTACTGGCATCTAGTGGGTAGAGGCAAGGGATGCTGTTAAACATCCTACAATGCATAGAACAGCCCCCAAACAAGGAATTATCCTGCCCAAAATGTTAATAGTGCCTCGACTGAGAAACCCTGCTCTAGATCAATCTTGACTGCAACTCTAACCTCACTGCCTCCTGCTTGAACACGCTGCTCTGGCCTCCTTCCTACATTGCCAAGCACTCTGCTTCTTCCTTGGAACCTCTACTATTGTTTCTTCCTACAACACTCTTCTGTGCTTCACTCACTTTCCTCAGGTCTTCCTTTCAATATTACTTAGAGAAGTCTCTCTTGACAGTCTGTATAAAAACGCAACATCTGCTCCATCCCCCTCCTTTTGATTTATTTTTCTCCATAGCATTTCCTGGCATAGTATATAGTTTCTTATATGTTTACTGTCTATTTCTTCCCACTAGACTGAAAGCTCCAAAGAAACTGTATTTGTTCCAACACAAAGAACAATGTCTGGCAAATAGGTGCTCAATAAATACTTTTTCCCCCCTTTTTAAATGAAGAAATGAATGAAAGAAAAGGTTGGGTATGCCTTGTATATGGTCCCACACCAGCATGATGAGCACTTGCCAGCCCTTGCAGCACTCTCAAAAGATCCTTGAAAGGAGGGTCTGTGTCATTTCTCTGAATCTTCAATACCTAGCATAGTACATACTCATTAATACTTAATGAAAAATGAAGGATTTTTTAAAAAAAGATTTTATTTATTGGACACAGAGAGAAACAGCGAGAGAAGGAATACAAGCAGGAGGAGTGGGAGAGGGAGAAGCAGGCTTCCCTCTGAGCAGGGAGCCCGATGCGATGCGGGGCTGGAGCCCCATGCGGGGCTCGATCCCAGGACCCTGGGATCATGACCTGAGCCACCTAGACGCCCCGAAAAATGAAGGATTTTTATCTGTTGAGTAAATGATACCCCAAATAATATCCACTGGCAAATTAGTGTAACCATGCTTTGAATGCCTACGCTACATTTACAATTTATTTTAAAACTGACATTTAGCTGTTATATTTTTTAAAACGTTAAATTTGCTCACCTGAATCTGCAGAAATGTACATTTCGGCTACAAAATGGCAATACCCTAATTAAATGTTAACAAATCAAAAATATGCCTAAAATGTGGAAGAGGCCAGAGGCAAGTAACGATGTTTAAGCCTGATTCTTCATCGCTCTCGGTCGAGCCCAGCATGACTTTTCCATTGGTGAATACGAGTTGCTGCCACACTAACAGCAGCAGCTAACATGCACGGAGTTCCTTCTAGGTGCCAGGCACTGTCCTTCACCCCGCCTCGCACCCCCGCCTCTGCAACCCTATGATGTAGCTAACTCTACTAGGTCCATTTCGAGATAGGAAACTGAGGGACAAAAAGGCTAAGAAGCATGTCCACGGTCACAGTTAGTGAATGGTGGCGGAGTAAAACCCTGGTAATCTGGCTTCCAGAGTCCCCAGCCCTAAATTGCTCGCGATACAGCATCGTCTAAAACCAAGCCGGCGAGGACCGGAATCAAGCAACAGCCGATCCGGTACAGATGAAAGCAAGAAGGCATGGCATGTGATAGGTGACTTTTTTTTTTTTAACCTTTCATAGTCTATTGCTAAACAGAACCAAATTATTTTAACACCGTACTACGTAATTTAAGAACATCAAACTACAGGTGCACCCAACTCAGAACTGGCCGCAGAGGACGTTCAAGCGCTCCCGGGGGTCAGGCCCACGGGCGGGGAGCAGGCGCCTCCATTGGCCGGCCCCGCGGCATCACGGGAGCTCGCCGTGCGCAGGAACCGCCACCCGCTTTCCACGCACCTGCACCTGCGCAGCCCTTCCAGGCGCATTTTTGGAGGTTGGACTCCTCAGAGTAAAGGGCATCGCTTTCCGGAACCAGGTTCCTTGTGGAAGATCGCTGTTCTCGGTGCAAACGCGGTAGTTCCTAAAATGTGATCCGTTGGATTCCCCTCCGTCCTGTCCAGCCCGGAACGACAAGTCGGAGCACCGCATTTCCTGATTGACCTTGTTGGCAATCACTTCCGCCCAGGGGTTTGGAATACCCGAGGCCCTTTGGCGGCGAACAACAAGAAAGGCACTTCCGGTGTATGTTGCCTAGGCGCCGGCCTGGTGGGCCTGCAGGGACGGCATTACTAGGTCGTCCTCTTCCCCCCGCCTTTTGGGGGTCGAGATGTCGGGGCTCAGCTACCCAGAGATGGAGGGCTGCCGTAACCTCCTCGGCCTACTAGACAACGATGATATCATGGCCCTGTGCGACACCATCACCAACCGCCTGGTGCAGCCTAAGGACCGGCAAGGTAAGTGCTGACTTTTCTCCCCAGGGGCGGACGCCCCTCCCAAGACCTCACTAGGGCCCCAGGTTGCCAGAACGTGGGAGCAGAGGAGGTGCGAGACCTCGGCCCGCAACGGGGTCCGACGGTGCTGGGGCGGAACTCTCGAGAGTCCCGGCCGCCGCCGCTGCCTCCCGGCCTGGGAACCGCCGTGCGCCTTCAGGCCCCTGAAGCGCCACATCCCCGGGAGAGGTGGTGGCCCTGGAAACCGCGCTGCCTCCAGGCTTTACCTGCTGGATGTATGGGCAAATGCTTATTTTTTTCGAGAATTTAGAGTACGTGAATAGTGATTTCAGAATTTCCAGGTGTTTTTCATTTTCATTTTCGGCTGATCTGGGGAGTCAGCTGCTGACTCAAGTTTTCTTCTTCAGGCCTCTGGGAGGATATCATAAACACTTGAGCCTTGTAGTTAAAACTACTGTAATAAAAGAGCAGATAGTTTGAATCCATGTCTCTTTTGGGATCTAATTTTTTTCTGAGATGGTTTTGCGTAGTAGGAATACGTTGCTTTCAGAGCCAAATGAACATTTCTGTAGAGTAGATTTAAAGGGTTATTAATATTCAGTCAATATTGATTGTAGCTACTCCATATAAAAATGTAATCAAGAAGCCTGTGTGTGTATTTCACTTGGCATATCATCGGGACAGTCTTACTTTAAAATGTGAAAACTCCAGACTTCTATGTTAGTATGACTTAAATAACTACGAAAGCATAATCTGTATTTCTCTGGTTTTAAATTGGATTTACGTTTTGCCATTTAAGAAAATCATTCATTTGAAAATTCAAACTTAAATGTTTCCTCAAACATTGAAAGAAGAAATTCCTAAGAATTAAGAATGCAAATAGTTTTAGACTTAATATAGTTCTTTTTTTTTTTGACTTAATATAGTTCTTAAGCATTTATCTATTTCACATGCTAATCACCACCTAACAGTCCTTGTGAGTGTGAGTTTAAAATTGTAATAGATAAAAATGTTGGATTTAATTGATGGTGGGTCTAAAAGCAAATAAAAAGAAACTTCCCAGTACAGAAATGTTAAATGATTTGGAGAGAGAGTTTCTCAGAGAGGAAGAAAATAATAAGCATATGCAAAGGTCATCTCTGTTTGTTTATTATGAAAAGATAATCTCTTTAAAAAGCAATGAAATGAAAACCAAAACACAGTGTTTTCCTGTCTGCCATATTGGCAAAAAACTAAACGTGGTGATCACGCAAAGCAGCTCTTTGACAATTGGAGGAGTGTAAATTAGAACCTTGGAAAACAAGTTTGACATCATCTCTAAGTGGAATTATTTGCTTATTTCCGGGCTCATATTCTGGGCCTGAGCTTCTCAAGCTTGAATGTGCTTGTGAATCAATCCCTCAGGACTCTTGTGAAAAATGCAGATTCTGATTCAGTAGTTTTGGAGTGAGCCCAGAAATTCAGCATTTCTTCAGCTCCCGGGTGATCCTCATGCTGCTTGCCCCTCTGTGCACTGGGAGACATTTATGAAAATGTTCAAAGTGATGGTGTTAGTAATTGGACACACCCAGTAAAAATCTATGAACAGAAGGATAGATAACCTTGTGATGTAGTCATATAATTTACTGTGGTACAGTTAAATGAATTAACAGTCAAAAAATTAGCTAGAGCTACATATATCCACAGATTAATGTCAGAAATGACATTAAGTGAAAAGCTGAATATGAAAGACTGTATGTGTGTGTGTGTACGTATGTATATATATGGATTGGATTTATAGTGTGTTCCAAAAATTCCAAACTGTATTGTTTAGGAGTTCATAGTTATGCTGTACAATTTTAAAGAAAAGCAAGGTATTGATAAACAACATTTAGGATAGCAGCTACCTCTAAGGTGGGTGAGTAGAGAGAGAGAATAGTATTAAGTAGGGAGGGTTAAAATGAGGGCCTCAAAGATATTAGTATTCAATACAAATATTGTATTGATTTGTATTCAATACAAATTTGTATTCAATACAAATATTGAATTTGTGAGGTTTTACAGTAAGAGGAATTTGCTTTCACATTAGGAAAGGATCTTCTAAGAGCTTTCTTAATATGCTAAAGAGAATGTTGACTCTGAAATCATACAGATGTGACTTCAAATAGGTCCTGCCCTGTGTTAGGTGTGAACTTGAGCAAGTAACTTGACTTTCCTGAGCCCTGTTTACTTTATCTATAAAGCAGGCATAATAATGATAGTATCTGGTACTGTGCCCTTTCAGTCTTAAGTTATGTTTTGTATACATGGGAGTTCATTTTTTTGCTATTCTGTATTCTTTATACATGTAAAATCTTTGATCTGTTTAATATAACATTTTTTTAAATTAGAAAAAGAATACAGGTCTCAGTTCTGCCACTTCTTAGAAGCATGATTGTTGATACCTCATATATCCTCAACTTTCATTGTCTATAGAGTAAGGAGTTTAAAAGTCCTTGCACATCTAAAATAACTGAAATTTTACCTATGTTAGGCATTATAAATGAATTTAGGTCCATTGGCCTTCTTAGAAAAAAATTTTTTTCTCTGGCTCAGATTTTTTTCTTAAAACATGTCATTCTTTAAAAAAAAATGCAAAACTTTTACTATCTTATGAGAAGTGAAAGGAAGAGGTAAGTAAGTTTAGATAGGGAAGTTTAAAGCATAAAGAAAAAATTTTTTAAACCCAAAATGTGACAACCCACTTTCTGGTTTTTAAAAATTACCATCTCGTGAAAAAGGAGTAATGTCATGACAGGAATTTATAAATATCATTTGATAGGGTTTCTGCTGACCCTGGACAGATTTATAAGTGACTTGTGATTTTCTACTAATCTTTATAATTTCCTTCTAGATGCCGTTCGTGCAATATTATTGTACAGTCAAAGTGTAGAAGAACTTTTGAAGCGTAAGAAAGTCCACCGAGAAGTCATATTTAAGTACTTGGCAACACAGGGGGTTATTATACCTCCAGCTACTGAAAAGCACAGTCTTATTCAGCATGCAAAGGATTACTGGAAAAAGCAGTTACATCTGAAATTGAAGGAAACACCTGAGCCAGTTAAGACAGAGGACATTAGACTATTTCAACAGGTAAAATAGATCTTATATTTATACCCTAAATCATAGTTCTGTCTAAACTCTTTAGATAATCCTAGATCTGTGGGAACATGGCTAATATTTTGGCTTTTATAATTTAGCTTCACATCATATCCTTTGCATTCTAAAGGAAGACCAGTAAAGCAGACCAGTAAAGGTATTAAATTGTAAAAATTCTATGAGAGAAACTTAAGTAATTTTTACATTTGATTTTTTTTTTTTAAGCTAGGAAAAATCCTCTTGTAATAATTTCTTCCAGCTGACATTGTCTGTTCCTATTTCTTTGTATCCACTGGACATTTTAGATACTGTGTGAATATTTAAATATTGACTGTATGAACTCTAGGTAATTTGCAAATTTTATTTTTTTTAATTTTATTTACTTTATTTTTTTTAAACACAGCACAGAAAGACAACCCCTTTTTCAGATCAAATATATAGCTTAATAAACGTCCATAAAGCAAAAACATTTGTAATGACCACTCTGGTCAGGAAATAGAAATTTGCCACCCACTCCAGAAGCCCCTTCCATGAATTTGCAAATTTTAAACTACATACTTTGAATTTGTGAGGTTTTACAGTAAGTGGAATTTGCTTTCACATTAGGAAAGGATCTTCTAAGAGCTTTCTTAATATGCTAAAGAGAATGTTGACTCTGAAATCATACAGATGTGACTTCAAATAGGTCCTGCCCTGTGTTAGGTGTGAACTTGAGCAAGTAACTTGACTTTCCTGAGCCCTGTTTACTTTATCTATAAAGCAGGCATAATAATGATAGTATCTGTGTAATTAGGCTTGTGAAGATAGAAGGAAATAGTCCATAAGTCCCAAGCACAGAGCCAGACATACTCAATCATGGGTGCTCTGTCAATAAAAGATTCTTACCATCAAAATGAGGTACTGTGCTCTGGAATATTCTCATCTATTCACATAGATGAATAAAATCAAGCTTGTCAGGTATATTTTTGCAATAACATTACCCTTTGTAAAAAAGAGAAATCACAGTATAAAAATAATCCCAATCATAAAAAGTAATGTATTTCAGTCATATTAGAACTCTGTTTAAAGGTAGTAAAAAATTCTTATTTGTTACCAACTTTATTTTAGTGTAGATTATATGCAACGAAGTATATCCATTTAAAGCATCAGTTTGAAGGTTTTGACAGACATTGTGAAACCACTGACACAAGAGAAAATACTTATGTAAATCATTGTTGACTGTTCATGCTGATATTTTGAGAGGCCTTGTTAAACCTTAATTTCTTAGCTGAATTTTCAGATGTTTAAGGTGGGAAATTCTAAAATGATTTTCCCCTTTTTGGAAAAACAGTTTGTGCATGATGGGTTCAGTGAGTTCACTTGTAGTTTATTTAGCTTCTGCTATACTCAGCATATGAAAACTTAGCTCTAAAACAGACTAGGTAGAAAAAAAGATAAGAGAACTGACCTTTGTTATATTTTATATTTTATTTATCTTAATCAGCAGGAAAAAGAAGATAAAGCTGAAAAGGTTGATTTTCGTCGATTAGGAGAAGAATTTTGTCACTGGTTCTTTGAACTTCTTAATTCTCAGAATCCTTTTCTGGGACCACCTCAAGATGAATGGGGGCCACAGCACTTCTGGCACGATGTCAAGCTTAGGTTTTATTACAACACCTCTGAACAAAATGTGATAGATTACTGTGGAGCAGAAATTGTGAGCCTTCGTCTGCTATCCCTAGTGAAAGAAGAGTATCTTTTTCTCAGTCCCAACCTAGATTCCCATGGACTGAAATGTGCTTCTTCTCCGCATGGTCTGGTTATGGTTGGAGTTGCTGGGACTGTCCACCGAGGGAATACTTGTTTGGGCATTTTTGAACAAATTTTTGGACTCATACGCTGCCCTTTTGTGGAAAATACGTGGAAAATCAAGTTTATCAACCTAAGAATTATTGGAGAGGGTTCTCTTGCTCCTGGAACATTAATGAAACCAGCTATTACATTTGAACCTTGTGATCTAGATGCCTTTTATAACACTGTTACTTTATGCAGTACCAACGAAGTACAGCTTAATGTAAGGCAGGCATTGCATAGTGGAACTGGAGACTAAGCTTTATGCAGTGGAGATGAGGCATTGTTGAACAAAAGAGAACTGAGTTTACCGAGCCCTCTAAAGCACTGAACATGTTTGTCAGCCTAAAAAACCTTCTATACAGAAACTCTTCCAGATACCACATTAGTAATGTCTAAGTGATTTCAGATGCGAGGATTGACATATTTTAGTTGAAATATCTTTCTTGATAACAGACGAACATATTTTGTGAATACTTGCCTCTTTCTACCTGAGTTGCAGCAAATGTTCTGAGAGCTAATGCAGTTCATCAAATAAATCCCACTTTAGATGGTATAACTAATGGTGTGCCTTAGAAAACCAGGTAATATTTTCATTTTACTTAGTGAATATTCTGCTAATATCTGTACTTTTCCTGTTGGAAAGGTTTAATGTAAACTCAGA
The DNA here is from genome assembly GCF_011800145.1 of Mirounga leonina. Lineage (NCBI taxonomy): Eukaryota > Metazoa > Chordata > Mammalia > Carnivora > Phocidae > Mirounga > Mirounga leonina. Next base: position 13,698,314 of record NW_023270431.1, read on the forward strand.
GTTACCATTTTAGAAAACTTAAGTGACATTCTCACGCAAAAAGTCCAATAATTTAGCAGGTGGGGAAAATTTACTTTGCCTTTTTAAAATGAGGAACATTTTTCAAAGTTATCTATAGTAGTCCAAGCTAAGTATCTTAAAATCTGCAACATTTTCTGAACTCGTGGGCAATGATAAGTGCTATTCTCAAAACAGACCTTATTCTTATCTAAGGCTTCAGCTAAGTTTTATAGAACATTTATTGTAATACCATATAAAGGAAACATACTGTTGAAATTTTTTAAAAGGTGTGCCCAGTTCTAACTTAAATGAATTACTATTTTCCTCTTGATCTTGGAAGAGGTGACCAAAAAAAACCCCCAAAAAACACACACAAATTTATAATGTGGTCATATCTATATACAAATATAGATATACTCCCACATCATAAATTAAAATTATTAGGATTTCTCACCTCTAAATTGTTTTACTAGGTTTGAATTACAAAGTTAAGGTTCCAGATTAATTACATAGTTGCTTTAGGGTTTAAATTCTTCATCACTTGGCAACTGCTTGCTGATCTTTGATTTAGTTAGTAATTTTAATTTACAAAAATGCCATATGGAAAAAATTCAGCTGGGAATTGTTGTGATGATGTGTTGTACATGTTAATTTTTTACCTTTAACTCTTCTCGTGATCATCTAGGGTAACAAGAATTTTGGAAGCAGGAGGAAAAAACTCATCTTTTTTGTATTTTAATGCCATGCCTTTTATGAGGAGTACAAATTGATACATCCTAAAATAAGAACTTAATAAAGGAGGGAAATTCCTACTGTCTGCTATAAGAATAGTATATTGTTTAGATTTAAAGCAAGTTATCATTTTCTCCTTTAAGTATAGAGTATCATTATAACATGTACTCAATAAATATCCTGAGTAAAGGATAAAATTAGAAACTATTCCCATCTGTTTCCTTTGTGCTATTGATGATGAGTACTGCAGAAATATTACTACAGATGCTCAGGGTGGGCAGAAATTGCCTCTGGCTACCTTCAGTATTGGCTTTTTGAATTTGTGTAATGCTCAAGTAAGGCTGCAATCTTTGCATGTTCTTTTAATCAGCGTTAGAAATTTGAAACCTTCCTGATAGACTCTCTCGAGAATTGAAACTATGTTTTATTTACTGTGAATCCCTACAGCTGGGCCACACAGTAAGACCTAATGTTTAACTAAATGGGTTCAGGTATGAGCAAAAGAAGTTTACATACTGTATAAAAGACTTTTCTGCATCTAGATTTTGTCTTTGGTTCTTACTAGTGATGGGTTTTTTTTGATCATTTGTTTGAATTTCATACAGATACACAGAAATTTTTAGGCTCCATGCTAACAAATTTAACCTTCTTTTAAAATTTACTAAATTTAAAAAGCCCAAGGGTCGGAATGGGATAAACTGGAAGGCTCTAATCACTTTAGGGGAAGTGTGTATGTTTCTGTTCAGAGAAAGAAGACCTGGAGGAATTGAAATTTATTCACGAAGTTTAGAGCTTGGTCAGGTCTTTGAGAAGGTCCAGAAGCACACTGCAGATTAACTCTTCTTTTGCTACCATCCCTTTGTTTTGTATATGTTAGGGAATGGCAGAGACCCCAGCTTTAGGTCTCTTTTTCTTCATTTCACCCTCAACTGGTATTTTAAAGTTCTTGGAGTCAAGTAGTAAAGAATACAGCACTACACATAATTCATAGTGATTGAATGAATGGTCAAACCAGGGGGGCAACTGGGCTTTATTTACTGTAGACTGATGTGCGATAGCCTAATAAAAGGGCATACATGAAGTATCTGTTCTCATTAAAATAAAAATACCTTAAAGTAATAGTTACATTGGGATGTTTTATTAGTATCTAGAATGCCAAAAACAAATTTCATGAGTCTTACTAAAATACCAAATAACAGAAAAAAAGCCAGCTCTGTTTTATAAAATCAGCTTGCAAATGGCCAACACAGGAAAACTTTGTTCCTGTGTTTTCTTAAGCTAAAGGAAGCTAGTTACCCAGTGCCTGTAAGAAATTGTAATAGCACCAAAAAAAAGGGTTTAAAGAATAGTGGCTTAATTTAAAAAATCAGCGATTTTGTGTTTTAACAAAATGGCTATTATGGCTAAGTAGATGATAAACATGAACAAAAACCATACTCTAATGTTTTTATTAGTATCCATATTCACAAATTTAGATGCTTTTTCTTCATGATTCTTAATTTGGGCTGTGGGGAGTGGTCATGGATTCTTTGAAAAATGAGAGCTGTGTTCTCTTCCCAGAAAAGAATGTGTTTGCATATAGTATTACAATTTTTGCATTATTTCAGTGAGCTTATGGACTTCCCTAAAGCACGTCTGTGACTCCTATAAGGATCCTTATACTTCATGTTAAAATCCTGCCATAATAGTTATATTTCCTCCAAACTACTTTTCGATACTAAAATTATTTTTAGAAAATTTTGTGCCCTTGCTGGAGTCCCTAAGCTAGAGGACTAAATCTTCCTTATGAATGAAAGGATAGGAAATCTATTCGTTTATGACAGTTGTTAATTTGTGGATTTTGTTTTTCAAAAGACATCAGATACTAAGACAAAACCTACTGAAATACTGTTAAGTGAAACAAAAATATTCCAAATTCATTTTATTTTGGCAAGATAAATTTAATGAACAATAACATGCATTAGAGAAAATGTGAGGGAAAAGTCTGAAAAGAAAAAGTATTCAAAAAAATTCTCAGGGTGCCTGGGTGGCTCAGTCGGTTACGCATCTGCCTTCTCCTCAGGTCATGATCCCAGGACCCTGGAAATGAGCCCATTGGTCTGCCTGCTCAGCAGGGAGCCTGTTTTCTCCCTCCCCCTCTGCCCCTGCGGCACCCCCCTTGCTCTCTCAAGTAAAATCTTAAAAAAAAAAAACTCTAGATCTTTACAAAAACTTTATCCTGAGATGTTTATTTAGTAATGATTGTATACTGCTAATTTTTTTGAAGGATTTTAAACGTAGGATCATTTCCTCTGAAGGGCTTGTATATGTGATCTCACACCATTCCCTCTCACTCCCCTCACTCCCACCCTATTTATAACGTTTGTATATACTCAAGTTTGAATGCAGATAGCACACCTGCAAGTGCTGGGAAATAAGACTTTCTGCATCTGGGTTCTCTTCAAGTTTAGTTGGCATATTTATGCAGCATCTACAATTTAAATCACTGAATCAAGCACAAGGTAAAATAATACATCAATAGGTTATTTACCTAAATTTCCTATGTTAAGTTTCAGTTTCCTAGTTTAGATGTCTTATGGTGAGAACTGCTTTAGGCCCTTTTTTTTTTAGGTATGGTTATATCTTTTTGTATGGGTCAGGAAAAAAGAACACTTAATTGAAATTTTAAGTAGCTGTGTGGCCCTGGCTGTGCCATATTGATCGTATCAATGCAGAATATAAGATATTTTGACAGACCACTTCATTTAGAGTTAGAAGGAAAATATTTCAGAACTGTATTAGAGTGCACTAACTCTTTTTAGCTTTATTTTTTTCTAGTTTGAACCTTTTCCAGTAGTCCTTCAGTAAAACATTAATATTAAAATGGAGTATTATTTACTGTGAGATAGAATGTACTTCAATGTATTAAACCATAAACTCCAGAAATGTGTTAGACATGAAGTGTTAATAGAATCACTGGCCTAGAATTTGGTACCTCCTAATTTCTATTCCTAGTACTGCCCAGTATTGCCCTTCATAGTGAGTCATTTACTGAGGGTTCTTTGGCTAGCAGTTTTCATCTTCAGTTTTTAGACACCCTAAATTTCAAGTATGAAATTAGTTACATTTGAATTAATGAATTTAAGAATTGAAAGAATCCCCTGCTGCACAGTGCCAACTGTGTTACTTATCTGATGTTTTCTGAACAAAAATTAAAATCAGTTAACTACTTAGGAAAGCCTTTTTTTCTTGAAGTACTTAGTTTCACAAGTTTGTGTGAATCTTTTCCATCTCTTAAAATACTGATGGTTAGTATTCTATTTAATTCTCAAATTGTTACATGTAAGTTACTACTGCCTCCCTAAGTAGATGGTAAATTACTTGATCTGGTGATTCTTTTCTAAAAGAATTTTTTTTTTTAATTGTAGTATAATTAACATACAGTGTTACATTAGTTTCAGATATATAATATAGTGATTGGACAGTTCTTTTTTTTTTTTTTTTAAAGATTTTATTTATTTATTTGACAGAGACATAGCGAGAGAGGGAACACAAGCAGGGGGAATAGGAGAGGAAGAAGCAGGCTTCCCCGTGGAGCAGGGACCCCGATGCGGGGCTCGATGCGGGGCTCAATCCCAGGACCCTGGGATCATGACCCGAGCCGAAGGCAGCCACTTAACTGACTGAGCCACCCAGGCGCCCCTAAAGTCCAGGTTTTATAATCTGGTTTTCATCACCATCTAGGTTTGATTTCACTCGTTTTCATGCATTGTTTGGTCCAGCCAGCATCTGCTATTAAGTAGTCTTAGTATTTGTCCTGTGCTTACTTAGCCCTCTGCTTTTATTGGCAAGTATAGACAGTCGCTGACTTAACAGTGGTTCGATTTAGGATTTTTCAACTTTACAAAGGCATGAAATTGAAATGCATTCAGTAGAAACCATACTTGTTGTTGTTTTAAGTAATCCCTACACCCCACGTAGGGCTTGAACTCATGACCCCAAGATCAGGAGTCATATACTCTGACTGTGCCAGCCAGGCGTCCCAGTAGAAACGGTACTTTGAATTTTGGTCTTCTCGGTGCTGGTCAGCAGCAGGTTGCCCCATGTCCCAGTCAGCCATGTAGTCACAAGGGTAAACAACCTGTATACTTAAAATCATTTGGTATCCATATGTTCATTCTGTTTTTCACTTTCATTACAGTATTCAGTAAGTTACATGAAATATTTGACACCTTATTTATTATAAAATAGGTTTTGTATTAGATGATTTTGCCCTACTGTAGGCTAATATAAGTGTTCTGAACACATTTAAGGTAGGCTAGGCAAAGATAAGGTATTCAATAGGTCCTAACCTATTAAATGCATTTTCAACCTAATGATATTTTCAACTTCTGTTGGGTTTATTGGGATGTAGCCCCATGTAAGTCAATGTGGGTCTATATACAAAATAGTGAAATTTAATTTTTTGTTGTTGCAGTCTGATAATATAGAATCAAAAGGGCTATGATTGAAATGGTTTAAAAACTGGAAATTTCTTTAAGTCAAGCATTTTTTCTCTTGAGGTGTTTTGTGTATATTATCTGTCTAAAATTTTCCTAGCTTTTTGCATGGCTGCTTAATTTTTATCTTTTAGGATTTGTCTTAAGTGTTTTCCCTCTGTAAGTGGATCCCATTTTTAATATTTATCAGAGCTGTTTATTTCAGCCCTAGCACTTTAAATATTAATTTACTAATTTGTTAATCTCCCCCACTAGATTTTAAACTGAGAGCAGAGACTATAGCTGTTTGGCTTTCATTTTTTTCCATTGCTTTGCACAGAGACTAGGTATTCAAGTTGATATTTATTAAAGATATAAATAAGGGAATACATGATACTTTTTCAGAGCCTTTTATATTCCTAGCCCTTTGCCTGTCTGCTAAAGACAATGCTTAGTGTATGTATTAGGTGCTCATAAATATTTGTTTAATGAATAAAGCCAAAGTTATCTTCCTGAATATTAATATATGAGCTCTAATACAATCAACAATAATCTGCTAGATAGAATTATTGAAGTTTTATTATGCTTTTATAAAAGATGAAGAAACTGAGGCCCCCAAAGTTAAGTAATGTGCTGAAGTTCACAAAATTTTGTTATGGGGATTTTTTTCCTGTTTTTATTTTGCATGCGGGGGGAGGGGGGCGGTGCGTGGGTGGAGGGATGATTTAATTTTTCAACTACAAAGCCTGTTTTTTTCTTGTACTTCATTTCTAATGTGACTACTGCTACTACCTTATAGTGAAAGAATTTAAACTCTAATTCTCATTTTCTTCACATGTAAAAATAAACAATTTGATGATTTCTAAACTGCTATTTTGAAGTTACATGGTTTTGTGAATGTACACTTTCTTAGCATCTCAAGAATATTTTAAAGGAATTTGTAGTTCATTGAAGTTGAAGAAATTATTTTGCTTCCTTATAAATTATGCTCATTGAAAAACACTTTTTATTCTTTGTTTTTTTTAACAAATACACATTTATAAATATGTGTGTAGTGTATGTATTTCTATTTACAGAGGGAAAAACAAGAGGATGAAATATTACACATTTCTAGAAAAAAGTATGAAGCCTTTAAAATAGTTTCCTATTTTCTATTTTTTTTTTTAAGCTTTTATTTATTTATTTGACAGAGAGAGATGCAGTGAGAGAGGGAACACAAGCAGGGGGAGAGGGAGAAGCAGGCTTCCCACTGAGCAGGGAGCCCGAGGCGGGGCTCGATCCCAGGACCCTGGGATCATGACCTAAGCCTAAGGCAGACGCTTAACGACTAAGCCACCCAGGCGCCCCTGTTTCCCATTTTCTAATCACTAGAAATTCTGACGTTGTTTGAACTACTGTTGTGTAAAACTTTTTTGCTTTGTTACATTTGTTCAAAATATATTTTCATGTTTTAGTTGAAAAGTGCAATTGGTTGACAGAAGGCCAAATTATAGACTGCCAAAAACCTGTAGTAAAAATTTAGATGTTAATAAAATAATCAAGTACTAGATAGATGATTCCTTCAAAGAGACTGAGTAATAGGAGTTGACATACATTTAATAGTGACATTGGAGATGAGTGGCAGATTTGGGATAGGATTTTTCTGTAGGAAGCATGGCCCTGGGTGGGTGTACTCATAAGGTTATTAAAAGTTATTCTAGGAAGTTTAATGGAAAATACTTGTTTAGCAAAGACAGGAGGTTTTGCTGTACTGACTGTACTGATTGGAGTAGATTAGCTTTGCAATAGAACGAGCTTAGAGTACAGAAACAAGATAGCAATAGAAAAGTTAAGCATGTCAGGGGCTTTAATGCTGGGACTAGTAGTAGAACAATCATAAAATTGAACTCATAGGAACTAAGATAATTATAGAATAAGCCATAATTTTAATTCTAAATCAACCTTAAGCTAGAGCAACAGTTTAGGACTGAGAAAAAAGTTGATTTTAAATAATGTATTAGTGTTTTCCCTTAAACAGTCTTCTCTTAATTTGGTAAACCACCTACAAAGCACTTACTATGTACCAGGTACCCTAATGGAAGACACTTGGTACTTAAAATATTTGTTCTAGTTTCTTAATGCTTTTCTCACTTTAACTTGCATCAAATAACATTTACTGTGTAATAAAAGTTTATTAGAAAGTGCTTCCCTCTGCTCTCTCATTGATGCCCTACTTGCTGCTTTAACCATTGTCTTCTTTTGGTCCTTATTCTGAATTGTAGGTAAAGCCCTAACCTTTGGATTAGAACAATGCCCCAAAAGGATGGTGATCCTTGGTAATTAGTTTAGCAGTTTCACAGGGGAAAAAAAATGCACTGAAACTTTTTTTTCCATATCACATATATTTTGGAAATCTTATGCACATAGTTCACATATTTAGCAAGTTTTATAGGTAAATTAAAATCTCATTTAGTTTTTTTTTTAATATTTTATTTATTTATTTGATAGAAACACAGCGAGAGAGGGAACACGAGCAGGGGGAGTGGGAGAGGGAGAAGCAGGCTTCCCTCTGAGCAGGGAGCCAGATGTGGGGCTCGATCCCAGGACCTTGGGATCATAACCTGACCCGAAGGCAGATGCTTAACGACTGAGCCACCCAGGCACCCCAAATCTCATTTAGTTTTTAATAGTGTTATGTTCTTAGTGTACAATCATTAGATGCATATGTAATAACAGACTATGTTGGTCAGTTTATCACAGGCAACATGAAGTCAACAGTGTATTTTTACTAATGTACTTACCTGTGAATTTTAATGCTTGTTAAATTTGCATTTTATGGTTGGTACTCTTTTATCTCCGATTCACAAAATGACTCATTGAAAAGTGATGAAAATAGTAACAAATACTGTAATGTCATAATGTGAATGCAGAATCAGAATCTATGTGTTATGCAAGAGATTCTGTGAGTATGATGTTTTTAAAATTTCAGCTGAACTATACAAGGAAGGACAATTATGAATATGAAATGTGGCCTGCAGTCCATTCACCACTGGTTAATAGTACATGGCCAGTGAAATATTTGCATCACCATCAAAAGTCTCACGTCATTTATTTTGAGGCGCATTGGTTTCTCTGGTAAATGAATTTGGGTAATTTTATTTTTCCTGAACAGGTATAAAATAACATCCCAGTTTAAAATTTGTCATTCAAGATGAAGAGTTCAGAATTACAGAAGTATCATTCGGAGTTGCATTTCTTAAAATGAAAGCAAGTTTTTGTCCCAGACACCTGGCACACACAGCCCACTCAGTGCTTGTGGCAGAAAGCCAGCTCACTTTAGATTGTCACCAGAGTCCTTCCGTTAGTAGAGTCCTGCCTTAGATCTGTTACTTGGACACTAAGCCATATTTTAACATCTCTTGTCTTAATGATTATATCCATTTTCCACTTATTTTCTGCATTGTGTCATTGGACATAATCCTTGGAAATAATGCTCGCTAGCCTCTGACAACCGTAGAACTGTCGTTACCTGTGGGTCTGAACTTGGAGTCTTGGTTCAAATATCAAACAAATATAACAGGAAGTAATAATTTTAAAAAAGGCGTTGCTGAGTGGTAAAAACAGTCTCATATTAATAAATATAATCAGAGATTATAAAACGAGCAATTGGAAAAATTCTGTCAAAAAGAAAATCTCATAATTCAGGGACAACATGGAAGAGCAACTTCCCATCATGTGTTTAGAGGATATCGTATTTTGCAGACAGAACCACTAATGTGCAGTGTCTGAATCATTTGGCATATATGTGTGTTACATATAAGAGTGAGAAGTCCTTAGCAACTTCTTGTTCTATTCATCCCTGAAAATTCATCAATATGGAAAACAAGATTACACTGGGCAATAAGCTTTGGTGAGAACTAGACAGAATGTATTACAATCTTTAATGATGGTATGTACACTAGCTATTTGGGCAGCAATGAAGGTGTTAGGTGAATAAAAGGGTTGTAAAAAAGCCAATCAACTTTCTTAAGAGAGCAGTTAGTTATCAACAGTAAACCATCAATATGCTGATTACAAATTTTAATGCTTCAGTCTATACTGTTTTTATAATACTGTATGAAAAACTGAGCAGGAAGTTGCAAAACTTTTTTCTTCTGATACTTCCTGTGTGGAGGAAAGGTGTTCACATGAGGTTTTGAGATAAGAACAGAAATTAAAAACATTTCTTTGAGATACTGTTAATGTCAGGAAAGCGCATTTCTTTGATTTTAGGTGCCTTCCTTAAGTGACATTTCAACCAGTCTACCCACTGTCTTGAAAAGACATCCCTCCAGATTCATAATGTGAATTATAATGGCAAGGAGTTCACATTATGTTAAGATTACACAACTTGTGTGAATGGCTCAGTTCTGAAGAGCTTCATCCCCACCCCCACCACAATCTTATATTCCTGGCTTACTGCAGAAACATGTTTGGGTACATATTTAAAACCATGTCCAAATACTGCAACATAACATGAAAGAACACTTTCCTGAGCTGAATGCAAAGGACAGATGAGAAACCCCTTTAACACCATCTACAGGCAGATTGTTCTTTTGGCGGCTCTAGGTGAGAAGATTATTGTGATAGTATATGACTAAAAAAGAATTTTATACGTGGATCAGTAAGAAAAACAAGTTTTTTAAATCACATACCTATTCTTAGAATACTAGAATAGTGATAAGCTTCCTCTCTATATGACCATAGGAATGTAGAACAGAATTGTGGGAAAAAATAAAACTGCTAGAATATATATCATTATTACGGAGTGTACAAATGTAGAGTACACATTGTACACAAAGTTTGCGCTGATCTGACTTTACTGTTTTTTTGTTTTTAAGCAATAATCACCTTTTCACCCAAACAATTTAACTGATATCATCACCTTGATTTTAATTTTTAGCAGCCATTCAATGCCCTTATTTTCTGTCCTTTCCTAATCCTGGTATTCTGGCAATTTGTTAGAGAGCATTCCACTATCTCCTTTTACTCTCCACCCAAATAAGTCTTAGTTGGAAACATTTTCAGTACTGGAGTGAAAAAACTTGAAACTATTTTCTTTTGTTCACGTTCTATAAATTACATTTTCAAGAAGACATGTCATTTATCAGTAGACAGTCTGTCAGAAGCATGTAGAGCACGAACATGTTTTTGCACAATATATTGGAGGGAGGCAAGATTTTCATCAAATGATTTTTATATTCTTTGTTATTTCTGGCCAAAATAAAGCTTTTGTTCATTATCATAATTATTAAATGGGTAAATATGTCTTATTTCTATACTTAAATTCAGTGGGCTTGCTGTGATGTCTTAATTTTATAGGTTAGTCTTTGTAAAGCTGGAACTTCTGAAGTTCTTGGATTTGCGCATAAGGGAAAGTCCCAAGAGTTGTACACAAGTGCCTTTAAAATACTTCTGGTCCCAATTGCTTAACTTTACATAGTGATGTTTTTAACTTTTACCTATAATAAATGTAGCATGCCAATAAACAAGTTCTCAAGATACATAAAATATAGTACTATAAATATATACCACTCTTTTTTTAATTATCACTTTTGAATAAGAAATAGCTAATTTCTTCAAGACTAAGTGAACTTGAATTATAAAAATTTTAGAGGCTGCCTAGAACTACGTGGATGAATGAACAGGTACCTTTTTTTGGGTACATTTCATTTTCTAAGGTAAATTTGTTTTAATAGATAAAGTTTTTTTATTCACAAAATGTATTCTCCAAGGATTTTAACAAAATGTTTTTTACAAGTTGTTCCATTTTCGAATACCTACTTTAAATTATTGAATGTTAATTCCATTTAAACATGTTCATTGGGTTGCATTTTGCTAGAAACAAATTTGTGAAGGCCCAGATAGCATGAGATAATATTGGCCAAACTACCTTGCCTTTCATCATCCTTTCTTTCCCCATCACATTTTTTCTTTTAAAATTAAGGAATCAAAGAGACTTTATCCTTCTTTTATTTAGATTTCAAATGCTGCTGCTAATTTTTTAGATGGAAAGAAGCTTGCAATAGCATCTTAAGGTGTAACATGGAATTTTAGTGACATCTTGTGGCTAAGGCTTTTCTTCGAGTCTATGTCATAGACTCGGCTTTGTACTAGCGGACTTCCAGCTGGAAAACATGTACTTCTGAACATACCTGAAGACTCAGAAAAACTTAAGCTGGCTTGAAGACTTTTAAGGCAATCTATTTCCTTATCCTCAATCTCCTGCCCTCTCTCCACTAACTTGAGTGTGGCTCTGGGTCTGAGCAGTAGACCACTTCCCTTTTTTCAACTTTTTTTTTTTTTTTTTACAGTTACCATTCTTTCACTTCACAAGAGTAAAATCTATTTCTCAGCCCTCCTGAACCCTCATTATGTTGCACTGCCCTATGGTATCAAAACCTCTGGGTACTAAACACAGAGAATTTTGAATTATTCACATAAGGAGTAGGTGTAGGAAAAGGGAATCACCACAATGATTTTTCAACAAAAGTTTTGTAAGTCAGATGGTGCAAAAGTTGAAAGAAAAGACCCAGCTGGAGGCACTGTGGAATTCAGGATCTGCTGGACAGTTTTCAGTTTGCTCGGAGGTAGCTGAGTAATCAAAAATGTCAAATCTCAGATTCATTGTGGACCGTAAGATCTTTATAACCAAGAATCTGAAAAACTTTGTTAATGCTCTCTAGCATTTGTTTGATATCATTACTTGTCACCTTTGAGCCTGAAAAAGAGTTCTGGATTGATTCAATGGCAACAACAAACTTGCTATTTAAATTTGATCAACAGCCCTACATCACCAAGGTCTTTGTTTCAAACCTGTGGCCACTCTATATGCATGTTGTTTACACTTTGTACAAGTAAATATGCTAGAGACTTCAAAAAGTTTTGCAAGTCAGGTGGCTGTTAAACTTTCTCTAAAATTATTTGGTTTCAACAAAATTAAAAGGAAAACCAAATTAAGTTTTTATGTGGTCATTTAGTAAGAATAAGTGTTGGCAATAAATCACTATCTGATTTTTTTCCTTTTGATATAAAATTTACATACACTAAAATGTGCAAATCATACTTAGGAATATGTTCAAAATATTGGCTGATACTATAATTTCATTCCTCTCTGTTAATATATTCATGATTTCTCATGCTTATATGCTAAAAAAAAAAAATAGAATTGAGGATGAACTCTGACTTATACAAGCAGTAAACCCATCTCATTAAATTGTGGGTCTCCAGTAAAATGTGTGAGTTAGTTGTGTTGTTTTGATCAATTTTATAATACTAAAACTCATGGTAATTCAACCCAGAAGAAATGTTAGCACTTAAAACATTGTAGGGAAATTTAAAAACAATTATGATCATATTTTTGTCGCATAGAAGTGTTTACAGTGATCAATCAGTCTTTTAAGCACAAAATGTATCACATTGGGGTAAAATTCTGTGAGGCAACTGGAATAAAGTACAAATCAGAGAAGTACAAGTAAAATTTCTAACTATAAACAGGAGCTTGTTTGTAAATATTTAATTAGATATCTGTGGGTATAGAATTCAGTGAAGTTGCTCACATTTTAAAGTTATTTAATGCTTTTATTTTAAAAAATGGAGATTACTTCTGTGTGTTTTTATTTAAATTCTATTAGCCAACATAATACATCATTAATTTCAGATGTGGAGTTCAGTAATTCATCAGTTATATATAACATCCAGTGCTCATTACATCATGTGCCCTCCTAGTGCCCATCACCCAGTTACCCCATGCCCCCACCCGAGATTACTTCTTTTCAACTATTTAATAACATAATGAAATATTTCAGATGTGTTGACTCAACATTTGTGAAGGCATATAGTTTGTAAACATTCTTTTACGGAATATGTAAGCAAAACTAGTTTGAAAAGCAGGACTTTATATCATTTAACTTGGCCTTCAGTTCCATGAACCACATAAATGGGAGGAAAATCACTTTTATTTGTGCTTTAGATAAGTGATAATATTTTCTAAAATTATTCCATTGGTTATCGGCTGCACCACTGATTCAATTACTTTTTGGTGCTAAAAATTCGCATCATATTCAATGGATATATAAAGGTAAAGAAAACAAAGCCAATGTCAGAAATGTTAAAATAAAGAATATGTGGGGTGGGGGAAATGAGGAAGTATTTTAAGATTGAAGAAATAAGCTACATACATACAGCAGGTTGTTCTAAATTGTTCTTATGTGGCAAGGTTTAATGTGATGTGCCTAACATTCATCAATATTATTATTGTTAGTGACCACAGGCAACAAAGCTGAGTGTCTGTTACTGCATGACATTGTGCTGGGCACTGACATTACACAGAAGTATGGACTATGACCAATTTTTTTTTTTTTTAAGGTAAGCAAGAAAATTTAATAATGAGAAGACAGCACAGTTGGTACCATCAGTGTGGAAGCATTCACAGATCCCAGAACAGCCTGAGCTATAAACGAAGAGCAGGACTTAGGTCCGTGCAAAACAGAGAGCTGATCTTGCTCTCCAGGGCTGAGTTGAGTAGTTATGACAGAAACCATATGGGCTGTGAAGGGGTTCAGAACAAGCCACCCCAAAATGTCCCACTTTAGCATGTATACATTGAGCTGAAGTGCACCAAGGCTCAAAAGACTCAGGAAGAGATTTTTACCTCCCCCTTCAGTGCCTGAAAGAACTTGGAAGTGATGTAGGCATGCCAGGTCAGAGGACCAACAGGGGGTCCTTGGCTCTGTGCAGGATAGAAATCAAATGCAAGCTAGCAGGAATGAGAGCAGAGTTTATTTAAGATATAGAGAGAGTGCAGGTACAGAGCGTCTGGGAGCCTCAGAAAGGAAAGGAGAGTCTTGTCCTTGCCTGTGGTCTGGGGTTTTTATTGGGGATGGTGGGCTGGTGTATGTGTCCTCTCGGGTATCCAGGAACCAGTCAGAACGAGGACACATGTCCAGGTGTCTTCCATAAGTCACTTATTCCTTGGATCCAGGGGTCTTGGCGTCAAGATGTCTAACACCACTAGTTTGGAATACCCACAGGAAGGCCTCGACAGGTCATTCTCACCCAGTCCTTCCTTCGATGTTATCTAGTGTGCTGTGCTGGAAGACTCTAAAGAAATCATTAACTCCTTGACTTATACCAGTAAGACATACTACAAGGCATGTGTAAGGTGGGGATGCAGGTCCTAGCAAGAACAGAAGCAGGAAAAGGAGAAAAAGCAGGTTTGTATGGAGTCCTTCAGTTTCCCTACCTCAGAAGCCCTGGTCCAGGAAGAGAACTGTCACCAGAGATAACTATAAAGAATTTGGGCTATGTGTGGTAAGCTGGGGGAAAACTCTGCAGGGCCTAGAGATCAACTTCTTCTCCTGTGTCCCACTGTCTCTGCACAGCAGGGCACACAGTTGTTTACCAAACATTTGCTCTTCCCCTTTGAAGTCTCAGACCTCTACCCCCTGCTCCTGAGCCCAGGATGGCGCATAAACCTCAATTGCTTTAGTGCCTGTGGGACTCCTTCTCTCTTTTTTTTTTTTTTTTTAAGATTTTATTTATTTATTTGAGAGAGAGAGAATGAGAGACAGAGAGCAGGAGAGGGATGAGGGTCAGAGGGAGAAGCAGACTCCCTGCCGAGCAGGGAGCCCGATGCGGGACTCGATCCCGGGACTCCAGGACCATGACCTGAGCCGAAGGCAGTCACCTAACCAACTGAGCCACCCAGGCACCCATGTGGGTCTCCTTCTCTTATGGAGCTCTCATACATACACAATTAAATTTGTTTTTCTCCTGTTTATCTACCAAAAGTACCTAGAAAGAAAAGTACCTAGAAAGAAAGGTTTTCTTCCCCTACGCTTGCAAAGCCTAAAATATTTGTTACCTGATCTTTTTTTTTCTTTTAAAGAATTTATTTATTTATTTGAGAGAGAAAAAGAGAAAGCAACAGAGATAGGAAGAGAGAGCATAAGTCGGGAGGAGAGGGAGAAGCAGGCTCCCTGCCTGGGAGGGCCCTGGGTTCATGACCTGAGCCGAAGGCAGACGCTTAACTAACTGAGCCTCCCAGCTGCCCCTTGTTACCTGATCTTTAACCCAAAAAGTTTGCCTGTCTCTGATAAAGAGCAACTTTACAGGCAGGACTGGTGATGCCCACAAAGGCTCAGTGGTGGGAGTGCAGGGTGATGAAGTAGAAGTAAGTAGAAGAGTCCGTAGAAGTGAGTTAGGGCCAGCTTGAGAAATTTTACATCAGACATTGAGATGCCACAGCAATTTTCTGAGCCAGGGAATGATCGTTATGTTGCTCTTTAGATAAAGATTAATTTGGCAGCCATATGTAAAGTAGATTAGAATGCAGTATTAATAACTCAGGGAGAGAAGCAAGTTAGAAGATTATAGCAACGGTAAATATATAAGGCAGCATGTATCTCCTGCTCAGCAGTGACTTAGGAATGAAAAGAAAGGAACAAAAAACATTAACTCTAATTTTTATTAATAATACCAATATGACTTTAAAAGATCTTTTAATCTGAACTTTATTCCAGGGTCCGTAAACATGATTTGATGCCAGAATGTTATACAGAATTATGTGCATAATAAGATGCTACTCCAGGGGCGCCTGGATGGCTCAGTTGGTGAAGCGTCCGACTCTTGGTTTTGGCTTGGGTCGTGATCTCAGGGTCATGAGATTGAGCCCTGAGTCAGACTCCACGGGGAGTCTGCTTGAGACTCTCTCCCTCTCTATGGGCTCCTCCTGCTCGTGCTCCCCCCTCAAAAAATAAATAAATAACCCCCCCCAAAAGATGCTACTCCAAATGTGAAATTAATCAACCAACCACAAAATCACCTCTGGAATGCAATGTTGTTAACTTACTCATCTATTAAATCATTTTATTCACTAAAAATTTATTCTGTGCCTACTTTTTTCTAAGCGCTATTCTTGGTGAATGAAAGAGCAGTGAACAAAAGAGACAAAAACATTTCTGTCCTCATGAAGCTTACATTCTAGTAGGGAAAGTAAAGGAAGAAACATGTAAACTATAAGAAGATTAGATGGTAGTAAGTGCTATTGGAAAAAAAAGAAAAAGAAAACAGGCAAGAAAGGTAAGCTGTAAAAGGGAGAGCTTATTAAAAAATAAATTATTTTTTTGTCTAGAATGGTGGGGGAAAACTTCCCCAAGAAGGCAACATTTAAGCAGAGTAGGAAGCGGTGCAGGAGTGACCCATGGGGCTATCTGGGTAGAGAGAACACCAAGTATAAAAGTCTTGAGTGGAAATGTGATTAGCAGGTTTGAGGAACATCAGGGAGACCAACAGAGCCAGAATGAATCAGTGAGCGAGAGGCAGAGCAGTGGAAAATAGAGTAGCAGGGGGCACAAAGCCAGGGCCTTCTAGTTCATTATAAGAACCACGGTTTATACACTAATTACAATATGAAGCCATTGGAGGATCCTGAACAGAGTAGTATGATCTGATTTTTGAAAGGATCCTGGCCATGAGAAAGAGCGGGGATACAAGGGTGGGTAGAGGCAGTGAGACCAGTTAGGAAGCTCTTTGCAGGAAACCAGGTGAGAGAAGATGGAAGCTTAAACCAGGGCGGTAGCAGTGGGGCTTGTAAGAACCAGTCAGATTCAAGATCTTGTGGGAAGGGAGAGCTGACAGAATTTCCTGATGGCAAGGCAAAGAGAAGAGAGAACGGTGGCTCCTGAGTTTCTGGCCTGAGCACCTGGAAGGATGCAGTTACAATGAATTAAGATGCAAGAAATTGCAAAAGGAGCACAACTGGGGTAGGAGTGATGTGGAGAAAGACTATGAGTTTGTGTTTGGATGTGCTAATTTGAGCTGTTTATTACAGATCTACGTGGAGATACCAAGTTTGCAGTTGACAATGAAATAATGATATCCCTTGAGTTTCTCAAGTAGCATCTGAAATCTGTCAAGAAGGCCTAAGGTCTGTGTTTGGGGAACAGACTCCAACCAAAGGTATACATTTGGAAATCATTGGCATAAAGATGTTATCTAGTACCATGATAATGGCTGAGACCATCAGGGCATGAACTTAGGTCCTGAGGAAGTCTGAGGGCTGGCTTCTGGGTCCCTCCAATGTTAAGAGGTTAGAGAAATGAGGAGTCAGTAAGAGAAATAGAGAAACAGTGGCCAGTTAAATGCTAGGAAAACCAAAGGAGGGTGATGTTCTAAAGCCCCTTAAAGAAATGTTTCAAGGAGGAAGGAGTGAGCGAATGTTTAAATGTTAAGTCATCGACTAGGGCCACTTTTAGTCTTAGTGACGGGGTAGGAGCCGGGATTGTATGAGTTCAACAGAGAATGCAAGATCTTGGAGCAATGAACAGTCTTTTACAAGAATTATGGTCTAAAAGGGAGCACAGACATGAGGTAGTAGTTTGAGAGTGATGTGGGGTCATGGGAGGGTTTTTAAAGATGAGAGAAAATTTCTCTCCTTCTGGTAATGATCTAGGGGCCATCAGGAGATTGGGGTTAACTCCTGGTGTGATGTCCCCGAATAGGCAAGTGGGGATGGGATCTGTAGCACAGGAGTAGGCTCGGTCTTAGATGGGAGCACAAACCACTCATTCGTACAAATGCAGCAGCGCGGGAAGCAACACAGTGAAGGCCACGAGAGAACAAGCTTGCCCAGTCACTGGCTTTGTGACCAGGGGCCGAGTTGCTTTACCTCTCTCTGCCTTGGCTCTCTCATTTGTGAAATGAGGGTAACGATGGTCCCTGGCTTATAGGGTTGTCATGGAGATTACATGGGTTGGTTTATGTAAAGTGCTTACGATAATTTCTAGCGACCAGTCAGGGCTACGTAGATGGCGGTTATTGGCGTCCTAGCAAGAGGAAGGAAGGTACGAGTGTGTAGGTGTGGAAGGATGGGCAGGGTGTGATGGTAGTGGGAGAATGAAGATATTCTTTTCTGATTGCTTTTATTCATTTATTTATCTTTTATTAAAATAGGAAGCAAGGTCGTCAGTTGGGAGTGAGGAGGGAAGTCAGTGTTAGGTCTTTGAAAAGAGGGAAGAAGAGATGTGGGATAGTTGCCTGGAAGAGCAGAAATGTACCCGGGTTAGGGAAATGCAGTAGAATTTCTTGGTAACATTTTATGCCCACTTGAGGTTCATGAAGAGAAATTCAAAGTGAGAGATGGTGGTACTTTACTCCTTCCATGTTCCTCTTCTTGAGTGCAGGTGAAGAGTATGCTCATAGAGTTGAATTTAATTGGGGTTGTGGTTTTGCTAGAACTGTACAGTGAAGGGAAAGGTAAGAGACTTGATTTACACAAGAGAGTGATTATATCGTGACAGACAATGGACATTCGATTAGTTTCAAGGAAGGAAATAAGGGACTAAAAACCAAACTTTGTGTGACAGTGAAAAGGCTGTAGGATTTATGGACTATAGGCCTAAGGATTTGGGGAATCACAGCATTGAAGGGAGTGAGTTAGAAATATAAGAGGCAGTAGTTGGAAAATGGGATACCCGAAATTGTTATTAAGCAGTGGATGTAGTCCTAGGTAATAAAGTATGCTGATGGGAGCGGATGATGTCTTAGCTCCGGCCACCATAACAAAATACTGCAGCTCAGGGGGCTTCAACAGCAGAAATTTGTTTTTTTTGTTTTTTTTTTAAGATTTTATTTGAGAGAGAGAATGAGAGAGAGAGAGAGAGCACATGAGAGGGGGGAGGGTCAGAGGCAGAAGCAGGCTCCCCGCCGAGCAGGGAGCCCGATGCGGGACTCGATCCCGGGACTCCAGGATCATGACCTGAGCCGAAGGCAGTCGCTTAACCGACTGAGCCACCCAGGCACCCTACAGCAGAAATTTGTTTCTCATAGTTCTGGAAACTGGAAGTCCAAGACCAAAGTACCAGCAGGGTCAGGGCAGATGGCCACCTTCTTGCTGTGTCCTCACACAGCCTTTCCTTGATGCATGTGGGTGGAGAAAGAGAAGAAGCAAGCTTTCTGGTGTCTTCTTATAAAGGCACCCATCCCATCATGGGGCGGCACCTTCATGACCTCATCTAAACCTTATAACCTCCTAAATGACTCATCTCCAAATACCACCATCACCTTAGGGATAGTGCTTCAGCATATGAATTTGTGGGGGACACACCTCAGCCCATAGCAGATGAGGAGGGAGGGTGGGATCCAGTCCCCAGAGTAGAGAACAAGGCTCTTGGTTATCAAAGTGATCATCTATGAAATCACAGGAGCGATGTTAGTGAAATAACTGTGAACTAGGATTTAAAATCCCTAAAGAAACCAAGTGACCTAGGACCTATCGATACTTGCAGCAAGGATGGTGTTGGTTGGCATCATCCGATGACAGGAGATTCAGAGCCGAGTATTTTCAGGAAGGAGTGAGGAAGAATGGTCACCTTCATGCCGACTGGTAAGAGAAGTGTGAGAGAGGAAATGGTTTCTATTTGAGGAGGCTGCAGAGAAAGCAAAATCCTCAGATTAGACTCCAAACAAGAAAGTGAAGAGAGAACATTCATAGCACAGGCCCAATGGGACAATTACAAAAGAGGATGTTCTATTTACCTAAATACAAAGAGCTTCACGAGCCTTGAGGGATCAGTCAACCTTAATTTGGAAAGCCTTGGCCTTGCTTTTACAATTATCTAAGAATTGCCTTATTGCCTGATTTCTCATTTATCAATGTGAGTTCCTGGGAATTTTGTATGATTAGTAAATAAAAGAAGATTTTTTAAAAAAGATTTTATTAATTTATTTGACAGAGAGAGAGAGCACAAGCAGAAGGAGCGGCAGCCAGAGGGAAAGGGAGAAGCAGGCTTCCCGGTGGGCAAGGAGCCCGATGCGGGGCTCGATCCCAGGACCCTGGGATCATGACCTGAGCTGAAGGCAGATGCTTAACCGACTGAACCACCCAGGCGCCCCTAAAATAAGATGTTGAGTGCACTAGAGGAATCTATTTATTTAAAGAAGCACAGTGGTAAATCTTTTCATAAAGTGCCATGTCTTTCTGAACCAGATTTCCCATGTTCTCTTTTGACTGATAGATCCACCATGAAGAATGACTATGATTGTGATGGGGGGATCATCACTGCCAGCAGGGGGTAGTGTTCAAGGACTAGGGGGGTAGAGGGGTGGATGCCAGCACCTGGAGTTAACAGCTGTGCTGATGACTGCAGCAAGGAGAGTTTTAGCCACCACTCAGGAGGGCAGCATTAGATCCAGACGGGGAAGGGACACTGAATCAGCATTTCTTTTTTCTTTCTTTCTTTTTCTTTCTGTCTTTTTTTTTTCCTTTTTGGCACTGTTGTTATTCACATTATTCTGGTTTCTCTTTTCCAAATAAATATTTTCTGGGTTGACCTTGCATTACCTCTTCATTAATATTCTACTGATGATGGATTATGGCTCTCTGTGGAAGGAAGTTCTGGAATGCCACACTGTCTTACGCAAATCTGAACAGAAGTGATTTTGCCCACCAAAAATAAGCATTCCTTGGCTGGAAGAGGATGTATTCTGGAAGAATGGCTAGCAATTTAAATAAGAACTAGTAGCGATTTTCTAGCTAGTCAAGATGGTGGAGGTGGGGGGAAAAGGTTTGCAGAATGTAAATGTTTAAAGGTCTAAAAAGCAATGGCAAATACTTGATTCCCAGCTCCTCCTCTGTCCTTCACCACCAAACCATCACAGACACTAGCAATCAATCTTCTCATTCTTTCCCACTGAGCTCAAAGGAGGTCACACATTCTTGAATACATTTTTCCAGGCACCATTCCTAATCAATTGGCATTAGAAAAACAGGTAAAATCCAACCATCATCTCGGGTCTAGATGTTTTCTGTGCTTCATGGGAAATGCAATATCCTTGTTATGTTCTTTAAAGAGAGTCACGTCCTTGAACCACAAAGTGGGCATTTGTAAATATCGTCGATTTATTCAATAACATTTATTTTATGTTTTCACTATGAATTTTATTGTGTTCCGTGAATGTGGGATATATTTTTCAACAGTATGTAATGCAGGTATATAGTACTTCTGATATTGAAAGATGATTATTTCTGCAGTAAATCCTCTGTGGTGACTATAGTGATTATAAGATTTGGTTTAATAATTTGAAACCTGTATTTCTAATATAATAATTGTAGTATATAAATAGACTTTAGTTAATGACATTATTTATGTCTAGCATTTACATATGAATAGATATTTGTTTATGTTTTTCTACTACTTGTGACTTCAGTGAGAAATTTATCTTGGTAATTTAAACATTTTTAATTAAAATTCCATTGAATATAAATAATGCATTTCATCATATAATTATATGGTTTAGAGTTTGGAGAGATCTTAAAGATTATGTATTCCACCCTAAAAAGTAATGCAGAAATTACTTCTACAGCATTTCATACAGGTTGTCATTCACATTTCTCAGAATATATTTGGTAAGAGGGAGGTCACTGTCCTCCTAGCTAGGTTCCCTCATCAAATACATAATAGAACATTATCAGTGTTAGATATATGGAGTCTGCAAAGATGAAAAGACATGACTTTCATGGTAACAGCAAGTAAGCCAGATATAATATTCATATAAGTAACTTCAAATTATCTTCTCTGCTCAGAGAATTCCATAAAAGATGCTGATTACTAAACTCGATGTGTTCAATATCCAAAAATAAAGCTATTAGATATTGTCAATTCCACCTTCTTATTTCTTTCCTGTCACACCCAAACTTCTAGAAACCATTCTGTATCTGTTTCCTTTTCTCCCTTATCTTCTATTTACTTCTCAATCTACAAGTTGTCTTCTGTTCAAACTATTCCACCAAAAATTCCTCTCACAAGGTCATCAGTGGCCATTTTAACTGTAATTTTTAAAAAAAGTTGAGTTTTTTTTCCTCTTATTATATCTTTTCACAAATTTCCATGAACCTTTAATTCCCTTGAAGTCTATGGCATCCTACTCTCCTACTTCTTTTACTCTAGGTAACTAGAATAAATAATATCTTAATGACAGCAACCTAATCTGTTTAATCCCTTTTATTTTCATATCACCCAAAGCTTGATACCTTACAGATTTGTCGTCCTCCTGGAAAAAATAGGACAGCCAGCCATAAGTCTTCAACAGCCATGTGTTATGGACATTTTCTTTATGCAAGCATTCTTCAAAGGCACTATGGGGGAGAAAAAATGAGGGAGATATATATATATTCTAAAAGAATTTACAATCTATTGGATACTATGTAATCAAATAACCATACTATTAGGAAGTTTAAGGTAGAAACTACAAAAGAAGTAGCAAATACTATTTAGAGTTTCTTTTCTGGAAATATGGCCAACAAGACATTTAAAATTCTTTAATTGCTTAGGAGCA
The DNA here is from genome assembly GCF_011800145.1 of Mirounga leonina. Classification (NCBI taxonomy): domain Eukaryota; kingdom Metazoa; phylum Chordata; class Mammalia; order Carnivora; family Phocidae; genus Mirounga; species Mirounga leonina. The sequence goes on from NW_023270431.1 coordinate 13,720,858, forward strand.
GGGTAGAGATATTAACTTTAGAATTTATGCAGTCATGTATGTTACAATTTTAAAGGTGACCACTAAAATCAATTAATTTTACAATTTTTAGACAGTAAAATGAAGGGGAAACATGAAGTTAAGAGAAAAATGAAATTAAAGACAAAATTGAGCAAAGATATTTGAAAGTATAAGAGTGATTAAATCTAGCATACAGAATTTAAAAATGTATATTAAAATGTATGTAAGGAAGAGACAATTTAATTAAAAAATTGGTAAAATAGATGAATAGGCAATTTTTAGGAGAAGAAAGACAAGTGACTAGTAAACTTAAGTTCATATATAATCTGGAGAGTACAAATTAAAGCTACAATAAGAAACAAGTCATATCTCTCAGCTTAACAAAAATTAAAAAGCCCTGAAAATACCAAGTTTCAGTGAGAATGTGGAGCAATGGGTACAATGCTGGGAGTAAATATTGGAACAAATTCTACTACTCTGTAATTTAACTTCTAGATACATAAATTCAGAAAAGATTCAAATATAGGTATAAGGAAGTGGTTTTAGTGACATCACTTGTAATAGTATAAAGAAGTGGAAGCAATTTAAATGTCTATCACCATGTAGAATAGATTAAAAATTGTATATTATCATGGAATATTCGAATCAGTAAAAATAAATTAATTAGGATTATATGTATCAGCAAGGCTAAATATTGAGCACCCTCATCCAAATACTTTTTTAAAAAAATTTTTAAAAAGTTTTTATTTTAATTCCAATTAGTTCACATACCATATAATATTAATTTCAGGTGTACAGTATAGTGATTCAACAATTCTGTAACTCACCCGGTGTTCATCACAAGCGCACTCCTTAATCCCCATCATCTATTTACATATCCCACCCCCCTCCTTTCTGGTAACCATCAGTTTGTTCTCTATAATTAAGAGCCTGTTTCTTGATTTCTCTCTTTCTCTTTTCCCTTTACTCGTTTGTTTTGTTTCTTAAATTCCATTATGAGTGAAATCATATGGTATTTGTCTTTTTCTGACTGACTTATTTCACTTAGTGTCATACTCTCTAACTCCAACCATGTTATTGCAAATGTTCCACCCAAATACTCTTAAGTCAAAGGATAAGATATTCAGCATGACATCATTTCAGTACATTTTGAAAAATAAAATCTATATTATATATTGTTTAGAATTACAAACATATATAGAAAAATTATAAAGAATGCACACGAATAGGGTACCTGGGTGGCTCAGTCACTTAAGGGTCTGCCTTTGGCTCACGTCATGATCCCTGGTCCTGGGATCGAGCCCCACATTGGGATCCGTGCTCAGCGGGGGGGTCTGCTTCTCCCTCTGCCTGCCCCTGCTCGTGCTCTCTCTCTCTTGCTCTCTCACTCTGCTCTCTCGCTCTCAAATAAATAAATAAAATCTCGAAAAAAATGCACATGAATGAAAAGTAACAAAATTATGGTCATGATTACCTCTATTACCTCTGTGAAAGAGGGAGAATTCCATTGGGAAGGGTACATTGAGGTCTTCAAGAATGTTTTTAGTTTTTTATTTGTTACATTCCTCTCTATACCTTCTTATATTTTGAAATATTTTAAAAATATGTGTTTTTTGAAGGACTAAAAATTTTGATGGGAGGCAATCAAGGAAGGTAACAAGCTAGCCAAAGAAGCAAAGGGATGAAAGTCAGAGATGGAAGTGAAGAGGGCACCACAGAGGAGGATAACACTGAGAGCTTCTGTCCTAAAAGTGGGAGCAAACTCAGATAACTGAGGATGGCTTGATTCCACTTGAACATGGAAACAGACACCAGAAGGAAATGTAACTTAGGATGCTTCAGGAAAAATCTTTGACCATTAGAGTTTCTATTTTGTTCATATACAATGGGAAGATATTTATAGCTTTTAAGCAGGGAACTGTAAATTTGGTGTGTGCTTTAGAAATACTAAAATGGCCCATAATAAATCAAGACTGAGAATGTAAAAATGATGAATCTGATAGGTGAGGCATATTTAAGAGACCACTGCAATATTCCAGGCAAGACATGATGGAGATGTACCTGTAGCTATGACAGTGGCACTTGAAGTGGAAAAGAAAAGATGGGTATGAAAAAGAATATTGAGACGAGAATTAAGAGATTCAGAGTCAGATGGAGCATGGGGTGTGGAGATGCCATGGAAGATTCACAGATAACTGCAATCTTTTGATGCTAGATGGAAGTATTGTTATGGCATGAATAGAAATAGAAATATCAGAAGAATGTACTGGTTTTGAAAATAAAGTTCAGTTTTAAATACATTGAATTTTATATATTTCCTATAGAGATACTGAGAAGGCAGCTAAGCACCCTAAGCATGTATCTGCTCCATGATGACATTAGAAGACATGCAGTTATGATTCTATCCAAAGGAAACAAAGAAAGTATTGGTGGAAACAATCTTCTGGAATGACTATGTTTAGGAGCTAGAAGAGAACTAGGAAGAGTTGTGTAATGAGTGCTAATAAAAGAAGTAGATGGTCACAGTATCATGTTGAAGTGTGGTGAGGGAACTAGAACTGAATTAGATGATTCAAAGGTCACTTGTGTCTATTGAGAAGATGCATTTAAAAAATGACTACAAATGTAATGTGTTGTTTAAAAACAATTTGCTTAAAAATCGTTTAAAAATAAATGGTGAAAAACTGAAAGTTATTCCTCTAAGATCAGGAACAAAACAAGGATGTCCACTCTCATCACCTTTATTCAATATACTGCTGAAGTCCTACTCATAGCAATCAGATGAGACAAAGAAATAAAAAGCATACAAATCAGTAAGGAAGAGATAAACTGTCACTATTTGCAGATGACGTGATAACATATATAGAAAACCCTACGGACTCCACCAAAAAACTTAGAACTAATAAATGAATTTGGCAAAGTTGTAGGATACAAAATTAATATACAGTAATCTGTTCTGTTTTTATACACTAATAAAAAAGTAGCAGAAGGAGAAATTAAGAAAACAATATCTACAATTTCATTAAAAAAAAGTACCAAAAAAAAAAAAAAGAATAAAGTATCTGGAGTAAGTTTAAGCAAGGTGAAAGACCTGTACATTGAAGAAGGAAATTGAAGACAACAAAAACAAATGGAAAGATACACCAAGTTCATGGATTGGAAGAATTAATGTTGTTAAAATGTTCATATATCACCCAAAGCATCTATAGATTCAATGCAATCTCTATCAAGATAAATACCAATAGTATATTTTACAGAACTAGAACAAATAATCCCAAATTTGTATAGAACCACATAAGATACCAAATGGTCAAAGCAATCTTGAGAAAAGAAGAACAAAGCTGGAGGTCTCACAATCCCAGATTTCAAGCTATACTACAAAGCTATAATAATCAATACAGTATGGTACTGACACAAAAATAGTCACATAGATCAATAGAACATAATAGAAAGTTCAGATAAACCCAAAATTATACGGTCAATTAATCTGTGACAAAGGAGGCAGAATATACAATGGGGAAAAGATAGTCTCTTCCATGAATGGTGTTGGAAAAACTGGACAGCTATGTACAAGTGAAATGAAACTGGACCATTTTCTCACTCCATATACAAAATTATGATGAAGTAAAGACCTAAATATAAGACCTGAAACCGTAAAGCTCCTAAAACGTAGGCAGTAATCTCTTGGACATCTGCCTTTTTACTAGATATGCTCCTGCAAAGGAAACACAAAAGCAAAAATAAACTATTGGGACCACATCAAACTATAAAACTCTTTTTAAAAAAGATTTTATTTGAGAGAGAGAGAGCATGAGAGAGAGAGAGCATAAGTGGGGGGAGGGGCAGAGGGAGAGGGAGAAGCAGACTCCCCGCTGAGCAAGGAACCCAATGTGGGGCTTGATCCCAGGACCCCCAGGATCATGACCTGAGCTGAAGGCAGATGCTTAACCGACTGAGCCACCCAGGCACCCCCAAACTATAAAGCTTTTGCATGGTGAAGGAAACCATCAACAAAATGAAAAGGCGACCTACTGAATGGGAGATGATATTTGTGAATATCTGATAAGCAGTTAATATCCAAAATATATAAAGAACTCCTACAACTCCACACCAGAAAAGCCCCAAATACTCTGATTTAAAAATGGGCAGAGGAACTGAATAGACATTTGTCTGAAGAAGACATAGAGTTGGCCAACAGACACATGAAAATGTGTTCAACTTCACTAATCATCAATGCAAATCAAAACCTCAATGAGATATCACCTCACACCTGTCAGAATGGCTTGTATCAAAAAGATAAGAAATAACAAGTGTTGGTGAGAATGTGGAGAAAAGGGAACCCTATGCACTGTTGGTGGGAACGTAAATTGGTACAGCCAAAAAAGCATGGAAGTTCCTCAAAAGATTAAAAATAGAAATATTGGGCGCCTGGGTGGCTCAGTTGGTTAAGCGACTGCCTTCAGCTCAGGTCATGATCCCAGGGTCCTGGGATCGAGTCCCGCATCGGGCTCCCTGCTCTGCGGGGAGCCTGCTTCTCCCTCTCCCACTCCCCCTGCTTGTGTTCCCTCTCTCGCTGTGTCTCTCTCTGTCAAATAAATAAATAAAATCTTTTAAAAAAATAAAAAATAAAAAAAATAAAAATAGAAATATTATATGATCCAGTAATTCCACTGCTGGGTATTTACCTAAAGAAAATGAAAACATCAATTCAAAAAGATAACAGGCACCCCTATGTTTATCACAGCATTATTTACAATAGCCAGGACACTAAATCGACCTAAGTGTCTATCGATAGATGAATGAATAAAGATGTGGTATATATATACAATGGAATATTACTCAGCCATAAAAAAAAATGAAATCTTGCCATTCACAACATGAATAGACCTACTGCATATTATGCTAAGTGAAATAAATCAGAGAAATACTATATGATTTCACTTACATGTAGAATCTAAAAAACAAAACAAACAAACAAAAACAGGAACATAAATGCACAGGACAAATTGGTCGTTTCCAGAGAGGAGGAGAGTAAGGGTATGGGCAGAATAGGTGAAGAGGCTAAGAGGCACAAATTTCCAGTTATAAAATGAACAAGTCACAGGGATGAAAAGTACAGCATAGAGAATGTAGTCAATAGTATTGTAATAACTTTGTATGGTGACAGATGGTAACTATACTTACCATGGTGAACATTGTGTAATGTATAGAATCGTCAAATCACCATGTCATACATCTGAAACTAATATAACCTTGTATGTCAACTGTACTTCAATAAAAAAGGAAATTTATGTATAGGAAAAAAACTCTAATGAAGTTCTGATTATAACTTAATTTTAAACACATAAAATTTCTAATGCTATTTTAATTGATTTTGACATTTGGTTCCAATTCTTTGATTATTTCTTACTTTCCTTCCTATTTAATCACTCTTCTAGGGATTTTCTCATCTTCAGGGCATTTACCAACAATAGTTTTCAGAAATAGTTACAGGACAAATGAAGTGTAGTGAAACAGTCTAGGTTCATTTTTCCCAATGACAGAGGCATCTTCCAAAGCCCTAAAGTTTTAAAAATGGCTTGTCTTAGTGATTTCAGTGATAATGCTTATTATGTTCACTTATTTTAGTTACATCCATTGAATTAAGGGAATTAGTTTGTTTTTCTTTTTAACAAATCAATCTGTCAACACATGACATATCCCATCCCTCAGATACAAAAATATAATTTTGAAACTCCATGTTCTCAAGCCTTTTATCTAGAATATTTGTATGGCCTAATTCATATCTTTACAGACTCAACAATTGCTTTCTCCTTAAAGTATTTCTCTAAAAAAATCATAGTAAATCCTAAATATTTGGCATCTGGTTTAAAAATTTATATTTGTTCAATTACTATTTTCAAATGCAGAGTCATCATAGAATTTTAAACGTGGAAAAGGCCTTAGATAAAATTAACCTCCATCATTTGACACATGAGTAATGAAAAGCCCAGAAAAATTAGGAGACTAGTTAAGAGTCACATGGCATGTTAACAGATCACACACGATTCAGAATTATGCAGTTACAAGGACCAAGACATAATAAAATGATAAAAAATTACTTGCATATTTTAGTCATTCTAAATATTACTAGATGTCCACTATGGACATCAAGCTATATTAGGAGCTAATGAAAAAAACAAAAGGAGGTGATAAGACTGTTCCTTTCTTCTAGGAAGTACCTACTTGGGGAAAATCTTTGCTGTGCCTTCTACAGAATCTAAAATAGAAAGTTGTCGGTGTTGGATGAAGAAAAAATGAATGATATCAGTTGACAAAATGCCTTTTCTCGATTCCATGGTAAAATTACTAACAGATAAGCCAATCGAGGCATTTTATAGATTAATATATTTTTTTTAACAGAGCAGTCAAACACATTATCAAGGGCCAGTTGCTTTGAGGGTTTACTCAACCAAAAAAAAAAAAAATTTTTTTTGTTGTCAAAAAGGCTTGACCAAAGAGGATTGGGAAATTTAGCTAGATTTTTCTCCCTTTTTCCTTCCTTTGGGAAATATTTTTTACTGTCATTCAATACTAGAAAGAGAGGGTGGTACACAAAGGCACTTTGAAATGAGTAGATATGAAAACAGTATATCTTAAATAATGTAATGGCACAGAATTTAAAAAAAAACATAAAATTTAAGCTTAACTCAGGTTAGCAGCTCAGGTTGTTGTATATTAGATAAATTTTGGGGAAAAGGGTAATGATTAATAAAGGAACTTCTACTAACATAGAGAAAGGTATAGCGTAATTTCTAGTTTTCCTCCTAAATCATATATTTGAGGTTTTGTTTTGTTTTGTTTTTTAATTGCTTTGGGACATGTGTAGCATGAAAGAGAGGAGTGAACCATTAGAAAGCAATCACAGTTAACTGTGTCAATGTGACATTAAACCATGCTGATTAAGGGATACTTATAAAATTCTGGACTAAGATTAACTTTCCGGAAACTATTCAAGTTAGTTCCATTTAGTGTTGAATGCACACTTGGGTACATCACCCTTCCTTAAGACCTGAAAGGCGGGCACTCCCACATAGTAGTAAGCTATTCTTGATCTGGCCACAGTGTGGAGGTGTTGCAACACAGAATCACCTTGCCATACCAGAGAAATGCTGAGTTCTCATATAGGAACATGGCTTTCCACTGCCTGAATGAATTTTCCTTTTCATTTTAGAGCATCTTATCATAAACAAGTGCTTCCATTTTCCAGTCTAAGTTTGTAAGCGTGGTGGCCCACCTTTTTGGTGGGAACATTAGAATTTCTGTGCATCTGGTACCCTTAAAGATTCACACGTAATAAGATGCTTTTAACTGATCCTCCTTACTACAACTAGGAATCCATGTAATGCTAAACGAACCAATTTCAATATAGGTAGTGCTCTTGAAAGACCCATTAGAGCATGTAAAATAATAGCAAATACCACCACAGTTTGCGGGTTCCATGTAAGAATGAAATCTGTTGTAAAAACCATTCATGGGGCACCTGGGTGGCTCAGATGGTTAAGCATCTGCCTTCGGCTCAGGTCATGATCCTAGGGTCCTAGGATCGAGTCCCACATCAGGCTCCCTGATCCTTGGGAGCCTGCTTCTCCCTCTGCCTCTCTCTCTCTCTCTCTGTCTCTCATGAATAAATAAATAAAATCTTTAAAAAAAAAACATTCATGAATTCATGAGCCAATGTAGCTGTTCCTTCAGGCCACCAACACCAAGTGCCTGCTCTATGCTCCATGCCAGGCACTCCTCCTGGACAAGCAGAGAGAGGCAAAATGACCTGACACCTACTTACTGGGATACAGTGACATTTAAAAGATATATGAATACATATTATCTTGCAAGATAAATGTACTGAAGGGAAAATAAAAAATATGATGAAGTAAGCTAATGCAGATGGAAGAAAGGAAGGAGGGAGGTGATAAGTTAGCCAGGTGGGAAGTGTTCCCAGGTAGAGGGAACAGCATTTGGGGAGGTCAAGGTGGAGAATAGTTTGGCAAGGTCAACAAACTAAAGCAACGTTACTAGGTTAATAGGGCTTGAGCTTGTTGAGGAGGATGGAATGAGAATGGAAGGAGGTGATCTGCCAAGTCAGGGGCCAGAACATTCAGGTGAGTGAAATGACAAGGACTGTGCATTATATTCTGTGTTCTGTGGGAAGCCTTTGGAGGATTTGCAAGAGAGCAAGAAGATTTGCTTTTTGCTTTCTGCTATACTGTGTAAATTCCAACACTAAAAATTAAGATTTTTTAAGGATTTTTTTTTACTAGCTTTCATTTTTTCTTCTGTTCTTTTACATTTCTTTTGCCAGAAAATACTTTTGACAGGAGATAATTGAAGTTTAAGGTTTAAGCTTTTTGGGTAAGAAAAAATATCCCTTTGAAATTATCTTGATTTTGCTGACAATATTATACTTTTACATTGCAACTTAATTCTCCAGGCAGCAATGGGTTTGTGTAATTTGATAGCTGAAAGGAATTTATCTTTATTTGAAAAAAATTGGATCATTAAACTACTAAACTATATTTTAGCAATGCTAATTGAATTTATTATTCAGGGAGAAAAAAGCCAAAAAGAAAAGAAAAGAAAAGAAAAGAAAGAAAGAAAGAAAGAAAGAAAGAAAGAAAGAAAGAAAGAAAGAAAGAAAGAAAGAAAGAAAGAAAGAAAGAAAAAGAGAAGAAAAGAAAGAAAAGAAAAGAAAAAGAGAAGAAAAGAAAGGGAAAGGGAAACGAATCTCAAAGATTGTGTACAATACATCATTTGAAGGCAAGTAGATCCTTTAAGTTGACCTGAGTATATTTTGGCAGGCAGTTAAGGAAGCCTACTTCTTCCCTATTAAATGAATTTGCTCCGTTACTCTATTGCAAACTATTTACCATTCTTTTGCACTCTCTGAGAATTCCAGCACCTAAATTTCTACACAGTACGTGTTGGAGAGTGATTGGTACATGCTGAAGTGGTTGAAGGTGTATCAGAATTGGTTATAAGTTATTTTAATAAGTTAGATATTGTCCACACAGACCAGCTGAAAAGCTGCACAATAAAGGAAAAAGAAACAGAATGATGAGGAGTGGATAATAATTATAGGGATGAAATTAAGATACGGAGTTTTCTCAGGTTGACTCCACTTGTAACCCACCCTCAGGACAGAAGGAATACTTACAGAAATAGATGCATGGGAAATGTATGTCAAGAGTATACAAGTTTGGGGGTGCCTGGGTGGCTCAGTCAATTAAACATCTGCCTTCAGCATCTGCCATGATCTCAGGGTCCTGGGATTGAGGCCCGCATCAGGCTCCCTGTTTAGTGGGGAGTCTGCTTCTGCTTTGGCCCCTCCCCACCCCCCTTCCCCTCCCATGCCCTCAACATGTACTCTCTCTCTGGCCTCTCTCTCTCTCAAATAAATAAAATCTTAAAAAAAAAAAAGAATATACAAGTTTGGTGGGATTCATCTGATTAATGTTTTTAAAGTGACATTTTTTTTAGGGGGGATGGGGCAGAAGGAGAGGGAGAAAGAAAATCTTAAGCAGGCCCCATGCCCAGCATGGAGCCTGACTTGGGTCTTAATCTCCCAACCCTGAGATCATGACCTGAGCCGAAATCAAGAGTCAGATGCTTAACTGACTGAGCCACCCAGGTGCCCCTAAAGTGACATTTCAAACAAAGAACTTAAATTGGAAATGAAGTTCTTTTGTATTTGTCCACATACCATTTTTGATGCTCTTTCCCTTATGTAGATTCAAGTTTTCATCTGATATCATTTTTCTTCTGCCTGTAGAACTTCCTTTATCTTTTTTTTTCTAGTCTAGGTCTGTTAGCTATGAATTTTCTCAGCTTTTTTTGAGAAGTTCTTCAATTCACTTTCATTTGCAGCTTTAAAACCTATTTACTCTGGGTACACAATTCTAGGTTGACTTTTTGCTTTGTGTCTGCATTTTATTTATTTATTTATTTATTTAAATTAGGTTAATTAACATATAGTATATTATTAGTTTCAGAGAGAGAGTTTAGTGATGCATCAGTTGCATATAACACCCAGTGCTCATTACATCAAGTACCCTCCTTAATGCCCATCACCCAGTTACCCCATCCCCCCACCCACCTCCCTTCCACTCAACTTCATGTGTCTGCATTTTAAAGATATGGTCCTTTCCCTTATTTCTGACAATGGAAAGTTTGAAGTCATTCTTATCTTTGCCCTCCATACATAATCTATCTTCACTCCCCCTCCCCTCTCTGGCTAATTTTAAGATTTTCTTTTTATCACTTCTTTGCAGTAATTTAATTATGACATTCTCAGTGTAGTTTTTTTTTTTTTATCTTGCTTGGGATTGGTTAAGCTTTCTGAGTTTATGAGTTTACAGTTTTTATTGAGTCTAGAAATATTTCTTCTGTCATTTCTTCAAAGATTTTTTCTATTCTGCCCTATACTCCCACCTTTTTTTTCAAGACTCCACAAGACATATTTGTTAGGCTTTTGATATTGTCCCACAGGACAATGGGGCTATGTTAATTTATTTTATTTTTTTCTGTGCTTTATTTTGGACAATTTATAATTTCTGTTTATGTGTCTTCCAGCTTACTTCTTTTCTTCCCTCTGAAGTATTTAGTTTGCTCTCAACCCCACCCAGTGAAATTTTCATGACAGATAATGAATTGTTCATTTCTGGAAGTTTCATTGGATTATTTTTTATGCCTTCCTCATTGTATTTATCATTAAATTTAAAATCTGAGCATATTTTCAATATTTATCTTGACTATTTTATAGTCTTTGTTCACTAATTCCATTATCTCTGTCATTCCTTGGTCACTTTATATTGATTAATTTTTGCCACATTTAAGGTTTATATTTTCCTGTTCTTGGCACATCTAGTAAGTTTGGATTGGATGCTAGACATTGTAAATTTCTCATTGTTGAGTGGATTTTGTTGAATTCCTTTAATAAGTTCTATACTTTGTTCTGGAAAGCATTTACATTACTTACAAATGAGAGTGATCCATTCAAGGCTTGCTTTTAAATTATGTTTGGGTAGGTAAATTTAGCTATTCTCTAGGACTAGTTCATTTGCAGTATAAAGGGTAGTCTTTCCTGGGAACTCTACAGACTGTCTTAACAGAATACCATAAACTAGGTGGCTCTTAAATAACAGATATATATTTTCTCACAGTTTTGGAGCCTAGAAGTTCAAGATCAACATGCTGGCAGAGTTGGTTTCTGGTAAACCTCTCTTTGCTTGCATATGAACACCTTTGCACTGTGTCCTCATATGGCCTTTTCTCTATGCATGAGCTGAGAGAGATTAAACTCTTTGGTGTATCTTCCTCTTCTTTTTTTTTTTTTTTTTTTTTTTAAGATTTTATTTATTTATTTGACAGAGAGAGAGAGCACAAGCAGGGGGAGCACAGGGAGCCCAACACAGGACTCGATCCCAGGACCCTGGGATCATGACCTGAGCTGAAGGCAGACACTTAACCGACTGAGCCACCTAGGCGACCTGGGGTGTCTTCCTCTTCTTACGTGGAAGGATACCAGGCCTATTGGATTAGATCTTATGATCTAATTTAACATTATGATTTTATTTAACCTTAACTGCCCTTATGATCTTATTTAACCTTAATCATTTCCTTAAAGGTCCTATCTCCACATATAGTCACACTGGGGTTTAGGGCTTCAACATATGAATACTAGGAGGACACAATTCAGTCCATAACACCTAGCATATACAATAAGGTTTCTTCACTCTGGCTAGTGGGAACCTCAGTGAATAATACTCACCTATATGAGCTGTCAAAACTGCTTTGTCTTATGGTATCCAGTAATTATTCTTTTCCTTCAGGTCTTTTTTTGTGGGGGTAGCTTTGTGGGGTTTCACTTTACAAGGCTCATATTGTTCTTTATTCAAAGACTTTAGGAAACCCTTATGGAGGTTTATGGAGCTCTTTCTTCTGTTTCATCCTCTTCTTTATATAAATCCTAGGTTTCTTAGCATCCTTGAACACTAGTCTTTATTTTCTCACCTCAATGAGACTAACACATTTTGTGTTCCCCTCTCTGTGCTGCACTTGGAGATTGCCTGCAGGCAGAAAGCTGGCATTGATCTTGGCATAGATCTAGGACTCACATTGGTTCCTCTCCTCTCAGGGTTTACAATTCTCTTCTGCCAATTGTCCAATGTCTGAAAAGAGTTATATATTTTTATAGTGTTTTCTTTGTTTCTGGCAAGAATTCACATCTCATAGCAGTTACTCCTTCATGGGCTGAATAAGAAGTTCTTTTATTTTGCATTTATAAAATTAAAGACTTGTGACTACTTAATTTTTTTCACAAATAAATGATAATATTAACAGACTTATTTTCTAGATTTATCTAAAAGATAGATAGATAGATAGATAGATAGATAGATAGATAGATAGATAATAGATAGATAGATAGCCTCGATGTATCTAGAAGGTAGGATATTATCTATCTTGTCAATCTAGATATATTAGATCATACCATGGTTCCAATCACAGCCTCCCAAAACCTAAAAATTACATTCAGTTAGAATGCTACATGAAATCCTTATCAAATAAAATTCAATTTCACATAGTGAAAATATTGTGGAATATATTGTGGAAATTTTGCCCCCAGTTGAGAACCATTGCTACAATATATCCTTAGATTGACCAAATGTGAAAATAATGAAGCTTCTAAACAATTGAATATCACTGATCTTGTGAACATTTTATAGCAATGTCACTCAACTTTCTGCACAAGTGAGAATTACATGAATGCAAGTGTAGGGAGTGCACCTGAGTTTACAAAGTTATACAGGTGATAATGATGCACATAACATGCTGAGAATTACTATTCTAGAGCTCAAATGTGAGCATGCATCAGAATTGGCTGGTGGTCTTGTTAAAGCAGATTGCCAAGGCTCACTCCCTGAGACTTTGATTCATTAGGCCTGCCAGAGCCTAAGAATGTGCATTTCTAACACTTTCCCAGGTGACACAGTTGCTGCTAGTCTTTGAATCATGCCTTGAGAATCACGGTTCAATAGCACAGTTGTGTTGTTTAACTATGGCAATAGTAATTTTTAAAGCAAATGATTTTATTTATATATAATATGATAAATTTGAGATGACCATGTGGTGTAGTCAAAGAAGTACAGGAACTGGAATTAAACTGAAAACAAAACAAAAATATTGGTTCAGCTCTTGCTCAACCCTTACTAGCAAATCATTTTGTGTCTCTGAATCTCTGATTCATCATCTGTAGAGAGGGAATTATAATATATGATTAGCTACCTTACATAAGTAACACACTTTAGTTAATTAATTTTCAATGATAAATACCACTTTTACTCCACTTCTTTCCTCTTATGGACAATAGTGTATGGACTCTTTTTTACTAAAATGGCTCTAAACAATTAAGGCAAAAGTCCCTGGAGGACCTTTTATCAGGGAAACTGAAGCATAATAATCCTTCTAATCTTCTTGGTCAATTTTGGAATAGTTTCTAAAAAGTACAGTGGGCCCTGACTTCTGGTTGGATAGATTACATCTCAGGTCTCTTTAACCCCTTCTTAGAATATGCAAAATCTGGATTTACTTTAGAATTAACCAAAATTTTGAGATTCTAATAACTTGAGGCAGAATTATGAATATATCCATCATATTATTTCAGACTAAACTGAAAACATTTATATCTACCTTATTGGACTTTCTGGTTTTCTTTTGTTCATTTATGAGAAATGAACATGACTTCACTTGAGACTTTGAAAGCTTTTTCCAGTAAGATGCGTCAGTCATTAGGAGGTTGTTTCTCAAGATAGACATGTTACACAATGTTCTTTACTGCATTTTCCTGCTGGAAGGATGTGTAATGTATGTTACCACTTCTGTCATTAAGGGCATGGATCTTGCTTAGCATGACATTTTGTGGGATCCTAGTTGTGTGGTATATTTATAGGCATCTAACTGGGTGAATAACATCTGATGAGTTCAAAGCACACACATTAATGGTAGTGTGTACATCTTTCTGAATAAACTACAAAAACAAATCTAAATTCTGTGGTAATGTTTCCATCTGTCCTATGATAGTCATTATTGTAGGATATCATACAGTGGTGGTGTCACAAATGTTATGTCTCTGGAGCATCATGTAACCTTGGGAGCAGAAATATCTGAAGAACCAAAGGAGAGTAAAGGTTATAATTAAAAATAAGCCCCAAGAAATAGTTTCCATGTGGTTGCAAGAAGCCCTTGAGCACAGCTGGAAAATTTCAGGCTGAAGTATGTTGGAACAATAGTTTACAGAGGAAAGTAGCTGGTTTTGTGGTTACACTTGGAAGTGAAATTTCCTTGCTTGGTCATAATAGCAAACTAGCTATAAAGTTTGGAAGAATGTCTTCTAAAGAAGATTGTTACTCCCTGAATTACAAAGAGAAACATAATAGAAGATTTTTAGAAATGAGAGTAGGGGCTTATATTCACATTAAAAAGTTTAAGAATAGTTTATTATGTACAAATGAAAATAAGTTTCAAGACATAAAGAAAAAAATACAGATTTATTTAATAATGAAGGATTGAAGAATCCAAAATTCAGTAGAAGAGATTAGGATTTAGTATAAAGTTGTAAAATAAGGTTATATTTTGAATGTTGTGGTACAAATTTCTCTTTTTAGCATTTGAATAAACATCTCAGTGTGTCTAAAATCAGTTCATCATTTCTGTCCAGATTCCCTTCTTCTTCTGTATTTCTTTTTTTGTTGTTGTCACTGGCTTGATTTTCCTTCAAATCATCTAATCTGGTGTAATTTTTTATTTTTCCCTCTATTCATCTTCCATATTAAATCAGTTGTTAATTTCTTTCAATTCTACTGCTAATAGGTCATTCACATTCATATCCATTTTAAAAATTGTTTTAAGATGTTGGGATTTTTTTGAAAATAGTCCTTAAAAAATGCCAGGCAAACGGAGGAGTGCTGTGAAGTTGTAAATTCTTCTGGTGTGTATAATCATTTGGAAATGAGAGGTGGGGGTGGTAGAGTAGTTAATTTGTGGTTGATGAAATTTTAAGAAATCAATGCATTGAAAAGCTAGAGTAGAATCCAGGAGTAGGGATAGAAAAGCTAAAAACAGATGTGTGGCAGGCATATGTGGGTAATCATGAATAGTATTTTGGATGATCGGGCTGCATTTTAGAACAAGAATGTATACTGTTGCTGACAAGCAGAATTATCAAACTATAAAAAATGATGCCAAAGATGTATCTATCTGGAGTGGAAATGAATTGAGAAAGTAGCTTCAGTCAATGTTTTGTCAATCTTTAGACATATTATTAGCAAATTGTTTAGTTGTTGAAATATAACATTGGAGATTTGTTCATTTTTTTCAAATAATGGTACAGTTTTTATTGTTACCAAAAAGGAAGCTTAAGAGACCAATGCAATCTATGGTTGTATTAATATGCATAGTGGCTCAGTGGTTTGGTTATCAAGATAGGGCAAATTTAAGTACTTTGTTTAAGATCTACATCATAATGTAAGTTCAGTGAATCACTCAGTGGATGCTAGAATTGTCCCCTGTTGTGTTAGTTTTTATTGCTGTATAACAGACTACCACAAACTTAGCAGCTTTAAAAACCCATTTATTACTCATAATTCTGTAAACCAGAAGTCTGGGATGACATGGCTGGGTCCTCTGCTTAGGGTCTCACAAGGCTGAATGCAGGGTATTTGGCTGGCTTTGTTCTCATCTGGATGCCAAGATGAGAACAGGAATCCCCATAATTCCTGTTATGGGCAAAATTCAGTGCCTTGAAGTTGTTGTAGAGAGGTACCCATTTCCTTGTTGGCATCAGCAGGCGGCTGCTCTTACCAGCTCCATTTCTCCTTAAGTGGCTCCTTCCATGCTCATAGCAGTGAGTCCTTCTCCTGCTTCAGGTCGCTCTGACTCCCTCTTCTGCCATCAGTTGGAGAAAGCTCTCTGTTTTTAAAGGCTCGTGTGATCAGAATCAGGCCTACCTGGATAATCTCCCCAGTCTTAAGGTCCACTGTGCCACAGAGCATAATATAATCACAGAGATGATACTCACATGGTTTGAGGGAGACATACATCTTTATTGAAGGGGATGGATTTTAGAAATCTTGTCTGTCACACCTGAGTGATGAATGAAATCCTGGATTGCCATAATTTTTTTGGCTTAAAAGAAATTGTGAATTGGAAAATATCGCTTTGGTAAAAAAACACTTCTCAATAAGATTAGTGGCTTTTTCCTAAGATTTTTCTTAGCAACATGTATACATACTACTGCCTCCCGACCCCCATATTTGTGCCCTTATGAATGCTCTTAAAAACTCATAGGAAGAATTTTTTTGCCAAAAAATTTGGGTAGATTATAGTTAGATATATAGCAATTATAATTTAAGAAAGTTTCATATAAGTCACATTTAAATGCACACACATAATGATTTGATCCCATGAATATAACCTTTGGGAATGTTAATGGATGTTTCATTCTGAGAGAAAATATAAAATTGAATTACTAAAAAAAAAAAAATGAGTAACTGTGTTTTTGGATTGAACCATAAATAGGAATATTATTTTTTCTGCTTAGCAATGGACAAATAATTAATTTGAAAAATTTTAAGATACTGAGCTGAAATTATGGGAATTCCCATCTCCATTTTCTCAGGAAATTTGGTGGTTAAGGGAAAAGGACAAAAGTTATTGAAAAGTTATAAGGGTTTGGAAAATTGTGGATTATTGGAAGAGACTTATTTTAATGTGTGTCACATGTGACTGTAATATAAGATAAGCTAACTTTAATGAGATTTGATTTATTAATTTTAAGGAATATTATAAAAGTATTAGAGCTTTTTGCTTTTTGAAATTTAATATTGTTATTATACTGGTCCAGACAAATCTAGTCTGATTATTATCTGTTAATCTTTTCCTAGAATGGTAAAGCCAAAGCCTAATTATGTTATAAATTGGTACCATTAATTATGCCATGGAGAAATAGAATCCTTTTCCTTCTTTCCCCTTTTCATTCTTACAGAGATAACTCTTTTCTTTTAATTTCACAGTCAGTTTTTTCTTATTGTAGTATATAATACCATGACTATGTTCTTATTCATGAGAAATTTTATTTAATTTCCTCATTTAAAAATGCTCATATGAATCAAATTTAATGATTTATCAGCATGTATAATTTACTTCTAGTTTAGAACAAATCTTAAGTACAGAAAAACTCATTCATTAGGATGTTGTTAACTCAAAATGTGTAAATATTCAACTTGGACCTAATTGGAACTAACCTTTGTATGATCTGTAAAGACGTAATTAAGACGTATTTTATTTTTATGTGGAGCAAGCATTGAGGCAAGGGAAATGTTTAGCCTGATATAAAAAGAATATTTTTTCCTTAGTGTTTTCATATTTTGTATCTTATCTTTCAAAATATGTCTTTTAAAATATATAAAATACAGACCGTTGCAAAACAACATAGAACACCACACAGAAATATATAACCTTTCACTAAAGCAGTGTTTAACTTTCATCATTCATTCATCCATCCAATCATTAAATATTTATTGAGCACCAGCTATCTTCTGGGCACTGTGCAGGAGGTAATAATGATAGAAATACCAATAGAAAGTATTTATTGAGTAACTGTTGTGTGCCAGATCATTTGCTAAACTCTTAACATGCATTATTACATTAAGTCCTTACCACAATCCTATTAGACAGGTGTTATTATTACCTACATTTTTGTGATAAGAGGACTAAAGCATATGTGATTAAATCACTTGCCCAAAGTCACAGCTAGTTCTAGGTCCAGAATATACATGAGGTAATCTGACCCCAGAGGGAAAAATTATCACCATTATACTAACAACAGTGAAAGAAAAATACAGTGTCCCTACCTTCATCAAATGTACATCCTGCTTACTAGAGACAACATTAAATAAATAACAAGGAAATATATAATTACAATTAGCAATATATTTTCAATGAAGAAACATGATAATGAATTCTGGGAAGGCCTAATTTAGGTAGAGAGAGGTTAGAGAGGTTGTCTCTGAGACAATGGTATTTGAGCTGAGACTAAGTAGAATGAGTGGGAGTGAGGTAGGACACAAATGGGAAGGAAGGAGAGAAGGCACTTCCATCTGGGGAGATGAGTATGGAGAAAGGTCCTCAGGTGGAAAGAGCATGGTACATTGAGGAACTGAAGGAAAGTCAGCAAAGGGGAGAATGGCATGAAATAGGGGAAGGCAGGTAAGGTTAAGTTTTATTTGAAGTTCATTGGAAAACAACCCAAGGATTTTCAATCTTTAAACCATTTTTAAGGGCATAATTTGAAGAACAGATTAGAAGGGGAAAGAGGGCTTTGTGGGGAGACTAATTAGGATACTACTGCAGGAGATCTGGTATGAGAGTTTTGGCTTTGACTAGGTTAGTAGCAGTAGAAATAAGGATAAGTGAATGACATTGAGTACTGGTGAAAACAGAAGTAACAACTGATGAGGGTGTATGGAGATGGTGGTGGTGATGAAGGAGAGGGATGTGGGTGAAAAAAAGGGAGGAAGTAAAGAAGACCAAGAAGAAACAGCCAGAGAGGAGAAAAACTGGAGTATGGTGTCAAAAAGCCTAGGGGAGAGCATGTTTAAAGAAAGTTTTCGATTATGTCAAAAACTCCTTGGAAATAAAGAAAAAGGATACCTAACATTTTCCATTATATTTGCTAACGTGGACGTCATTAATGGCTTTTGCAAGAAGAGTTTTAGTGGAATAATGAGAGCTAATGCCATATTAGAGAGGCAGTTAAGAAGTAAGTGGATACAGCTTGGGTGGACAATTCTTTTGAGAAGGCTGACTGTCAAGAGCAGTAGTTAGAAAGGGATATAAAGTCAATGACTTAGTGGACTTAAGTAGATGAAAGGACACAAATTATTGGTTACTTCTCCAATTGAAAAGCAGTTTCTAGTTCTCCTCCCCTTGATTTTGGGCTGACTTTAGTGATTTACTGACCATTAGAATGTGGCAAATGTGATGTTCTAGGGCTTCTGAGGGTAAGTCATTAAAACCTTGCATCTTCTAGTGGGTTTCCTGGGATACTTGCTCTTGGAACCATGAACCATCATATGAAAAGTCTGAGAACTGAGAAGGCCATGCTTTGAAGAAGCCTACGCTAGTCACATGGAGAGACTACCTGAAGAGCCCCATGTGTTCCAGCCACCCAGTGTAGGCAACAGGCCTTGAGTGAAGAAGCCATCTTGAATATTGCAACGTCAACAGATGGAATGTGGAGAAGAATCAAGAAGCCCAGTCAACAGCCATTAATGAGGCTCCAGGCATATGGCCTCATTTGAGCTCTCAAACCATCTCAACCCAGCTGAGACCTCAGTTACTATGGAGGAGAGAAAAGCCATTACCACTGTGCTCTGCCGAATTCCTGATCCACAATATAATGAGCATAATAAAATGGCTACTGTTTTATGTCACTAAGTGTTGGAGAGTTTTTTTATTTTTCTACAATAATAGATAACTGGAACAACCTCATACATAGTCATTCTTAATATAATACACAATTCAGCATTTCAGTCATTTGTTTAATTGAGCATTTACCTTACTAGTGAACATTAGTGAAAATTTTTATATTCATAAATGATTTATACTCAAATTATTTGAATTTCATGCATATTTCAAGCAACTTTTTTTATTCCCAAATTTTGAGAAAGGCGCTGAATTGACTTGATACACACTCACTCCCAGGCATTATTCTAAGTGCTTCATGTGTATCAAACCATTTAGCCTAAGAACAACCGTGCCAGATAAGTATGATTTTTATCTGCATTTTATAGAAGAGCAGACTGAAGCACAAAGAAGTTCAGTAACATCGTCAAAGTTGTACAGGTAATACCTGACCAAACAGGGATCTGAGTCCAAGCAGTCAAATGGGTTCCAGAGCTTGTAGTTTTAACTACTTAGTGACATGACAAAGGCCCTTGATTGCCTTAAAGTGGTGACAGGACTGCTTTCCCCCCCTCCCTCCACCCAACACACATTTTGTTTGGGTCCTTTCCTCTGGACATCTGGTTGAGAAAGAATAGGTTGAATGTAATGCTTGATTATCAAGATGGGAGGAAGTGAAGGCAAATTCTGGAACTAGGAGCCCTCACAGCCTGGTTATAATAGTGAGATCCTAAGGGGAAGGACATGGTTGGGATGAACCCCATGGTTGGATCCCATTCCATGGGAAGGATGAACCAAAGAAACTTCCTCTTTCATATCTCAGACTAGGCGCAACCCTCACCTCTTCTTATTTCCTGGAGGATTGATATTCTGAGCCTGAGTCAGTTTTAATATGCATTTAAGATATCATATCTGCTCCAGTATAAAATCTCTGAGAGCAATTTTACTTAGAGTTTCCTATACATTTTAGCTATGCTATATGAAGCCTGAATGTTAAGTCACACAGCTAAGTAGAAATTAATTGTTAAGCGTTGCAGCATTGCATATGAATACTTCTTTCAAAGCAGATATAATCACTGACATATAGATGCTATAGTGTTCTTCAGGAAGGTCTTGGCAGCTTTTGACCTTCCTCAGCAACAATGTCCCACATTGACCTTCAAGGAAATGACACTGGACTGTTACCAAAGCTTTGTTATGTGTTACCCAGAAATATGACTCTCAGTGGTGAATTCTTGTGACTTTCTTTAAATGGATTATCCTCATCAGGAGAAGCTGTACGTGTTAGAGCTGACTACTGATTGAGTTGGTCGGTGATAATTCTTTAGCAGGAAAAGCAACTTGAAATTTTCTGATTTTAGGTTGACTTTATCCTAAAGTGATATTATATGAAATTAAAATATCTTTTTAATAATAAAATTGTATGCAGAATATAAGGCCTGTTCTTTCATACATTTACTTATTTATGCAGGTAAGGGCACTCCTTCACCAAATAATGTTTTCAAATAATGTTTCAGATTAAACAGATGTAATTTCTTAAATAATAACAATTGTGATCAACAGCACTTCACCATCAAGCATACCTGTATTGTAACTCTTTGGGCACAGCAGGTATTGCTATAAAAGAGTATGGTGGCAAATGTGAATTTATCATATGGAGGAAGGAGAGCGATGAAGAGGAAGATGAGGCCACCCAATATGAGCATGTAGGCAAGTGAGCACGGAGATGAGCAAGTCATAAAAGGAAAAGCCAGGTTTTATCAGGAAACTGGGATGATGGTGGTGAGGTAAGGATATAGTATCTGGAGATTCTGTAAGTAAGGATTAGAGAAATTTTTATTGATAAGTATTTAAAGCTTTCTCCCACTCTCTTTTCATACCAAGCAAAGATTAAAATTTTCACTTCTTAAAAAAAAAACAAACTTTAGTTTCTAGACAGTAAGTTTCATATCATTAAAAATTTACATAGTCTTCTAACTCAGCTACTTATACAGTATAAGATTCTACTCTCTGGTATTATCTGCTTTCAGATGCTTTTGCTAAAGCTATTGTTTCAAAAACAATTAAAAAGAATCTTTAGGAGAACATGGCCTCTAGGTGTTTGCCATTAATTTTCTGACTGGGGGTAACAGAAGGCACAGGGTAGCACACACTGTTAGTTGTCTGCTCACGTGCATTCCCAGGCTTCTGCCTGATGGCACAACCCTGGTTAGCCTTGTGGGCTGTGTTTCCTGGAAAGAGCTCCATTTCAGCCCTGGGGTAAATCTTGATTAGCTTAAGCCAAATATGGTGATTAATTCCATCTAGTTATTGATTTAGGCGTGTGCATGTCACGCACTCCTGGTCAAGGGGATATTAAAGAAAGTCATCCGGGGCTGTGTCAGTTCTTAATTTATTGCCTCTGAGTTCTGAACACACCTTTCCATACATGCTCTTTGATAACGGACTTTCTATCACCATTTCCCTTTTAAGTAAGTATGATGTTAAGATTTTCAGTAGAGGGCGCTAGAGAGACACTGCAAGAGGGATTGGCTTCCAGCAATTTGCAGCCTGAGCTGCGGGTGCGAGGACACTGGGTGGAACTTGCCTCGGGTCCTGAACGCGATCTCTTTGTGACCTTGGCCTAGCAATAACCTGGCTGGCCAACGTGCAGCTACCTGTGACCCAAGGCGTGGGGGTATGGGAGGGGGGAAATCTGCACAGAAAGACAGCTCCTACTCCAAGCCACTCCCTGCCAGCCCTCAGGCTCTGAAGGCGCTCCAGCTCCCCTCGCCCAAAACGAGCCTAGACTTCCGCGGGACGCCGCCGCCAAGGTAGCTGACCCCTCTGCTCCCGCACCTCCACTGGGTAGGGGGCTGCCTATGGTTTGCCCAGCAGGTACAGACTCCAGCAGGCCCGGTTAAACAAGCCAACCTCCTTGCTATGCGGTGGCTTAAAGGCATCTTCTGCAAGGCCTGAAATGCTTCCAAGTTTGTCTTTCCTTGCATACCCTCCATTAGCCCTAGCGTCCCATATACAGGTTCCTTACATCTTATAGTTACTGTTTTATTGTAGCTAATAATTGTAGCTAATAAAGCTATTAACGTTCCCATGTTAAATCTACTGTGAGATTTCTATGTCCTGATTAGATCCAGGCTGCTAGAGGGGGTTTCTGGGATAGAAAAATCATAAAAATCAATGAGTGAGTTTACCTTGCATTTTTCGGTCTCAGAATGTTAATACATGCAACCCTTCAGCAGATTTCCAGCTTCTCTATGGCCATGCAGCTGGATATAATGCTTCCATGTAAGCCTATATTTGGAATTGATAATATTCATGGGCAAGAAAAAAAAAAATCAGGACCCTCAAGTGTACCATCTCACACTGCCCGTGAGTACGACTTTCATCCTCAGTTAAAAGGAGATCTTTCCAGAGTGGGATGGGCTTCAAGGAAGAAATCGGCCACATGGCTTTTGTGAGTGTGCTCTGCTTATCACCCCGTCCCTCTACCACCAACTTTGCTCTTTTTTTTTTTTTCAATGTGTGGTTACTGGAGCTTCCTTTGCCTCCTGTGACTTCTCATAGGTTTCTGCCAGAAATATGTCCAGCACTCTAGTTATCACAAGCCCCACCCCATTGGAACCAGTGATTAGAACTCTTTCCATGGAAGAAAAAATGTCTTCAAATAACTCACACATCCCGCCCCACCTGTCTACTTCCTCACCCTCCTTCCCACGCATAGGACAATGCATCCAATTGTTTCTGTGCTGTCTCTTCATGCCAAGATCTCCATGAGCTGGTTCTTTCGTTCTCTTCTTTTCTTCACAAAGTGGCTCACCAGCATTTCTTTCAAGTGCTGCTTCCGTTCTAGGCTTTGGGAGACCCAGCATCCCTGAATCCTTCCTGGACAGATCTGGTGGACTGCACGCCTCTTCTAGTGGATAATAACATACATGCTTTCTCATGGAGTGACCTAGGCGGTCTAGAAGTCCATCACTGCCTTACGGGAAAGGAAGCCTCAGACTAAAGTTAACTGTTGGTGTTCATTTTCAGAAGAAATAGGATTCAGGACTTAGATAAGGTTTGAGGGGCAGAAGAAGAGTAGCAGAAATATCTGGACTTCCTCTTATTGCTCACCTTCAATGAGATTCCCCCACAATGCTCAAGGACACTTGTTAGTCTAAGAAAATGAAGGTGAGACCCTACCTATCTCATGGGGTGTGAGGGTAAGGAGCCCCTCAACATAAGGTTGTGAGCCCAGAAACCAGAACCCTCAACAAGCGCCCCCCCCAGGTGAATGGTATCCTTGACATTTCCATTCTCAACCCTGCCGTGTATTACTGTCATAACTAATGATCTTCTGTTCAGAAAATGTCTGATATTTGATTTTATTAAAAAAATCAGAAAAATAAATGTCAGTGATTGTACCTTTTTGAAAGTCATAGAAACCTCCAAAGATAAAACACAAAACTCAAGAGCTGAGTTTGAGAAGCTATTTATTTTACAATGGGGGCAAGGAGCCTGAAAATTAAAAATGAAGAGGGTGGCTTCCTTTTGTGAATTTATTGAGAGCTGCTCTACATTCTTGCAGAGTCCTTGCTTTTGGTCTCTGTGGCCCTGTTCTATTTGACCTGCCTCACGTCTATCTCTATCTGAATGGTGATGGATTAAATGAGGACTGCTGCCGTCACCCTCATCAGGACACTTGACGAGTGATCTTGACTTTTCACACCTCAGCACGGCCAATCCCGAGTCTCTCTTCAGGAGACAGACCTCTAGTCTTAAAATCATTAAGGTCAAGCTAGAACAAGAGGCTTCCTCATTTCCCACTTCCCCTTGTGCTAGGGACAACATAACTTTATCCTAATTAAACATTTTTGCACTGTGCTCCCATACTATTTTTTTATGTTTAGGAACTGACCCTGAAAATTATGGCTGTATATAAATTTTTAGCTGTAGGGTATAATTATAAAATTACAAGTCAATATATATACAGATACATGGAATATATCTGTATTTAGCATATATATATTTACCCATCCTTATCATGTTGCTCTTGCAAAATATTTGATCATCTAAGAAAATATTTATCTTTAGTGTCAGGTCAAGTTACAAATGAGAGTGGTATGCTATATCTACATCATCGTAGGTCATGCGTGTCTACATATGCCATAAGTATATCCACATCCGTAACAGCTACATCCTTTATGAGATTTATCATCCTCACCATCTGTCCCTTCTTCCCCCCCACTATCTCCTGCACCCCTCTCTTACCCTCCTCCCAGTACTATCCACTAAAGTCTTAACTATGTTACATCTTGGAGTTAAGATTATAGCTGGTTTATATTTTCTTCTCTCTTCTTGCCTGTATTTTGTAATTTTTCTCTAATTGTATGTAATTTAGCTTGTTCTAAAACTCCTACACAACTTCCTGTAATGACTCATGATTAGAACTTCAGAAGCCTCAGAAATATCCTTAGCCATAAATATTAAAATAAAAAGGTCATTCTGTCTGAATTATTAGTGGTTTCATACAGTTTGACTGGTTCTCAGTTTACACAGACTCTGAGAGCTGGAAAAACCTTTATCCACACCAGTCCCTCATCTTAAGGGGAGTAAACTGAAACCCAGAGAGGTTGACACTCAATCAAGGCAACATAAGATGTCACAGAGTTGGTGGTAAGTCCAAGATTCTCACCGTACAATGGCTCTTATGACGAGAATATGAATTTGTTTGAAATTCCTTTGGTTTGCTTCAGTGGCTGTTGGAAAACATTCATACCTAATATACACATGCTTAAGTGTGACGACAGAGTTACCATCTCTAAATCAGAATATTTAAAATGAAAGAAAAAGTCGAAATTCTGATATGTGTGACAAATTAAAATATGCTGTGCTCAGGATAGCTTCAAGTTGTGCATTTAATGTTATTTCATTTTGAAAGGGGAACTTATCAACACTGTCCATTATAAAAAGAGAATCTGACAGAAGATCTCATGCTAGCAAAATTCAAGCTGTAACCTTTATTCCTTAAGAATGGAATGTCAATATATCAAGAGTCTTCTCAGCATTGTTACTTTTGAGATCAAAATTTATTATAAAAATCAGATACAAGCTTCAAATAATTTTTATGCTGATTATAATGGGTGTGTGGGTAAAAAGAATTGTTGTCATGGTTGAAGTACGGTAGTAGTTTTATCTTGCTCCGACTACATTTTTTTGTCCTTTTAAAAAAATCTCTGTGCATCTTACCTACCTCCTTCCACCCAACACACACAAATTGACAACCTAGAACAGACCATTCTCGGTAAAACTGCACCACAGAAATTTGCAAAGATCACCCTTTGAGCTCCTGGTTCCCTGATTTCCAGTTATTTGATCTGGTTCAGTCTGGCATGTTGCTTGTGTTTATACAGTGTAATAAGACATCTGCTGCCCACCAGAACTCATCATGATCTGTGGCACTTCCCAGCTGACGGCTATCCTATTTATATTAATTGAGTGCCGTGTATTCCGCATACACTGGTGATTATCCTCATTCATTTCAGTTCCTAAAGACTCAGGATTCCTCTACGTGCTCGTACAACATTGCTCTACTCATTTGGCTCCAATTAGCCTCAGCTTACGAAAATACATTACAACAAACCTCTAGTTAGCCATCGCTGTTTCTTGTGATATAATTTGTGAGCTTTTAGCCCTTGAAAGTAAAGACACTGGGAATTAAGGTATAGTATCTTTTGTGGGGCTGAGAAATATTAATTGCAGGCATCTGGGCTCACTTCCTTAAAGAAGATTTGTGATTTCTCTTTAACTAATAAATGTTGACATAATTGAAGAGCTATAAGCTCCATATGTTGGACTTTCTGCAGAAGTTCTGATTATACCCTTGTTCAATTAAGTAAGAAAATGCTTTGGCATTAACACTACGTTGTGGTTTATTTGCACTTAATATTTTAAATTGTATTGGGTGGTTAACTCATCCAATGGAGCTTTGTTAGGAATTTATTAAAAGATAAAAAATCTATCCCCCAATTATAAAAAAGTGTCATTAGTTACTGAGCTTATATATTTTTAAATTAAATTTTTCTCAGTGAACCGATTTTTCCATTCTAGTGTCCTATTTTAGCTCTAGAATCTTAGATCAGACTCTAATAGCTTTTATTTTAGAGATAATAGTCTTTGCAATGACGTTTTTGAGTAATGGAGATTATTTCAAAGGATCTTTTTAGATGTTCTCAAGACACTTGAAGAAAATTAAGAATGGATCATAATAGATCCTACAACAAATTACACTGCCTTATTTCTTAATAAAAAAGTTATAACCAAGAAGTTCAGCAATTTTCCTGTCTTTTTGACTGGTGTTTGCATATTACACAACCGTCTTTCATGGTATAAAATCTGGATTTTGATCTATTTTGAAATATAATCAGTTATCATATATTAGTTTGAGGAAATTTCATTGCTAAATTATAACCCCAAGCAAAAAGTGTTTCTACTTATCACTCCTTTGAAAGTTTTAGTTTTTAAATGGTGTTCTCCTTTCATTTTTTGTTTTTTCCCCTTCCATCCCAAACTTGAAAAGACAAGGCCAATCATAGTCAAATACCGTAAAAGCTGTGCTCCCATGGTTTTTATGTAAAGTTAATAAAATAAATAAGAGGCAGCTGTGCATTTCAGGAAATCACTCCATTGAGGGGTTCTGGGAATATTACAACCACAAGTGTGAAGCTGGAGTCACCAGAAACCCTCGATGGAATTATAGCTCAATAAATCAAAATTTCCTCCATTTTACCTTTACAATATAACTCTGCATTCTATGTAGTGCCTCTCTGTGAGCATTCCTACTGTTATCTTTTTAATTATCATGGACCTTCTCTTTTCCTGTTCCACCAGCTTGGGATTTTTGTGTGTGTGTGGGGGGGGACTTGGCTGTGTGCTTGATTGTAGTGGATTTCAAACATTCTGGGTCTAGGGACCATGACATGGTAATAAATCCCTCTCTCTTGCCATGATGAAATAAGAAAGAGAGAATGAATATGAAAACCATGAGGCATTTTGATAACATTTCATGGAGGCATATAAAAAATGTGTCCACGCCTGCTTGTAATATCACACATGTTATTAGGTCCACAGACCAGCAGGTAGACCACCTAGAAGCCCCTGCAGACTACTGAGTCTTGTAGTTGACTGATAGGCTGTGAGTTACTGGTTTTGACAATCACTGCAAAACATAATTATCATTCTTCTCTTTAACCTGTGTATTCCTTGGTGACAAACCTGGTGAATTATTTTTTCCCAGGATTTCTTGTTCTTATATGTCTTCTCCACCCTCATTTTCTTCTAAGGTATTAGTAAAATCTTAGTTTCTTTAATTGAGAAAACACTGTGCAGATTCTTCTAGCTAAGAAAAGAAAACACCAAAATGCCAAAAAAAAAAAAAAAAAAAGCACCAATCAAGAGCCTGGGTTCAAATTCTGATCTTTATCATTTGTTATCTCTATAACTATGGGCAAGTTACTTAGTCTTAAATGTCTCATTTTTTCCCCATTTTGGAAATAATATAAGTATCCATCTCCTAAGATTTCACTGAGATCTGTTACTAAACTTTTGGTGTGTAACAAATCCCCCAAACTTAGTGGCTCAATGCAATAAACAGTATTTCTATAACTCTAGGGATTGGCTACAAGGTTCTTTCTGATCTGAGGAGAGTGGCTAGAGAAGGGCTGTTTAGAATGTTTTTATTTACATGTCAGTGGTTGGCAGGCTAGTTGGTCTAGGGAGGCCTTGCCTCAGGTCTGCCAGAAGGGTGGATATCATCTGCCGGATGGGCAATATGTCTCTCACCATCCAACAGGCTGACTCATGCTTCTTCACATGGTGCTGGCGGGGCAGCTAAAGAGAGTAAGTCTGTTTTCAATGCTGTGCTTGCATCATGTTTGCTAATGCTTCTTGACTAAAACAAATCACATGGTCAAGCCCAGATTGAAAGGATAGAGATTTAGGCTCTACCCCTTGATAGGAAGAGCGGAAATTCATATCACAGAGGAGCATATTTCAAGGATGGGTGGAATTTGTGCCTTTTTGCAATTTGCCGCATGAGGGTGAAGATGACAGTAGTGCTGAGATGAAGTGCTTAGCATCAGTGATGGCATTTAGTGAGAGTTCAAATAAATTTTATCTGTGATTCTTTTTTTTTTTTTTTAAAGATTTTATTTATTTATTTGAGAGAGAGAGAATGAAAGACAGAGAGCATGAGAGGGAGGAGGGTCAGAGGGAGAAGCAGACTCCCCGCCGAGCAGGGAGCCCGATGCGGGACTCGATCCCGGGACTCCGATCATGACCTGAGCCGAAGGCAGTCGCTTAACCAACTGAACCACCCAGGCGCCCCTTATCTGTGATTCTTCATCATGTTCATAATTAGCACCACCCTCACACCCAGCTCTTGCCATCTGAGCTAGGTTTGTGGAGTTATCTCTTTTATATGTAAATGAGAAATTATATCAATTTAGATGTTGTTGAAATTCTGATCTTCAGTTTCTGAGTCTATTACAATATTCTCCCAGGTGGACTCTCTTTAAGAAGGTGACTACCAGGGGCGCTCAGTCGGATGAGCGTCCAACTCTTGGTTTTGGTTCAGGTCATGATCTCATGGGTCGGGGGTTAGAGTCCAGCGTCGGGGCTCTGCATTCAGTGGGAGTCTGCTTGAGGATTCTCTCCCTCTGCCTCTCCCCCCACTTGTGCACGTGCTCTTTCTCAAAAATAAATCTTAAAAGGAAAAGGTGAGTAACATGGTCATTATAGGGAAAAAAAAAAAAATCTCTCCATTTTATTCTTGACACTGTTGCCAGAGTGATACATACAAAAAGTCTGGATTTTCTCCTTTTTAATTTCTAACTTTCCAGCCCCATTTTCCACAGTATTTTCAGCCTGCCCCTAAACCAAACCTACATGCCTTGAATTACTGCTTGAACTTGCTGGAACTCGTCGCAAATGCATATCCTTCTGCCTGCAATCTTCTCCAGTCCCAAATAGAGAATTGGAACATTTGACATGTCATGGTTTTAGAAGACTGTCCCTTATATCTCCTGCAGAGACAAGAACTCCCTCTTGTGTGTTCCCATAGCGTCCTATACATGTCATTTCATTCCACCAGAGAATCCTTTTCAACAGAGCACTCTAGGTAGCTATTAACATTTAACTGTTCAGTACATGAACTTACAATCTAAGGCTCCATTCTCACTATTGTGAACAGTCCTTTTATAACTTTTTGTAAATGCTGTCTATGCTCACAGTTACATAAGAGCATAAACCAAAAAATTGGTACAAAGTGAGGGAAACATTTGTTAGTGATGAAAAGTGTTGAAATACGTGCATGATCAGAATAGCTGAGTGAGATTAAGGAATCTGGGGGATCAATTCAAGCAAGACTTAGACATTGGAAAAACAAATTTCGTCTTTGAGAATAAACAGACAACTGCCGCAGCAATACGTGTGCTCCCCTGCGTGAGGCCAGGATCGATCACAGAAGGGCAGTGGAGGGTGGAGGTTAGCTGCCGTAATGCTGAAAGGAAACTAGACCAGTTCATCAGTTGATTATGAGCTCCCTGAAGGTGGTGACAATTTTTCTATGCTTTATTTCGTGGTTGTGGGCACACCGTATAGTGCAGGACACCTGAAAAAACACTGTGAATAACTATATCTGTGGGATGAATAAAAAGATTCATAATGTAGGACCCAGTTTTAGGTCACATAATGAATATACACTTTTTTGCCCATTAACCCTAAGTGCGATAACAACTTCTGGTCCAGGGAATAACTTTCATTGGAAGAAATGAGTATACTTATCTTGGTCAATATTCTCTAATTTTTCCTGAGGTCTGTTGATTCCCTTGGATGCAAGGATATTGGAACTACATCATCTTCCTAGAGTTCATACCACTCTAGTGGGAGAGTTAGTGGAAGATGAAGTTGGACTCGGGAGGATCAGTCCAGATTAGACAAGTGACCCATTTCTGTTGGAAGTGTCTGGTATAGGATTTATTGCAGAATAGGCATTTTACCTGGGACATTGTTCATGCATATGATCTGACTTCTACCCTGAGATAATCTTGGTATTATTCGTTCTTTAGACAGAGGTCTCCATTGTGGGTTTTAACCATGCATGGACATTTGCCAATGTCTGGAGACATTTCTAGTTGTCACACTGGACAGGGAGTGTTATTGGCATCCAGTGGATAGAGGTCGGTGATGCTGCTAAGCATCTACAATGCACAGGACAGTCCCTCGCAACACAGAATCATTTGGCCCCAAATGTTGATAATGTAATATTGAGAAACCCTGCTTTAGCGTGTATCTAGTTTGGGCCTGGTTCAGATGTTTGGGTTTCCATTCCTTGATAAGATTATGCCTAAATAGTGAAGTATAATTCTTCCACCTCCCATTTTTATTGACATATAATTGATACAAAAAACTATATGTAAGTTTCAGGTGTACAGCATAATGATTTGACTCACATATATTGTGAAATGATTATCACAAGAAGTTTAGTTAATATCCATGATCTCATTATAGATACAAGACAGAAAGAAAAAAAAAACGTGTTTTTTTTTTCTTGTGATGAGAACTCTTAGGATCTAGTCTCTTAACAACTTTCCAAACATACCACTCAACAGTGGTAATTCTAGTCATCATGTTGTACATTACAACTAGTACTTTGTCTTAAAACTGGAAGTTTGTACTTTTTGACCATTTTCATCCAATTCCCCATCTGAAATATAATTCTCTAATATGTTTTGGAATGACAATAATTTTTATTAAATATAGCATTGATCATTTTCTTTCCTTGAAAGTAAAATCTTTAAAGATTTAAGATTAAATGGTTTTGGAGATATTTTAAATGAAGCAGAAACTGACCAATTGAACCTAAAAAGCTTTGAAAGAAACTTAACTGACTTCCCTCAGCTGGAATCTCTGATAGTAACTGGGTTGCTGCTATAAGCAGTATTCACAACCTGGACCTTCAGAATATGAAATGGAGCCCTTGAGGCTGATAGAGGAGATGAACTCGTATTGGTTTGGATTTCATTATGCTTAATAACTATGATAAATGCCAGTCATGGATTCTTGTAAATTCAATCCTGGGAAAATTTCCATAAAGATGTGACTCAGGTAAAACAAATGTGTTTTAAGTATCTAATCTATAGTCAACAGTTTGTCCTATCCCCGAGGAATGAAACAATAATTTCAAACACATGTCTTGGTAACTGGTCAGTAAAGGCAATATGAAGATTGTCATAGTAACTTGTTTAAGAAAACAGTATTCGTTTGTAGTCTTACCAGCAAGATTCTGCTCAGATGGTAAAATGGTACACCAGTGAGGAGAGGCATGGATTAGCTCTCAAGGGTGCCTTCCCCTCCTCCCACCCCAGACCACCCCCTACCAAAATGAAGAACCAGCAGCACTGTGTAACTACCTCACAGAGCCCCAGAGGGACGACTTGAGCTTCCTGATTCACAAGAGAAGCTGGTGCCTGGAGTCAACGGTCTCCTTCCTCCTCTCATCTAGGGGTGCGGGAATCTCCTTTCTTTCCCCTGAAGTGGTTATGAGGAAATTCTAGTGGCTTTGACATTGAAACCATGCAACTGTTTGCCTATTTGTTGAAAACTGGTAGAGGGGAAACAGCACAGCCTGACCCAGTAATTATAAGATGCCTGAAA
Source organism: Mirounga leonina (assembly GCF_011800145.1). Classification (NCBI taxonomy): domain Eukaryota; kingdom Metazoa; phylum Chordata; class Mammalia; order Carnivora; family Phocidae; genus Mirounga; species Mirounga leonina. The sequence goes on from NW_023270431.1 coordinate 13,753,051, forward strand.
AAAAAAATCTGTATCTATGCCAGAGGACATAAAAGCTATTTCCCTTCCAAATATGTTGATGATTTAGATACAAAACACTTCTCTTATATTTAGATTTAGAGTAACATCAGCTGAAAACTTCAGTTTCTTTCCTCTGTATACAAAGGCTTCTCTGATGGGGTGCAGGAGAGGGAGTGGGTAATAATGGCTGAAGGGCGATTTAGAGAGTGAGGGTAAACATCCCGACCCGAGCCTGTGTACCTCCTTGGTGCACAATGTGATGGTGCCATTATGGCTCCCTAATATGTTTGAATCTGGACTCACAGGAAAGAAAGAAAAGAAAGATTTTTTTTTTTTCTTTAATGAAATAGCTTGAAGCTCCTTGGGAGCATGTGTTTTGAACCACCACAGGTGATGGATGCTACTAGTATAAATGAATTAACTGCCTCAATGCTTATAATGAGATTAGAACCAAGGGCAGGAACTCCTGCATGGAAGTGTGAATCCCAGCCAGGAGGAGACGTGATTGAGACTTGTGCCACAAAAAGTTTGTCTTCAGGGAATGGGCAGTCCTCACAGGATTCCTCACTCATATTACTTGGGCTGGACAGGACTTAGGTCCTCCCTTTGTGCCTTTCTTGCCCTGGGGTCTCAAGTGTTACTTCTTTCCCTCCAGTTTGTCCCTCTCTCTCCAACTATAGCTTTGTTGGACCAGAGGGTGAGGAAAGGAATTTCCTCTATTCTTGTACTGGGGCTGGGGAGGGAGGTGTTGGTTGGAGGTGAAATCTGGGGGTTTGCCTGGAACTCACTACTCAGCCACAAAGTCAGAAAGCCTGGGAAGTTCAGAGCTAAGACCATGTTTGAGATGTTCCACCTCCGCTGTATCCCCATCTCAGTCTTCAAGGGGACAGTGGCTCTAGAAGAAGAGGTGGAGCAAGACTCTGCCTGAGAGAGTTCAAAGGCCTGGCCCTCTGGACTCGCTCAGGCCATCTTTGTAGTTGGGGAATTCCACTGGGTGAGCTCGGCTCCTCCCCAGCCGCTAATGGACGTTCTCCTAGAAGCCCTATTACAGTTTATCTATCTTTAGTTGAAACAAGAGAGACATCAGGTAGTGGCAACTTCCCTTGCTTAGGTGGGGGTAGGGGGCGGGGAATGACTTCTTTTTCCAAAGGAGAAAAATTACCTTCGACATTTTGGATTTTTTTTTAAAGGATAGAGAAATTATTTAGTGACTGCTGTATTGTTTTAATTTCTTAAAATTTCTCTTCCATTCCCCCGTCCACCCCTATAAATACATTTCACTCATTGGCAATTTTCTTCACTTGTTTGAGGTAATGTGCCATTCTAACAGGTACAACTTTCAGAGTCTGTCCCCAGCTTGCCTCACCCTCAACCCCATTCTTGGCAATGTGCTTCTCGCCCCTTTACCCTCCCCAGCCAGCGACCTCAGTCACTCCCCCAACAAAAACCCAAGACTGTGTGTGTGTTGGGGTGCTTAAATTTTGACTCACCATTTTCCCCTTTGTGGGTTGAAGGACCACTTGTAACATTTCTGTGCAAATTTGATATAACCCACTGCTACGTAAAGATGTTTGAAATGAATTCCAGCAAGTAATGAGTTAGCAATAATAAACATCCGGTACCACCATTTGAATTTGCCCCTTTTCCTCAATCCTGATCCTAGAAATAAGTCAAAGGAGTCCCCTCCCTTGAAGCAAAATGAATTAGTATTCAGTCCTGATACATCACTTATTCAAGATAGTGAAAAATTTATTTTTAAGAGCGGGAATTGGGGTGAGGGCTGGAGGGAATAATCCTTGTTGTGATTTTTTTTAAAAGATTTTATTTATTTATTTGACAGAGAGAGAGAGACAGCGAGAGAGGGAACACAAGCAGGGGGAGTGGGAGAGGGAGAAGCAGGGAGTCCAATGGGGGGCTCGATACGGGGCTCAATTCCAGGACCCTGGGATCATGACCTGAGCAGAAGGCAGATGCTTAACGACTGAGCCACCCATGCACCCTTGTTGTAATTGTTTTTAAAGTTAAATGGCTTACTACTTTGTGATCGTGGCAACTTTGAAAATTGTACTTTACTGGAAATTCACCAGCCATAAGCATCTCAATTTGATTGGACCCTTCCTCCTACCTTAATCTGTTCTTTGCTTTGTTCTGAGGAGATTGGGCAGCTGACTCAGACTTTGAGAGTTTTTTCTTTTGATGAATGAGCACTTCAGTTTTCTTTCCCATGAAGGGTGTTTCAGCCTCAAACCACTTCCACTGTTTCAATTTCAAAATAAAAAGAAGTTTATGTTAAAATATAACATATAATAAGTTATGAACAAAGAGAAGATACTAATGAAAACTGTCATAATGGACTGATGTTAACTTATGAATCTGATAAGAAATGTATTGTAGAATGAGAACTGAGGATCTAGTTGCTTGGGAGACAGCAGTTAGGAGAAATGGGACTTATGCTCAGATGAAAAAATTCATTTGTTTATTCATTCATGACAATCTTCCTGCGCCTCAGTTAATAAATATACACTAAATGTCTAATATGATTGAGGTACCATGTTAATCTTTGCAAGGCAGGATTTATGAACTCAAATGCCTCCAGGATAAGGCAGTGAACAGGTTAGCGAAGTTGGGTGTGAAATAGTATGTCATTTCATTCAACATTATACTGGTGGTTTGAGCCAAGGTAATTAGGCAAGAAAAAGAAATAAAAGGCAGTCAGACTGGAAAAAAAGAAGTAAACTATCTCTATTTGCAAATGACACAATCTTTTATACAGAAAATCCTAAGGAATCCACTAAAAATAAGATTATTAGGACTAATAAATGGGTCTTCAGCAAAGTTACAGAATGTCAAATCAATATAAAAAAATCAATTGTATTTACGTACACTCATAATGGACAATCTGAAAATGGAATTAAGAAAATGATTCTATTTACAATACCATCCAAAAGGATAAGTATGTAGAAATAAATTTAACAAAGAAGTTCAAGACTTGAACATGAAAACTAAAAAACATCATTGAAAGAAAATAAAAGAAGTCCTAAATAATGGAAAGATATCACATGTTAATGTACTGGAAGACAATATTCTAAGATGGCAATACTTCCCCAAATTCCAGCTGCCTTCTTTATAAACATGACAAACTAATCCTAAAATTCCTATGTTAATGCAAAGTATCCAGAATAGCCCACACAATCTTGAAAAAGAATAACGAAGTTTGAGGACTCACATTTCTGATTTCAAAACGTACTGCAAAGGTATGGTACTCAGGACAGTATTATACTAGCATAAGTACAGAAATAATTTGTCACATTTTGGTCACTTAATTTTTGACAAGGGTGCCAAGACAATTCAATAGGGAAAGAGTAATCTTTCAACAGATGGTGCTGGGGACAACTAACTAGATATTTACATACAAAAGAATGACATTAGACTCCTATTTCACATCACACACAAAAATTAACTCTCATTGGATCATAGACCTAAATGAAAGAGTTAAAACTTTTAAAACTCTTAGGAGGAAATATATGAGTAAATATTTGTGGCCTTGGGTTAGATAATATTTTCTCAGGCATGACACCAAAAGTGTAAGTGACAAAAGAAAAAAAAAAAAAGATACATTGGACCTCATCAAAATTAAAAAAAAAATTGTGTTGTGAACAATACCACCAAAAAAGTGAAAGGACAACCTGCAGAATAGGAGAAAATAGTTGCAAATTATGTGCCTGGTAAGGAACATGTATTCAAAATACATACAGAATTGTTACAACTCAGTATTGAAAGAAGATAGACAATCCAATTAAAAATCAGACAAAGAAGAAAGAAGAAAAAAAATCAAAGAACCTGAATTTCCAAAAAAAAAATTATAAATGGCCAATAAGCACAAAAATGCTTAACATTATTAATCATTAGGGAGCTGAAAATCAAAATTATAGTGAGATACCATTTCACATGCACTAGGATAGCTAGAATAAAAAAAGTCAGACAATAACAAAAGTTGGTGAAGACTTGGAGAAATTGGAACCCTCATACACTGGTCGTGAGAATGCAAAATGGTGCAACCACTTTGTAAATTAGTCTGGCTGTTTCTGGAAAGGTTAAACATAGAGTTACCATATGACTCAGTTTCACTCTTAGGTACATACCCAGGAGAAATGAAAACATATGTCCACACAAGAATTTGTACACAGATGTTCATAGCAATATTATTGATAAGAGCCAAAAAGTGGAAATAACCCAATGTCCATTACGCGATGAACTGATAGATAAAAAGTGGTCTATCAATAAGCAGGATATTATTTTGCAATATAAATTAATAAAGTACTGATATATGATGCAACATGGGTGGATCTTGAAAACATTATGCTCAGTGAAAGAAGTCAGTAACAGATGAATTCATATGGTAGAATTCCATTTTATGAAATAATCAGAATAGTCAAATCTATAGAGATTGAAAATATATTGATGTTTGCCTAGGGCTGTGGAGGAGGGGTAGAGAGTATCTGCTTATGGGTACAGACTTTTTTTGGTTGATGAAATTGTTCTAAAATTAGATCTCGATGATGGTTACACAATGTCTTGAATATACATAAGGAAGAACTCTGTGAGGAACGTGAACACACACACATGCCAACCAAACCAAATGTATTTGCAGACTGAATTTGCCATGCAGGTTGCTGATTCATGACTCCTGTTGGGGATGAAAAAAAGACAAAAACAGATGTTCTTGCCATTAAATCACTGTCAGATTAGTAGGAGAGATGAGAAGATAGGCATGAATAATTACAACAAAAGAGAGAATTCTGAAAGTAGGAAGTTTTGGCTCTATGATCAAGGGGAATATGTCGTGAAGGTAGTGGCCTTAAAAAAATAATTCTGCTTTAAGAAGAGAGTAGGACATTTATATCTAAACAAAGCACCCAAACAATCTAACTGAACTGTGTTGACATGATTTTAGAGATATTCCCTAAAATGCATTTTTTTTTTTTTTTTGCCAAACGCTCAACGATGGAGTGATTAGATCAATAATTTCCCAAAGTCAAGGCCAAATGCAAATATCACCAAATAGAATGAATTTATGAAATACAAGATTAGACCTGAAATAAAATAAAATTTAAATTTTATTTAAAAATTATTTACTATCGGGCGCCTGGGTGGCTCAGTCGTTAAGCGTCTGCCTTCGGCTCAGGTCATGATCCCAGGATCCTGGGATTGAGTCCCACATCGGGCTCCCTGCTCAGCGGGAAGCCCTCTTCTCCCTCTCCCACTCCCCCTGCTTGTGTTCCTGTTCTCGCTGTCTCTCTCTGTCATATAAATAAATAAAATCTTAAAAAAAAATAAAAATAAAAATTATTTACTATCATGATTATTAAACTTCTGGGGAGTCAAATATTAAAAGTTTGACATTGTGGTGGCCTCTGGCTGGCTCATTTAGTAGAGCATGCGACTCTTGGTCTCAGGTTTGCAAGTTCAAGCCTCACATTGGGTGTGGAGATTACTTAAACAATAAAATCTTAAAAAAAAAAAAAGTTTGACCCTGTGGACCTGGAATGGTAATTTCTCTAACCTCTTAGCTACCGGGTGCCTCATTTAGTCATTCTGGCCACATGTTTGAGGTACTAAATACATACTTGCTTTCACCTGGCATATTTAGTAATATCATTAGTAATTTTATGCAGAGTGTAATTCAGGAAAATGTTTTTTAGTTACATTTTATAAAATAAATTTGAGACAAATCTTAAATAGCTTTATCTTCAATAAGTGTATAAAAATCATTAGAATTAGTTTTTGTTTAATTTTAAACCTCATAGAGAAATCTTAAAGCATTCTTACAAAATTATTATTTTGAAGTTTGATTAGTGAGAACAAAATATAATTTGGGGAGCCTATTTTTCTTTAACAGTTTCTTCTTTTGTTTATATTTATATTTTTTATTATGTCCAGCTTGAAGATGATTTATTATGAAAGTTGTTATATAGAGTTTTGAATATTTTTCTCTTTGTGAAATGTTAATATGGCAAAATTGATATTCTGATTTTAAAGTTATCCTCATTAACTGTGAAAATTCCTTAACAGAATCTTTTTCTTGAAAGTTTTAAAACTTCTATGGGATCAGGATACAGTTCTCATAGATTATTTTCTTTCATGTTTTAACTGCTCACAGAATAAGCAATTCCACTATGATTGGAGTATGACAGTGGTGGGTTGTCTATTCTTAACCTGGCCCCAAGACCCTCCCACCCAAGTCTGAGAACCAAGCTTTTCAGAATCCTCTTTGCTGTGAGGTTCTGTTAGAGATTCTTGTTGAGAGCAATTTGTGTGAGATGGGGAAGATGAAGGTAAGGGGGAAGCCCTGTTCTTGAGATAACATGGTGTTAAGACACGGTGACTTCACAGACTGCTTTAGGAATTCTCACGTAAGGTCCCAGGGGTAGTGGTTTCTCAAACTTCCCTGCAAGCGGCAGCTTCTCCATATGCCAGTGTTTGAGGCTGACATCATTAGTAGCTGCTCCTGATCTCTTGGCTTCATGTTTGTAGACCTTTATTTCCCAGCTCCTACTTCAATCATATAAGCCCTAACTCCTGCATCACACTCATTGCTTTCATAATTCTTATAGTGACTCTCTTTTTACGATCAAACTCAGACTGATGTAATAATGTTCTAGGCTTTGTTAATAATCTTTGTATTATTATTTGTATTTTTATAAGCATATTTTGTTGCCATAAGATTATGTTTTTCCTAAATTTATCTCATTCACGTACTCTCTCCTAATACTGATGTACCTGTTGGCCTATTTTTTATTCAACCATTGGGAATTTCTTAATTTTTTTAAAACGAATTTATCATCTGTTATCACTGATTATTATTTTTGCAATTAATTTTGGTAATAATGGATTATACTTCAGCTGAGTGTCAGAATCTCCGCACATAAGGTGCGTACCATTTTTTTGCTCAGGCTGTATCTAGTATGCTTTTATCTATATTTGAATGTAAATTTTCATACGACAATAAATCTGAATGACATGTCGTGTTTGTATAACTGACATTGCTATACTGATTAGATACGTTGGTAACTCATCAAACACCTGTCACTGATTATACACAACTTCAGGAAGGCCGACAGTTTGTTAGTTCTATGACGGTCCAAATGCCAAGGCTGAAGCTAAAGTCAAAGAGAAGATTTTGGCAGAATTCTGGGGAGAAGCTGAACGTCAGTGCATCTTGAGAGTGCTGTGCATTGGGGGGATCTCAAGAAATACTCACTTTCTGGCTAGTTGAGGATATTAATTATGATTTACAAAAAACAGGTGCAGACTCAAAGATATATAGCATGTATCAGCACGTAAAAAAGTTAAGGAAAATGGACTGGCTTCCTTAACCCCAATCTTGTTTAGAGAAAGCTTGTTTTAGTTTTCCTCTGAAGTTCATTGAAAGGGGCTCCTTGGAAACTTTCATAATCGATTCAGCATTTTGTAACAATTAGAATACTAAAGAAGCACTTGTCATTTCATGCAAAAAAAGATAACATTTGGAAAAATAAAATGTCTTCTCAATGGTTCCAGGTCACTAAAATGTTAGGGGAAACTTGCTAAATGTGGTAAATGAAAACACATTTTGTAAGATGCCAGAAATGATTCATTTTTATTTTCGGTTTCTGAATCATCTCTATGTAACTGTCCTGTAGGTATTCAGAGAAAGGAATTACAATCTTTTAGCAATACAAGTATTGTCTAGAACACCCTCCTGGTTTTGTTGTGTAACCTGAAAGATAAACATTGTCTGAGTTAGAAACATATAATCACGTGTGTAGGTAAATATAAACATTCTAAAGGCTTTTTTTAAATTCATAGGAGAAAAATCTGTCTATCTGTTGCTTTCCAGAATGTATTCGAGATAACAAGAATAACATTCTTTGGTTTTGGTCTGTTGCAAATGGGGCTAACGGGTGACAACTGATGTGCTCAGTAATAGAACAGAAAATCAACACAATTATTTATGTAAATGCTTGCCCCCCAGGCATTCTGGGGACAGCAGGGTCCTCTTGCCAAGATTGCTTTCCTCAAGGACCTAAGTACTAATAAAAATTAATGCAGATACATTAATCAAAAAGAAAAAGTTTTTAAAGAGTTTATTTTTGAGGTTTATTGTCACTGTTCTTAGTGAATTGATAATCTTAATTGGATATATTTGGAATCAGTCCAAATTCTTATTTGGAGATTGAATTGTTTTAGTGATTAAACAAAGTAACTGAGGTCACCACCCTATTCAATAAGATATTTTTTGGCATGTAATTAATTATAATCTCATTGTAAATCCTTTTGATTTAAAGATTAATGTTGATTCTTTGCTTCGATTATGCTATTCATTTTTTTAAAATTAAAATTAAGGCATGCAACAGATCACTGTAGAACTTCTTCAAGATGTTGATGCTATTCATTTAAAAAGACTTTTATTTTTTAGTCAAAAGCAATGGATTTAGCCTAACTACATTGATTCTGTTGTATAGTGAAGATGCATGGGGATTATGTATTTTGTAATGATTCTTTTGACTTATAAATGTTAGTTCTATCCATCCCCTTCCACGGAGGAGATGGAGACTGGGTTTTAATGCTGAAGTGAGCAGAGGGAGAAAGCAGGTAATTATTCCCCCGCCAACCCCGCGCCCCCTCACCTGGGAACCTGCCTGCTCTCCCACCTTGAGAGTGAGTGTACTTTTGCTTTAATAAACTGCTTTGTGCTTGCTACTTTGCTTCTGGCTGTCTTTATTTGCGCGCAGATCCCCAGGTAAACCTTCTCCTGGGGAATCCAAGGACCAAGACCTCCATTCCACGCAACGCAGACACTCTCTCATCCCAGACATACCTGCTCAAGAGAATTGGAATATTACAAGGAGAAAATAATTTAAGACGTTTTCGGGGGCAATACCCAGGTGGAGAATTGTTGTTGAAAACTGACCTCCATGCTTCAGAGCCAAATATAACACAGAGGCAGAGCTTGGGATAAAGAGGAACAACAACATCATTGCTTTGCTGGGCAAAGCAGGCTGCGCCAGCCTAACGCCTTCAAAACGGCAAGCCCACCCAGAGGAAGGAGCTGGGAGGTTTTATAGGGAAATACAGGATCTAGCTGGCTTTGACAGGAATTGTCTATGCTGCCAGCCTCGTTTCTCATGTCTTCAGGGTGGTATTGGGTTTCTGAAACAAAAGGCTAAGAAGGGAGGGGGGAGCTTGCAGAAGAGCGGAATAAGGTCACTTGGTTTAAAATTGAGCTCTGCTGAAGTAGTGCAGCCATTTTGATTTTTGTTTAACTTTATGCTTTTAAGAGGTTTCATACCATCTCTGTTGTAGGAGGTCATCAGAGGACCGGACCTCTGGTGGACCCTAGCGCGGGATCCCGGCAGTCGAGGCTCCTCCCCACTCCCTGTCCGTGGACTGTATGTTCCGCCCACTACTTCCGCTCTGGGCGCCATTTTCAATGACTCAGCCTTGAGAAAGCCATATGGTATTGCCAACGTCTGCATCCCTGACTGAACCCAATTAAGGCCTCTACGTAAACTTTTAAGATTCTGGTGGATAGGCGTGGAGATCTGCTTGTCCTGCAGCTGCCGAAGAGAAGCCTCGAAAGTAAGGTCCCCTGCTTGTTAAAACTGCCACCTACCCGCCAACCTGGAGTAGCCGCTTTATTCAGTCTTTCCTCGTGCTCTGTGCGCCAGTTTCGGATTCCACCCGGGAAACTCGACAGTTGTGAACCAGTATTCCTAGTCCATCTCTTTTGCGATGAGGCAAGAGGGGATGATAATGTCGCTTTTGGCTTCTGAACTTTTGACTTTCGAAATAATTTAAGGAAAGAAACATTACTGAATAAATAGGCTGAGAAAGCACTAACATGAAACTCGTTACTTAAGGCTATCTTGCATATAAAATGAAAGCGGCTTGGTTGGCAATTTTTTTTTTTTAACTGATACACACATTTAAATTTTTTGCAAGTAAATGGGATCAATAGATTATTTTAGAGTCTGAAAGGATAAAGGAGTCATTCCTGAGCTTTGGTCACATATTTCCCTACGATGGCAGATAAAAAATAGGAAGGGATAATAATGTTGAGACTGAAGATGTCATAGTGGCTAAGTTACAAGGGAGGTTTTTTTTTTTTTTTTTTTGCCTTCAGAGATTTATTTATTTATTTTGAGAGAGAGAGTAAAAGAGCCGGGGGGAGGAGCGACGAGGGAGAGAGGATCTCAAGCTGACTCCATGCTGAGCAGGGAGCCCAGTGCAGGCTTCCATCTCATGACTATGAGATCAGGACCTGAGGTGAAGACAAAAGTCCAATGCTTAACTGACTGCACCACCCAGGTGCCCTGGGGAGGTTTCTTTCCTTTTTTTTTTTCTTTTTAAGATTCATTTATTTTAGAGAGGGGGGGAGCGCCTGCATGTGTGCACACACATGTGTGAATTGGGGGAGGGGCAGAGGAAGAGAATCTTCAAGCGAACTCCTTGCTGAACGTGGAGCCTGACCCGGGCTCGACCTGGGGTTTGATCTCATTACCCATGACATCATGACCTGAGGTGAAACCAAGAGTCAGACACTTAACTGACTGAGCCACCCAGGCACCCCTATAACGGAGTTTTTATGCTGGGGAACTTGGACTTGATTCTGGGGAAAAGAGAACATTTCAAGAATTTTAAATAAATTTGCATGACCCAGTGGTATCCTTTGTTCTTTTGTTTCTGATTTTGTTGAAAAAAAAAAATAGCCTTTGCTATTGGATGGAGAATGGCTAGGGGATGAGATGAGGAAAGAGCTTCAGTATTAGAGGCTCGGAGGCTGGTGTTAAAAAACAGGTGAAAGGTAATGCAGACCCCAGTTTTTGTAATCAGTATTTATTGGTGAGTGTTCGAATATGGTGGTAGGGAAGAGGCAGAATCCAGAGCAATTTCTAGTTTTCCATCTCGGTCAAACACAATGTGGTACATTTCGTAGATAAGGGAACATGGGATGAGAAGGGGAGAAATTGATTTAATTTCAGCCATGTTAGATTTGAGATTATTGTGGGTCCTGGAACTAATTATGAGTAATTGGCAAAGGGATTCTTCTTTTGACTTTTGGGGTGTGGTAGCTTGGAAAATCATATTTACATAAACAGTTTCTAGCAAACTTCTTTGAGACATTTGGTTTACAAAAATTACAAAGATTTAAAACAGATTCAGTGTTTTCCTGTAGAACATCTTTATGAGATTGGCATGTTTCAGAATCAGAAAGAACTGGGAGGCTGGCTGGTATAACATTAAATGTCAAACTCAACTGATACCTAAAATGTAGAAGAAAGGAACAAACTTATTAAATCTATCAAATCTTAGTTTTTTTTCTGACGTTTTTGTGTTGGAATTAAAGAAACATATATAATTACTATTTATTAACAGTGATGAGTTTTGACTTTTAAATTTGCACTAAAGAGGAATGTGAAAAGTGAATGCTCTTAAATAACAAAACTGGATATGGAGAAGTGGAGATGGGATCTATGATTCCATATATATAGGGTCCTATATATATATATATATATATATATATATTCTATCTATGTATCTATGTACCTATCTATCTCCTATTGGTTTTGTTTTTCTGGAGAACCCTGACTAACTCAGGTCATTTAATAAAAATGCTAAGGTTGGCCCAGAAAGTTGTGTGTTTTTGAAAAAAGGTGAAGACAAGTTTACAACTTAGACCTTGGGAAACCCAAGCCTAGACTAAACAGTGATTGACAATAGTTGGAATTTACAGAAGATCATTTACCATTCTGAAGAGAAGTGATTCCATTTCATTTGAACAAATTTAATGGTTAGTATTTAAATGTCTGTGTTATTAAAGTTTCACATTTTCAAAGAAAAAATAAAGAATTGTAGAAATATGTATCACCAAATTTCAATGGAACTATTGGTAGTATTTGGTAGTATTGCTACATCGGTTAAAAACCTGATGTCATAACGTCACAGGTTGTTGGTTTGGCCTAGGGAGTCAATAAACTGACTTAAATTGGGAAGGAGGAGGGAGGAAGTGTCCATTTTAAAATCAGTGGGCAGAAGTGACGGGATAATTTTATTTGGAGGAATAAACCTCTGGCCTACTCTATTTTAGACAAGGGCTTATCAATAAGAATGTTCATCTACTTTCCAAATAACCTAAGAAAATCCTTCCAATATTTATGCAGAGGTGTTAATTGAAGTAGGGTCAGATTGAAAACAAATTATATAGCTATTAAAAGTGATCGGTTAAATAAGTAATTGTGGAATACTACATAGTCATTGAAAATGATGTGTTGATCTCTAACTATGACATGATGTGGTGTTAATCAAACCTATAAGTGAAATTAACATGTACTGATAATTCACATCAGTTGTGCTGTTGGAAAGTAACTGCCTTTGTGAGAACATTTAGGTTAGAAAGTGAGAACTGGTGGCATGAATGGAGAGAACTGAAGAATCAAAAGACCAGTTTCATCTGCCCTGCATGACATCATGGGAGTAGAGAAAATGAAGTGAGTGAGAAGACAAAAGGTTCAGTGAGTTGTGGAACAGGGATTGCTTAACAATTCAGGGCCAGTGCAAATTCTTCAGCAGTGGGTTTACTGAAGGTCCATTTGGGAACTTGGATGTCTGATGGGTGATTTAAATGTTGATATTACTGTGATGTAGACTTGTTTTTGTCTGAATCTTCAGTAAGAGTCTACTGTACTTCCAGATGCTTGTGTAAAGTGGGCTTTTGATTTTGTGGAAATCAAAGAATGGTCTGAGTTTGATATGAGACATGGAAGAGAATATATAAAAGCTGGAGGCTGGAGGCAAAGTACTTAGGAGAACAACTGGGAAATCCAGGGAGGCTTCTGTACCAGGTTCATCTATAGGGTGTGGACTTAAGGTTTGAGGCAATGTTATTTAGATCTTATGGGGCAAGGACTCATTAGCTGCCACCCTCTGTGATATATAGTATTAACTGGACAACACAATATGCATCAGTTACCATTGCCAGGGGAAGACTCCAACTACATGGAAGATGGCAAAGATATGCCAACCACCAGGAATAGACGTTCAAACACTTCTGCCCATTACTTCTTGGTATTGGAGTTGCCAGGGAAAACACAATGCAGTGGAGCAACATTTTACTTACAGAGAGAAGACATAGAGCAAGATCAGCGTCAGTGGTAGACATTAGTCCCCCAAGGCCAATGGGTCTCTAGGCAGCTACTGCAGGCAATGTATCTACAATGCACCCCTCTTAATCTGTAGGACAGACGTAGCAGTCGGGTTGGCTAGGTACAATATGATGCAACATTTAAACAGAACAAAGGGGCATATATTGAGCTTAAATAGGGAAAGCTATGTCTGCGCAGGGTGATCGGCACAGGCTGTGAGGGCTCTTTATCTCTTGGTAAGGAAGTGTTCCAGGCCCAATGTCCATTCTTATGGGACCCAGTGGGGTCAAAGACTATATTCATGAGACTGCCTTTCTCCAAATATAGATTACTCTGAACAGTACTTGTTTTGTAGAAGTTTGAGCCTACACTCAAGCATGGACATACATTCACACATATACTTAAAAACATTAAAACATTATATGCCAATATGTAAGTAGTGTTTGCCTCTGGGAGGTTAGATTTAATTTTCTTCTTCATATTTTCCTGTGTCTCATGAATATTTTTTAAAATAAACGTTTCCTGGGGTGCCTGGGTGGTTCAGTCGGTTAAACGTCTGCCTTCGGCTCAGGTCATGATCCCGGGGTCCTGGGATCGAGCCCTGCATAGGGCTCCCTGCTCAGCGGGGAGTCTGCTTCTCTCTCTGCCTGCCGCTCCCCCTGCTTGTGCTCTCTCTCTGTGTCAAATAAATAAACAAAATCTTTAAAAAAAAAAGTTTCTTGTTTTTGGAGTCAGAAAACAAAGATATTTACGTTTTCTAGAACAAAACTTAATCATGCAGGAGCAGAGCTTTGCAGACTTTTTCAGGAATAGAGCAATATCTTGAAACCATCTTATGTATTCTTTGTAAATTCTGCATGATATTTGATATGTATTAGTCATGTTTTGTGCATGTCAAGCCTTTTTTTCTTTTTCTCTTGTTGCTTTGCTTTAGATGGGTAAATTACAGCTTTGGAAGGTTTTATGAAGTGGACGATATCCGACTCTTTCAATCTGTGCTTTTTCTTATGGTGCTGTCCCCCTTTTCTAGGATGCCTTCCTTCCTCATCTTTCCAAGTACACTTTGAATGTCACTCCATTCTTGGTAGAGCTGTATGCAGCTCCAGTAGGCCTTACTCGCTTTGTCTCTGCCCCCAAGGTGCCTTATATATACAGAAAACAAGGTCCTTATCACATTATGTGTGCTTATTCTTACCTACAGCTATTTTCCCCACTAGACAATAAATACCACAAATTGGCACTTCATTCTTTGTGGAAAGACTGTTGATGTGGCCAAGATTTCTGTAAATTTTCCAGTTTACTTCTGGTCTCAATTTCTTGCCATTCTGAGTTTGATGGGAGATCACCTTGCCCTCTCATGTGTTCTCTCCCGAATTACACGGGGCACAGGAGAAAAGTTTATTGTGTGTTTGTATTCCTTCTACTTAGCACAGTGCCTGGCACAAAATAGTTTTTCAATTTGAGTTGCATGAATAATAAGCACTGAGGGCAAGTGCTTAAAGTATGGAGCCCACACTTACTTAATCCAGTCATAGCTATAAGGCTATTCTATTTCATGAACCCACAAAACAGATTTAGAATAGGCTAAAGTATAAGTATAATCATATCACCAAGAATATATATATATATTTGAGTGGGAGAGCAGGGGGAAAGGGCAGAGGGAGAGGGAGAGAATCTTAAGCAGGTTCCATGCCCAGTGCAGAGCCCAACGCAGAGCCTTAGGTGGGGCTCGATCTCATGACCCTGAGATCATGACCTGAGCCAAAATCAAGAGTCAGATGCTTAACCCACTGAGCCACCGAGGCATCCCTCACCAAGAATATTTTAAGTATAGTTACATGATTGGTGCTTTAAATAATTCATACTTACTAAGAATGATATATGTGTTATACCACCCCCTCAACATTGATATTTGTAAAAGAACTGATATTTTCTCTTATCTCTCTAGTGTGATACTTACTTTGCAATGCATTTGGGACTGTCCCATCTGTATTAAGTTTAACTTCAAAAATATTTGGGATCTGTTCTGTATCCAACTCTAGAAGAAAACTGCTCTGTCCTTCTACTATCATCCATTATTATTATGTTTTCTGCAATGCATTATACCATGTGTAACTAATATTTTAGAATTATAGAGAAGCATCTGCTTCTGTTTTAATGTCTTGATAAAAGTGTTGTAAATATTGTGGCTGTATAAGATTCTTTCCCTTAAAGAATCTGTTTTATTTCACCTGGAAACTATTTTAATTCTTAAATCCTTCACCCAGATGCTGCATCTAGTAGATGAAATGCATAACTTTTAATCAACTTCTTTGTTAATTAGTAGTGGAAAATATGCAGCATTGCATTTTTAAGAAATGGTGTTAAAATTCCAAGATAAACAAAAAACCAGAGATAATAACGTTTACTTCCTGTACCATACAATTAACCTTTTAGGAAGTGGTGTTCATATTCATTTAATTACTCAAGTCATGAAAATTATACTTACAAGGCAGAAATAACTGGTTAGGGCCAGCAGGGAGTACTGTTCACATAGGCATATGACTGTTCAGTGAGTCCTGTCTTTTGGAGAGCCACCATCCATGAGATTGCCTCCTGATGCCCCTTTCACTCAGTGATAATCACCTTAAACAAGCTTATGAGAACAGACGGAGGCTTGCTTGCCCTTTCTCCATTAAGACGTATACCCCAGTGGGAACAGGGAACAGTTAAGGATGTAGTAATAAACTCAAGTTGGGTTATATTCAGTTTGTTGCTTTTATGTTGGAGGTAAGGGGACAAGGGTTAATTTATGTGCTTTTTTCTGGATAACCTTAGTTTCACAGACTGTTAGAGCTGAAAGTGGACCTTGATATCTCATTTAATAACCTTCATTGAATGGGTAAAAAAACAGTTTCATAAATGCTAAACCCGTAACTCCAGGGAAAAATAACGACATCCTAGGTGTTAGGATTCATGTAAGATAAACATAAACTGTCATTTCACTCTTTGTAGAAAGACTATTGGTGTGCCCAAAATTTTGTAAATTATCAAATCCACTTCTGGCCCTGACTTCCTGCCCATACTAACTTTGATGAGAGGTCACCTTGCCCTCTCCCAGGTGTGCTCTTGAATCACACAGGACTTAAACTTTTCTTAATTTCTCCCCCAAATGGTAGTTGCTTTAAATATTTAAATAAAAATAGAAATAAACTGATTTTAATACATTTTTATTGTTGAGTGAATTTACACAATTTAGAGCTATCCCTTTCTATTTAATGGGCACTTCTGTTTCACGTGGACTTCTTACTCCTCTCTCCAAGTGTGGTACTTGTCTGGTGAACCCAAAGTTCTGGTTCGGTCTGACTGTTTGGCTCTCCATGCCTGCCCTGCACAACTGAATGTGGCTGGAGGAAAGTGCCCAACGGTGCTCACTGATTTCTCATTAATTCGTGACGATGCAGGCCCCCGGTCCTGCCTGCAGTTGGACTTCATTTCCTCAGCAGTGACTCACCCACTGTCTGAAATGTCTATTTCACGCTTTCTCCTCTTCCCTCAAATCTTCCATATTTCCTTCTCTCGTATTCTCTCAGCTGACTAGTCTGCCTTCTATTTCACTGAGAAAATAGGAGCAAATTAAAGAGAAATTCCTCAGCTCTAAAGAGAAATTCCTCATCTCTACACCAACGAATCAACCAGCCGGCTTGCATCTGTACCCATCAACTTTGCTCTCCCTGTTGCTCCTATGGATGAGTGCTTTGTGCTCCTACCTAAGGCCAGCCCTTTCCACTCGTGCACTGGGGTTCCCTGGTACGTGGGCTGTGCTTCATGCATAATGCATTTGCAAGAAATACTTATGAATGAGTGCCATTCTTTCCTCGGTTGATAGAGATTCAGAGGCTGTCTAATGAGTAAAAGGCTGAATTTTAGCTTGTTGTTTCTGTGACCTCTATATCACTGCGCTGGGGCTTCCGTGGGCCTTCTCTGGGTGCAGGTTGGATGTGGCTGCCATATGCATGAATTCACGTTAGTTTTAACAAAGGTTCCAAGGGCTGTGCTAGGGGATGAAGGGAGAACAGATCACACGACAGTATCCCTGTTGTCCAAAAGTTTGCATTCTAGTGAAATGAAGCATTATTCTATTCAAAATTTAGTTGACAGGTTTTGAGGTATTTTGAGTCTTTTTCTAAGTGTGTTAATTAATTCAAATATCAGATTTGACAAATATAGATGGATATTATCCTTTTCCACTTGTCCAATTGTCTTTTCTTTTGGTTTATTTATTTAGTTTGATGAGTATTTTTCTTTTTTCTTTTCTTTATTGCTCTTTTGCCTGAATTCCAACCACTGCAGCCGCTTTCCCACTGTACTTTACCCCATGATGTGTAATTAAGCTGCCCATTTTCCTATAATTTAAAAGGTTAAAGAATTGATTGTAATCATCAGTCTCTGAGGAAAAGCAGCAGGAATAAAATTACAGATGATAGTTTTTCTTTTTTGAACCAAACATGTTTAATATATATTTCTTTTTTTTTTTAAAGATTTTATTTATTTATTTGAGAGAGAGAGAATGAGAGACAGCATGAGAAGGAGGAAGGTCAGAGGGAGAAGCAGACTCCCTGCCGAGCAGGGAGCCCGATGCGGGACTCGATCCCAGGACTCCAGGATCATGACCTGAGCCGAAGGCAGTCGCCCAACCAACTGAGCCACCCAGGCGCCCCAATATATATTTCTTTTAAGCAGATTTCACGATTTATGAAGTAGACCTTCTTATCCATCACCAGGCTTTTAGGCAGAACAGGAAACAATCTTCCTCAGATAGATAGTTATTCTCTTCAGTAGTTTTTAAAAGAGGAGAATCTTTGCCTCTTTTGCTGATGGTTTTATGTTTTATAAATTTACACTTTTATCAAATTTTTTTCATACATATCATCTGGCTCTTTTCTGTAGAAATTTAAATTCAGGTTTTGGTCAACTATAACATTTATTTCATCCATCTGACTTCCTTTCTTTAGTCTATATAATTTTATTTCTCTGAAACTTTCCTTTTGGGCCTTTTCTCTCAATTTTTTCTTTCTCACTACTTTTCTATAACCGTTAACTATCTAATAGCACAATATCACCCTGTGTATATGACAAAACAAATTTTATTTGGGCTAAATACAGCAGATAAATTATACCTCCACTTGTATTTTTTTTTTTTTTTTTTTTTTTTTGTAAAGTGGCCTGGCAGGGATATTATAATGTCTAGGATGTTTTGATTGCATTAAAGGGTTTACAATTATGTAAGAAATACAGATTTAAACACATAAGTATAATCAAGAGAATGGACTTTGGAGTCAATCTGTTGTTAAATTGCTGATTCTCTTAAACTTACAGTTTGGTGGAAAGATAATATATGTCCATGAAAAATGACAAATTATCAGTCTTTGTGTGCAGAATTATGTGTCGTGCTGTATTAAAGGTCTTCACAGGAAGAAAGGGTTAGGGTGGGCTTCAGTAATTGAGAAAGTAATCATGCCCCAGGTGGGAGTTTGGGCTTAAAAGAATGAGAAGGATTTGCCTGGAGAACAGAGAGAAGATATTGTAGAAAAGGAAAATTTCTTTTTCTAGAGAAAAGGGGCCTTGGGATTAACAAGACATATGAGGATATTTGGAATTTTGGCTGGTATCTTCTGAGAAAGGCAAGTTCATTCCTTATATTAATCAGGGTTCTCCAGAGAAACAGAACCGATAGTTATCTATCTCTCTCTCTCTCTACCAGGATATTTATTATAGGAATTATTTCGTGTGATTATGGAGGCTGGGAAGTACCACTATTTGCTGTATGCAAGCTGGAGAACCAGAAAAACTGGGGGTATAATTTCGTTCAGATTGAAAGGCCTACGAACCACGGTGCCAATAGTGTAAATCCTTGTCCCAACCTGAAGGCCCAAGAACCAGCAGTGCCAATATGGGCAGGAGAAGATAGATATCCTAGCGCAAGCATAGAGAGCAAATCTGGCCTTCCTCCACCTTTTTATTCAACTGGATGAAGTTTACACTTATTGGTGAGGGGATCTTTACTCAGTCTATCACTCAAATGCTAATCTTTTCCAGAAACACCCTGACAGATATACCCAGAAATAAGGTTTTATCAGATATGCGGGCACCCTTTAACCTTGTCAAGTTGACACCTGCAATTAACCATGAAACTCCTAGGAAAAGAAATATTTGATTCCTCCAAAAGCAATGCCTTTTCTGATTATTATACAGGAAATAATTGGGAGTTTTGACTAATTCTTTGTTCATTTTTGGCTCCGTTCTAGCCATCTGTCCATACTCAGTCTTAAACAGATGTATTTTAATATGTATTTTCTCTGGATATAGTAATAATTAAAATAAACGTGACAACAGCTTCAAGGACTCACTAGGTGCTAGGAGCTGTTCTACATGCTTTATAGCTGTTAACTCTCTTAGAAGAACCTTAACACCATGAGTGCTACTATTATTTCTATTTTATACATAAGGCAAAGTGAGGCACAGAGAGATACATGAGATGTTTGTGGTGTCTAAATGGGGTGTCTGTCCGATGTAGGGTGATCCCCAAATGTAGGGCAATGATCAGGTGGAATCCAGTGACGTGAGCAATGAAAGGATTCACCCAAGGCAGAACAAAGGAGATAGAAGTTTACTGAATATACCACAAGGGAGCGGCAGGCAGGACAGCAAGAGGAGAGGCTGTCTACAATGAGGCAGTGGGTAAGGGCTGTTTTTGTGTGTATGTATGTATGTATGTATGTATGTATGTATGTATGTATGTATCTTTAGAAAGAGAGAAAGAGAGATGGGGGGAGGAACAGAGGGAGAGAGAAAATCTTAAGCAGACTCCACGTGGGGGCTTGATCTCACAACCCTGAGCCGAAATCAGGAGTTGGATGCTTAACCCACTAAGCCACCCAGGCCACCCTGGCTGTTTTTAAAGGGGGAAGGTGAGGAGATATGGGGACATATGGAAGTTTCCCTTTTGTGGTAACTGTGCTTAGTTGTAAGTAGCTCATTGGTCACTTAGGGTCTGTGGACATTTTGAGGTGCGTCACCTGATGGGCCTGCCTCTGTTCAGCCAGGTGGTCACCGTGGGCCCTTTCTCCATTCCATTGCTCAAGCCTGTTCACCTAAGAGTGGCCTCTGTAATGTTGTTCAACATTATAGCCTTGTGATCAGCAAAGCTGAGATCTGAATTCTCACTGGTTCCAGAGATTGTAAAAAAAATTTATTGAGAGTTTGTGCCCTGGACTTAGTCACTTGGGCACTTTGGTTGAGCATCTTACTAAGTGCTGTGTCCATCTTCACATGGCCTTCTGTCCTGTGCCTCTGTAAAGGCACCAGCCACTGGATTTAGGGCCCCTGCAAATCCAGGTTGGTCTCATCTTAACCAGTTTCATCTGCAAAGACCCTTTCCAATAAGGTCACAGTCTCGGGTGGATATGTGGTATGTGGTAACAGCACAGGGAATGTGTAGGTAGCATGCTCTTTGAGAAAAAGGGAGTAAGTGGGAGATCTTTGTGAGGAGAAGATGTGAGTTGTACTTTAAACTACTTGTGTTTGAAGTGACATCTTTGGATATGTTTCAATGGCAGTATGAAACAACTTTATTTCCTTGGAAATATCACCCATTTCTAGGTCCTCTAAAGCTCTGGATTATTGCCATACAAGAAATTAAGCAGGTTATTCCTCTGTTGAAACATACTTTCTTCTTTTTTATGAGTTTACAATCTGTAGCTCTGTTTTTCATGCTTTTCTGCATCTTCCTCTTCTTCTTCATAATTAACATTGTTGATGGCAAACATTTTTGGAGTACCTGTTACATGCCCAGCACCAGTCTGAGACTTCACACTTAATCTTTACAGAAATCTGATGAAAACTGCCCTATAACCTTTTCATAGGTGAGGAAACCGAGATGATTTTTTATTTCAAAGCTGCATTTTAATGAAAATGAAATATTCTTGGGATATTTGATCTCATAATTAGTAATGCAAATTTTAGTTAAAATGGAACCACAAGTTGAGCTATCAAGACAATAATCAGATGAATATATGCCTCTTATCTACCGGATAAGTTCTCAAAAGCTCTTGAAACTCTGCCTGGAAACAGGAAGTTTTCTTTGACTTTGATCACAAGACAAAATTCAGAAAATGCTGGAACTTAAAAGCATATGTTGTGGAATCAAAGATATCTGATTGATCTAATTTATCAATTCGTAAATTATACTAATGCATTTCTTTTGGTGATAGGAAGTTACTGAGAACTTGGATTGCTATTTGCTTGTGTGTGTGCGTGTGTGTGTGTACATATATTGAGAAAGTCTTACCTTTAGAGCAGCTATTTTAAGCTTCTGTTTCTCAAAATTTTAATGGAAGGATTCTAGAACGGTGACTAAGAACATCAGTATTGGAATTAATCTCCTGACTTCCCACTGTGGCTTGCTACGTGAATGTGGGAAAGTTGCCTAAACTTTCTGAGTGTCAGTATGGAGATAAGGGTACTTAACATATGGGACTATTTTAATAATTAAATAAAATTATATGTAGTTGCGTGTAACAGAGTAATTGCTAAAGTTCTTAACTAAAATTTAGTAATAAATAAAGAACACACTTTTGCTTCATTATTTATGAAATTATCCTTAATGGCTCTCTTAATGCTTGAGTTTGTTGTTGCAATTTCATTAGTGTTTGTAGATGTATTTTAGCTTACTTTCTTTCAAGTCACAGAATTCAATGTTAAATTCTTTCAACTTTCAAATGTAGACACACCAGTGTTGGGAAATATGAAAGATTCAATTCATATGATTGTTCAATTGTGTAATATATGCATAATTATTTTTATGGATTGCTACTTAGGTCTTTAACAATATGTAGAACACATTAGATTTTGAGGCAGTCAAGTGATTTGGCATTTCTAACCCCCACAGTGGGCTCCCCGCTCCGGAGCGGGAAGCCTGCTTCTCCCTCTCCCTCTGCCCCTGCTGGTGTTCCCTCGCTCGCTGTGTCTCTGTCAAATAAGTAAAAAACAAAAAACAAAACTCTTTGAAAAGATCAATGTTATTATTAGGTTGCTAGAATGATCTCCATTTTAGGTAGCTCACTAAACTCTGGTTGAAGTATTAGTTGATAATGACCCTATAATTTCTAAATCCCAAGATAACTTACTGTCTCCTCATGCATATAATGCTTATTCATAATTTTTAACAAGATTTAGCTACTTTTATAAACAGGGACTTTTGTATGTAAATGAATTTTATCTGTTGCAGATTATCAAACTTATTATGCATGTTTGCATCTTCGTTTGATTTTAACGGTTACTTCTGTTTGCCACATATGTGTATAGTTTAAATAAAATAATATTATTTTTCCTTCTAGGTCTTTACAGAAAAGTGACTAATTCACAGTTGGTTGCCGTAAGTACCACCTACCCCAAAATGACTTATTTCCCATGTGATTGATTTGGTTTTCAATATCTTAGGAATCAGAGGAAGTGAAATTCTATTAGGTGATTTATTTTTATTTCTCTCATAAAACAAATGTGAAACCTGTGGACATGTCTTAGATCAAAAAGTACAAGGCATTTAGAGACAGAACAATAGAGATAAATGTTTGTTGAAACATTCATCTGGCTAATAATTTTTAAATTCTATCAGAGTCTGGACTATAGGGCTAGTTATAAAATTATCTTTTATATATAATAAACTCAATGTAGACTATGAAAGTGTCATACATAGTTTAGGTTTTGAAGTTTCCATAGATCTCCATTCTCATATGTTTCTAAGTATTATTTCAATTTGACATCTCAATTAAGGGAGAAGGACTGAGTAAATTGTTTTCTCTAGATTGATGTATAAAAATCAGTTGCTTTATTCTAATTTTGACTTTTAAAAATATCTCAGATTATAGACATTTATTTTGCATACTTGTTTAGGTTTGTTTTTAAGTGACACAATTGTTGACTTACATTTTAGACCAGTATATGTTTTACATGAATACAACTCAAATTACAATAAATTAGATTTTAGATTGTTTAAACATTTGATTCATTTATAATAGAAAAATATATTGAAACAAACAACCAAAAAAACCCCCATCAACCTCTGCTTTCCAAGGGATGATGTTAGAGGTCATATCAGTGAGGATATAAAATCACTATACTTTTATTTCAGCAAATACTGATATAAAGTGAAAGTGAGCATAGCTCATTTATATGACTTTGGATAGGCAAAAGGTATTGCTTTGCTCAGTTTGGGTACAAGGTTGGTAATGGCTCAATTACTCTTTAGGAAGATAGGAGGGCAAAGGGAAGAGCAGAGAGGATGAGGGGGGAGAACAGACAGCAGAGAGGATGGTTGAGTCACATGATGGGGGCATGAAGGGCACTTAGGAATAAGGATCTAACATTAAATTTAGAATTTTTGATGCTTCAGAGTATACCTTCTTCCTCTCCTCCATGCTTTCATCAAAGTCTGTAGTACCAACAATCTTTTTTGCTTGCGTGTATAAATCAAGAAGGCTGGAGGTGAAGTCATAGTTATTGTTTGAATTTAAATTCGTTCCCTTATTCTTTTTAATTAATTAGAATTAAAGTATTCTCATTTTTTTAATCTCTTAAATTTTAAAATGGTCATCAATTTGACAGTATTCCCAAATAGAACACTTTGATCTTACGTCATTTTCAAGCGACACAAGCATCATTTTAGGGCTTTGAAGGGAGGCCTGGCAATGGCAATACTGTAGATCTATACGTAGCGTTCCTGTAGCTGGTCATTAGCCCCCTGCATTGGTGGTGTGCGTGTCAAAGCCCAGAGTAGTGCTAACAGCCCTGAGTGCCTATTTGCTCCATGCTCTGCTGACAGGAAAGTATGATCCATTGGCAATTCATACACTGACTTTATGTCACTAATGAGTCATCAACTGATTCACAGTGTATACTGTTACTATCCTGTGTCACAGACTATAGAAGTCAGGCATCCATATTCATGTAGGGGCTATAGAACCATTTGACATGCCATCCAGCATTTAAAAAGAAAAGAGGATTTCAAGTGTTGTTAATGGCATTAGTGGTAATATTAGATTGCACAAACTGCTCTTTTATTTGTTTTTTCATGTATTAAGCAACAATCATAAAATGTCTTGAAACTGGGCTTAGTTGTGGTGAGGTCAACATGTATCCTTCATATAATGTGGTACGAAGTTCCGCTCAATTGCTACAGTGCAGTGAAGTTATAATGGGATTACTCTTTGTCATGCAGAATCCAAGGATTTCTACTCCTTTTCAAAATGCAAATCTCAGGAGATTACCGTTATAGACTATGTTATTGACTTAATTTCTCTGATGGTTTAAATTCACTCATGTTTTCATCTGAGGAATTTTATGCTTGTAATTTTAAGCTCATGCGGTGTGCCCTATATTCTAGTTCCTGGCAACTTTGCTTCACACAATCCCATTAAATGACCTGTTGGGCAGTTTGAATAATTAGAGCATTAGTTATGTGAATGCCTGCATATACATGTGTGTACACCTATTTAAAACCGGGCTAACGAAGTGCCAGCTTTAATTTGCATTATACAGAATGATTTCGTTATAGATTAGTTTTCTACTACTAAATAAAATATGCTATGTCATATCGTGGTTTAAGATAACTGAAAATATGTTGAGGATTTTTGTGAGAAAAGAGAACATACGAAAATACTTTAGAGTATAACACTTAAGTTTACCATAACGTTTAGTATCTGTACAATTGTACAGAGGGATTCAAGCTATCTACAGTATAAGTTATTAGATAATTTATTTCCATTTTGCTAATCAAATCCAATGCTTATTACATCAAAGCTGTATATTACTCATTTTTCTGAAACTAAAGATCTTTTCCCTTTCCATCAAGATAACTACAGAATTTTGTTGATAAGATTGCATTATTTTTTTAGATCTATTTATTGCTATGATTTGGTTTTGGAAAGAGACAGCCAGGAAGGATTGTAAACTGTTAAAGTGAAGCATATATTGACCTTGTGATGTATTAAAATGAACATTGACATTAGTTTAATAGGAATTTGAGCAAATAGTGTTATATTTCGTGTTCAGTATGTTTTCTCATATATTCTTAGAGGGCTTTCCACAGAAAGATCTGTGGAGAAAATGAGGTTGAGATCCTTGTCTTCGGACCACATTTCTCCTCAGACTCTTCATTCCTGATATTCCTGCTCTCTCTCCTTCCAAAGATGTTAGCTGGCGAATGAGCTAGATAAATATTATTCTGAAAGAAAAACCTATTTATTATTTAGTTAAAATTATATAAATATTATAAAATGAAGTAAGGGCATGTTTCTATGATTCCTGGAATTTTCATTGGTTTATAATACATAAATTATAACATATTCTTTCCTGTTTTTTTCTAATTTTTTATTTTTAAATGCAAAAAGTTTTTCCCTGTTTTTATAAATCAGTGTCTGTGGCCGGCCTAGCCAGTTAACAAATAGATTTCTATATCCAATCCCCTTCTTATAGTTTCACAGGGAATCAGAACCTAATTTCTCACTTTCCCAGTCCATCTTATGATTAAGGGTCACTTTGGGACACAGTTCATAGATGTAAGTAGGGGTTTTACTGGTGGTAGCTTTTTCCTGTTCTTGATTTCAATACTGATATAATGTCTGGTATTTGGTAACCATTTTGTGAACCTGAGGTGTTAAATATGATAGAAAAGCCCTGTGAACTAGGAATCTAACCCCAGCAGCCATTTTTCTTATGTATAGTTTAACATGGTAGGCACTAGCCATGTCTGTGTAATGAGCACTTGAAATGTGGCTTGTCTAAATTGAGATACACTGTTAGTGTACTACTATAGTAGAGTGAACCCTATAAAACCTTTTGTAAGCCGAAATGGCATGAAGCAAAGACGCAATTACCATTAATTTATATTTATATAACATTTTTTGAGCATTCCCAGACCCCTAAAATAAATGCCTTAGGACACATCTTGCTATGGGTACACACAATAAATTGGGATGAAGTGCAGGTGCTCACAGACACAGTTCAAAGTCGTGGCAGCCTGATGCGGAGATGCTGAGTGTAGTTCCAGGGGAAGGAGCCTGGCAGGGCTGCTCGCTCTCACTGCTTGATGCAAAACGAATGCTGAATGTTAGTTTCGCTTTCACATTTTTCACAAAAGCGAAAATCCTCTTTAGATTTTTCTTGGTTAGCAAAAACAGATACTGATGTAGGTCCTTCATTAAGCAAAGTGGTCTAATGCCAACTTTGGAAAAGCAAGGTGATGTAGGAAAGACGTTAGGATTCGAAGCCGACAGCCAAGAAAGAATTCTTGAGACGTCTTTGGTGCAAAAAGGTGGTTTTATTAAAGCACGGGGACAGGACCCGTGGGCAGGAAGAGCGGCATCGGGGTCATGAAGAGTAGCCCATTATATATTTTCAAGTTGGGAGGGGGTTAGGGATAGCGTAAGTCTCTAAGGAATTTTGGAAGCAAGGTTTCCAGGATCTTGAGGGGGCTAGCTGTTGTTGGGAAAAGGTCATTTATTACTGTCTAATAAAACTTGAGTCATGAGACCCTTCAGATGTATATCAGTGGGTCATATGCTTGGGGGCTGATTGGCAACATATATCTTGGTGGGGGGTAGAGATAAAGGGAGTTTCCAAAGGAATTTTTATATGTTAAAGTACACTTACAGGGTCCTGGGGTTGGGCTAAGATTGCCTTTTGCCCTTAGCAAAGTTTCAACATCGAGGCAGCTGAGTCCCTAGAGGAATGTCACTCTGCCTGTTTCAAGGACTTGTCAAATGGCTGTAAGTAGTGAGGAAATTTAATAATTTTTCTTTTGCCTTTGTTTCCCACATTAAAGGGATATCTGTATAGGCTTGACCACTTTTATGCTCATCCAACACTACCTTCTGGTTATGATTACTTTCAAACAAATACATATTTTATTTTATTTTATTTTTTTAAATATTTTATTTATTTATTTGAGAGAGAGAATGAGAGAGAGCACATGAGAGGGGGGAGGGTCAGAGGGAGAAGCAGACTCCCTGCCGAGCAGGGAGCCCGATGCGGGACTCGATCCCGGGACTCCAGGATCATGACCTGAGCCGAAGGCAGTCGCTTAACCGACTGACCCACCCAGGCGCCCCAAATACATATTTTAAACAGTGAGACAAACCTGGGTACACATCTAGGCTCACCTCCTTACTGTCTGTGGATACTGTGTAAGTTATTTAACTTCTCTGAGCCTCAGATTCCCTAGTTTTAAAACAAACAAGCTAATTCCTGATTTGTAAGATCGTGTAAGGATTAAGGGATACAATTTATGCGAAATGGGTAACTCAGTGCCCGACCCGGAGTGGTTGCTTAAAGTATGATAGCTCTTCTAATGAAAGGGTGGAGCTCTGTCTTTGGCAGTGGTTGGGTCAGTGGCTGGAGACAAAGAGCTTGCATGGAGTATAAAAGCCCATCGTAAAGACTGGGGTGGGTTCTGTCTGCAAGACAGGGCATGATCATCCACTGAGGGTCCTGCCTGAAGCCCTTCTCCTGCCCTCTACTGCCACATTTCCACTTGCTCTTGCCAAGGCTAATGGAGATTGGGATCCAGCCTAAATAAAATTTGGGGATAGCAGTGAAACACCAGTGAGGAAAAGCAGTGCAATTATTAATTTATAAAAGATGAACTTGTTTGACTTGGGACTCTGCACAATATGATTTTTTTTTTGTCTGTTTTTCTAGAGTTTATGCTGGCAGAAGTACTTAAGAGGGACAGTTTTGCTATTATCTTAAATGTTTTAAGAAGAAAGGGGAAAGATGAGAGGAATAAGAGCATAGTAGTAGTATTGTTACTGACATGGGAGAGAAGTGGCCTGCTGGCAGGTGCTCTTGGAAGGAAAAGGGCATCCACAGAACACACTCATAATTATATAAATGCATGCTCACCACCTGCCTCACGTTCTACACGGGGCCCGAAAAACATCCACATGGGTAGCGATAACACTGCTGAGATACATGATTTAATAAGAGAGTCAGTGTAATTGCAGTCAATATCTCAAATGTGACATTCTAAGAGGAGCACAATTGGGAGAGAGAAGGGTTTAAAATGGATTAAAATCTAAACAATTCCCAATCAAAAGAAAATGTTCTGGGAATAGTGCCAGAGTGTATTGTTGAATTGGTTTTAATATAAGCATTCTAAATTTAACCAGCTGAAATTATTTGCATTTTTCTTGAAATTATATATGTGGACATGTTGTATGGATATTTAAAATACAATATTTATTCTTAAAAAAAAAAAGCTTGTTCTTGGTGGCTGAGGTGTCAGAATATAGAATTACTAAATTTCAAGATGGGATGGAATCTTGGAGGTCAGTGAATACAATTTCTTGTTGATGGAAAATGCATCTGAGGAAACTGAGGCTTCGGACCAGCAACTGAGTAGCTAAGACAGGCCTGGAACCCAGCTCTGGTCATGCCCAAGTCCATGACACCCTGCTGCCTTTTTAAAAAAACATTGAATGGCTGGTTGCTGAAAAGCTAGTAGCAGGATCCTTGGGAAAAACTTGCAAACTGCCAAAGAAGTGGTGTATGAAAACAATGAGGATAAAAAGTAAAAGTTTAAAATGCTAGCAAAATAAAAGAGGAGCTAGGAAGTCAGAGAATAAATTACATACCTCCTTTCTAATCTCAGGTGGCCAGGTCCTCTTCTACTCTGAAAACCAACAGAGTAGGTCTTTGTTCCTGATTGCTTGAATCGGTTGTTCACCAGGAACCGAGCCGTGCACGTGTGGGTGTGTGTGAATGTGTCCATAAACGTGTGAGGGTGTAAAAACATGTGTACCATGTCTCTGTAGGGGTGTGTGCGGGTCTGTGTGTGAGGATGTGCGTGCCTGTGCAGAGGGCTCAGAAGAAAAAGGGACTGGCTTTCTTCACCCAGTGCCCAGGCTGAATGTGTAGCCAGAGGCATTCCAAAGTGGCTCTTGTTTAAAAACAAAAAAATCTGAAGATAGGAACCAAAACAAGAGGAAAATGTAGTGGCAGATGTCCTACCTGTATTATTCAAAGTCTTTTTGACCTTTGGCAATAAGGATGGACTTTAGCTTGCTTTTATGTATCTGCTAGTACCTAGTGTGATGTCTTGTTATACTTGGTCACATAGTTAAATGTATTCTTTTTTTTTTTTTTTTTAAAGATTTTATTTATTTGACAGAGAGACACAGCGAGAGAGGGAACACAAGCAGGGGGAGTGGGAGAGGGAGAAGCAGGCTTCCGGCTGAGCAGGGAGCTCGATGCGGGGCTCGATCCCAGGACCCTGGGATCATGACCTGAGCCGAAGGCAGGCGCTTAACGACTGAGCCACCCAAGCGCCCCTCACATAGGTTAAATGTATTCTTTGCATTACTGTGTTCCTATATTATGAAAGTCCACAATTATAAGTGTTGGCCTTTTATTTCACGCATTGGTGTGATCACTAGGTAGCACTTTCAATTTCCAACTAAAATCCCTCAGTTTTGGGAAATTTACTTTTTTTAAAATCCCCTTGTCTTCAGGTTTCTGATTTTTCTTTCTGGAACTCATACTATCTGTTGAATTCCCCATATTCATCTACTGTTTGTTTCTCCTTTTCCTTATTTCCATCATTTCCCCCGTATGTTTTTTGAGCAACTTAAACTTTGTTTTATTGTATATTTTGAATATTTTATTTCTAACATCCTATTAGTTCAATGACAGTTTTTTAAAATTTAGTTTTATTTCTTTTTTCTCCAAATTTTTTTCTTTAGGGATCTTCTCTTTGATCTCTGAGAATATTCAGTATAGTTTACTTAAGTTTTCTCTGCTTTCTGCCTTGTCTCCAATCTCTGCTTTTATTTGTTAGAGGGTTTTCCTCAATGTCTGGTGATCTTTGGCTATCTGTTCATATTTGAGAGTAAGGCAGTAAAAAGCTGACTGGAAGCTTTGTGTGTGTGTGTGTGTGTGTGTGTGTATGTTGTATCAAAGACAGAGTATATTGAGGAATGGGCTTCAAAATAGTGGGCTCAGCTTGGTCTGTTTCACTGAATTTGTTTCATCAGAAGGTTTTTGTCTTTTGTTCTTTTTGAGATCATTACTTTTCTCAGAGAGGAATCCTTCAGTGTAATAATCTGAGGAATACATAAGGCTGGCTTTCATTGTTCTCAGTGCAAAGTGGGAGAAAGGGGTTTGCAAGTCATCCCTTCCTATTAACTTCCACTTGATCATCCCATTTTCACCTTGTCTTAGTCCATTCAGGCTGCTAAAACAAAAATACCATAAATTGGGTGGCTTAAATAACCTTTATTTCTCACAGTCTAGAGGCTGGGAAGTCCAGGATCAAAGCCCTGGTGGATCTGGTGTCTGGTGAGGGCTCATTTTCTGGCTTATAGATAGCTATCTTCTCACTGTATCCTCATGGTGGGGGTGGAGTGGATGAGAGAGGGAGAAGGAGAGAGAGAGAGGGAGGGGCAGGGAAAGAGAAAGCAGGAAGGAAGGAGAGAGCAGGGAGCAAGGAGTGGGGGGAGAGAGGGGGTGCATCTCTTTCTTATCTCTTTTTAGAGGGGCACTAATTCCATTCATAAGGGCTCTACTCTCATGATCTGTTACCTCAGAAAGGCCCCACCCCCAAATACTAGCACACTGGGGATCAGGCTTCAACATATGAATGTGGAGGTAATGCAAACATTTGGTCCATAGCACACCCTCAGCTGTGTTTAGTATCCCTGAGTAATCTGCTTCAGCTTCTCCATAGAATACTTCTATGACTTTTATGGTGGAAGAAGCTGGAAGATCAGTCACAAGATCAGCTGCATGCAGTGGGTATAAGGAAAGGGATTGGGAGGTCTGATGGGTTTGGTCTACCCATCTCTTTTTTGAGCCACCTAGTGCCTCCAACTCCTGGGACTTCCTGGGGTTCTGTTCAGTTAATCAGCTGGCATTCTAAGACCACCTCCATGCAGTGGCATCTTGGCATTTCTTTTCCTTCTCTGATGTGCTGTATCAGTCTCAAATCACCTATTTCCAGATTTCAAAATTTTGCTGGTTGTCTTTTCTCCAATTTTCTTTTCCTTGGGATCTCCACCCTTTGCCATGCCCTTAAAATGTCGTAACTGTACTTTCGGTAAAGTGTAGTTAAGGAATAGAGTGAATGTGCCTTCAGTCAGCCATATTTTACTGGAATAGATCTCCAAAATATGAAGTCTGTGGCAGATGCATGAATATATTTGAAGTTATTGATACATATTGGCATTTAAAAATTTTTTAAATTATTTTTAAAAATTTTTTCAAAGAAAATATTTTTTAAAGATTTTATTTATTTATTTGAGAGAGAGAGAGACAGCGAGAGAGGGAACACAAGCAGGGGGAGTGGGAGCGGGAGAAGCAGGCTTCCCGCCGAGCAGGGAGCCCGATGCGGGACTCGATCCCAGGACCTTGGCATCATGACCTGACCCAAAGGCAGATGCTTAATCAACTGAGCCACCCAGGTGTCCCCCCAAATTTTTAAATTATTTTTAACAGCTTCATTAGAGAATAATGGCTGTCTACTGAACTGCACACAAAGTGCACAGTTTTATTCCTTTTGATATATGTATATGCCTATGAAATTATCATTATAATAATAAAAATATCCAACACCCCCAAAAGTTTCATTATATCCCTAGTGCATTGTATCTATAGATCATATTGGGGAGAATTGACATCTTAACAATATTGAGTCATCTGACCCTTGAACATGGTATATCTCTCCATTTATTTAGATCTTTTAAAATTTCTCTCAGTAAATTTTGAAGTTTGTAATGTATACATTGTGTACATTTTTTGGTCAGATTTATCCCTATGTATATCATATTTACCTATAGTAATTAAGTACCATGTTTACTTATAACATTGTAACTGGTGTTCGAAAAGTTTTAATTTCTTATTGTTCATTTCTAGTATATAGAAATACAACTGATTTTCAATTTTGAAATGTATCATACAACATTGTTAATCTGACTTATTTATTCTTATAATTTTTTTTGTATATTCCATAGGATTTTCTGTATGAAAGTTCATGTTGTCTGTGGATAAAAACATATTTACTTCTTTTTTTCCCAGTCTGGATACATGTTATTTCTTTATCTTGCCTAATTACTTTGGTCAGAATCTCCAGCCCAACATTGAATGGCGGTAGTGAGAGTGGGCATTCTTGTCTTGCTCCCTGATTTGAAAAGGAAAGTCTTTCAACTTGACCTATGATATTAGCTAAAAGCTTTCCACAGATGCACTTTATCAAATTGAGGGAATTCCCTTTAGTTATGAGTTTTTTAAGAGTTAAAAAAATTTTTTAATCAGGAATGAATGTTGAACTTAGTCAAATGCTATTTTTGTGGCAATAGAGTTGATCATATGTTTTTTTTTTTGTTTTTTTTTTTTAGTTTATTAGTATGGTAAATTAAGTTGATTTTCATATTTTAAAACTGCTTTGCATTCCAGGGATAAACCCACTTGGATATAATATATTATCTTTTTTTAAAAAAAAATATATTGTTGCAATCTATTTGCTAAAGTTTCCTTAGAAAGTGTGCATTTATTTTCATGAGGGATATTGATCTGTAGTTTCTTGTAATGTATTTGGCTTCATTGGATTTCAGAGTAACACTGGCCTTACAGCTTGAATTAGGAAGCATTCCTTTCTTTTCAGTTTTCTGGAAAAAACTGTGTAGAATTGGAATTATTTCTTCTTAAATGTTTGTCTATCATCAGTAAAGCCACTGGGCCTGAATTTCTCTTTGTGGGAAGGTTTTTAACTATAAATTCAATTTATTTAATAGATAAAGTATTATTCCAGTTATCTATTTTTTCTTTTCCTTAAGATTTTATTTTAAGTAATCTATACACCCTATGTGGGGCTTGAACCCACAACTCTGAGTTGGAGTCACATGCTCCACTGACTGAGCCAGCCAGATGTCCCTAGTTACCTATTGTTTTTTGAGTGAGCTTTTATCATTTTGACTATTAAAGAAATTGTTAATTTCATTTAAGTTGTTGAATTTATAGGTGTAAATCTATTAGTAGTATCTTTATAGTAGTTCCTATTATATTTTTTTGTATCTATAGGAATTTCAGTGATATTATCTGTTTCATTTTGAAATTAGTAATTTGTGTATTCTTTATCCCCCCAGTTTAGCTAGAGTTTTATTGAATTTATTGATTACTTCAAAGAACCAGCTTATTTTTTTTAAGATACATTTTTTTAGAGTAGTTTTAGGTTTATAACAAAATTGGGAGGAAGGTAGAGATTTTCTTTATACCCCCTCCCCCCCCATCCACCACTCATAGCCTCCCCTACTATCAACATCACTCACTGGAGTGACACATTTGTTACCAAGGATGAACCTACAGTGACACATTGAAATCACCCAAAGCTCATAGTTTACCTTAGGGTTCATTATTGGTGTTGTATGTTCTATGGGTTTGACATAGATACGTAGGTATAATGACATAGATACTTCATGCACTGCCTTAAAACTCCTCTGTGCTCTGCCTATTCCTCCCCTTACCCAATCCCTCACAACCACTGATTTTTTATTGTCTCTGTAGTTTTGCCTTTTCCAGAATATCCTACAGTTGGAATTATACAGTACATAGCCTTTTCAGATAGCCTTCTTTCATTTAATAAAATGCATTTAAGTTTCTTCCATGGTAGCTCATTTCTTTTTACTGCTAAACAGTATTCCATTATCTGGATGTACCACAGTTTTTTGTTTTGTTTTATTTTATTTTGTTTTTTTGTTTTTAATTTAAATTCAGTTAGCCAACATACAGTACATCATTAGTTTTTGATGTAGTGTTCAATGATTCATTAGTTTTTATAACACTCAATGCTCATCATATCATGTACCCTCCTTAATGCCCATCACCCAGTTACCCCATCCCCCCACCCACCTCCCCTTCGGCAACCCTCAATTTGTTTCCCAGAGTCAAGAGTCTGTCATGGTTTGTCTCGCTCTCTAATTTCTTCCCATTCAGTTTTCCCTCCCTTCCTCTATGATCCTCTGAGCTATTTCTTTATGTTCCACATATGAGTGAAACCATATGATAATTGTCTTTCTCTGATTGACTTATTTCACTTAGCATAATACCCTCCAGTTCCATCCATGTCGATGTAAATGGTAGGTATTCTGGATGTACAACAGTTTATCCATTTATCTACTGAAGGACATACTGGTTGCTTCCAAGTCTTGGCAATTATGAATAAAGCTATTATAAACATTCACGTGCAGGTTTTTGTGTGGGCATACATTTTCAACTTCTTTGGGTGAATACCAAGAACCTGGGTTGTATGATAAGATTATGTTTAGTAGTTCTATTTTTTTTTTAAGATTTTATTTATTTATTTGACAGAGAGAGAGATAGCGAGAGAGGGAACACAAGCAGGGGGGAGTGGGAGAGGGAGAAGCAGGCTTCCCACCGAGCAGGGAGTCTGATGTGGGTTTTGATCCCAGGACTCTGGGATCATGACCTGAGCTGAAGGCAGACGCTTAACGACTGAGCCACCCAGGCACCCCAATGTTTAGTAGTTTTAAGAAACTGAAACTGTCTTCCAAAGTGGCCATACCATTTTTCATTTCTACCAATAATGAATGAGAATTGGTGTTGTCAGTGTTCTATATCTGGGCCATTCTAATAGGTGTGTAGTGGTATCTCATTGTTGTTTTAATTTGTATTTCCTCAATGACATTTGATGTGAAGCATCTTTCTAAGAACCAGCTTTTGATTTCATTAATTTTCTCTCCTGATTTTCTGGATTTTTAAAAAATTTTATTGATTTCTGCTTTGATCTTTATTATTTCCTTTCTTCTTACTTTGGATTTTGTTGTTCTTTTCCTAGGTTCTTTTTTTTGAAGATTTTAAAAAATCTTTAAGTAATCTCTATGTCCAGTGCAGGGCTCAAACTCACAACCTGGAGATCAAGAGGTGCATGCTTTACTGACTAAGCCAGCTAGGCACCCCTCTTTTTCTAGGCTCTTAAGGTGGAAGCTGAGTTCACTGATTCAAGAGCATTCTTCTTTTCTAATCCAGGCATTTAATGCTGAAAACTTCCCCCAAAGTACTGTTTTGGAGACATATCACAAATTTTAATTTTGATTTCTCACTTCACTATTTTTTAAACATATTAAGTTTCTTAGGCATTTTCAAGCACAATAATATCTTGAATTTGTTTAACACTTTACATTTTCCAGGTTTAAAAAAATTTTTTTTTTACCTCATTTTATTTCAGGTTAAGTTGAAGCAAGCCCTTAATACATCCTCTGTTGAGCAGTCAAGTTATTTAGCAAATATTTGGTGAATGCCATACTTTGTGCCAGGTACTGGGGATATGCTAGCAAAGAAATAATGTCCCCTCTGTCAAGGAGTTTATTTTTTTTTATTTTTAGTGGAATAAGAATTTTAAAGATGAGATGTGGAGACAAAACGAAGTTAAGTGTTTCACTGAAGATCACACACCTACACATGGTAAACCCTAATCTTTCAACCACAATTTCATGGTCTCTTTCTTTCTTTTTTTTAATTTAATTTAATTTTATTATATTAATCACCACACATTACATCATTAGTTTTTGATGTAGTGTTCCATGATTCATTGTTTTGCGTATAACACCCAGTGCTCCATGCAGAGCATGCCCTCTTTAATACCCATCACCAGGCCAGCCCATCCCCCCACCCTCTCCCCTCTAGAACCCTCAGTTTGTTTCTCAGAGTCCATAGTCTCTCATGGTTCATCTCCCCCTCCTGTTATACCATTAACGCTTATACCATAACACTTCAGAACTTTTTTTCATTAAATATAAAAATAGAAAGTATCAATACAATATATGCGTTTTATTAAGGCCAAGTAGAGTAAAGAACCCTCAGTAAAACTACAGACTATAGTTTGCTCGTGCTGATGTAAAATTAACTAAGTCTTTAATTATAGATTCAATGAAAAAATGTACATAATGTTAATACTACTGATTGGGAAGAGGAGAGCTATTCTACCAACACACATTTGTTTTGGGCAAATAGCTTCATTTTCTGGTTTTCAGTTTCCACATTTAAAAACCTGCAGTTAGGTCAAAAGATCTTTCAGTTTGCTTCTAACTTTTAGTTACTAAATTCAAATTTTAAATATTTATTGAGTATTCACTACAGTGCTCTATTAGTAATTCAGAATAAGGTAAGACACAATACCTATACCCAAACAGTCTAGTTTAGGGGGCAATAAACATGGGGAATATTTTAAAATACTAGCATGAGTGATGCAGACAATAGTGATCTGGAACAACTGGGAATGATTTTGTCTCTCTAAGGAACATTTGACATTTCTGGAGATGCTTTTGCTTGTCCTGACTAGGGGGATGGTGACTCCTCTATTGCTAGAGTCAACAGTAGAGTGGAAGCCAAGAATGCTCCTAAACATTCTGCAGTGTGCAGGACAGCCTCCCACACAAAACTTACGTGGACAGTATTACTAGTGTTGAGATTGAGAAATGGCTTTAGAAATTTAGAGGGAAAACCATTGTGGGAAGGAAAGATAGGAAAGTTTCACCAAGGAACTGTGTTTTTCCATGAACTTCTAATGTGGTTACATCTGGAGAAACACAGCATAAACAAAGTTATGGAGAAGGGAATCAGCATTGTTTATATGGGGAACAGTGAAAAACGCAGTGCAGCTGGAGTGGAGGGGCTCACATATCAGATAGAAAGTTAGATCGGTGTCGTATTACGGAGAACCTCAAATGCCAGGATGAAAACTTCTTACTTTATTTATTAGACAATGGGGAGCCATTCAGTGGGCATACTTGAGAGTAAACATTGTTTCAGTTAGAGGAGTCTGGCTGAGGACCTATTGTGGTGGGGAGACTGAAAGGCAATCAGGAGGTTGTAACAGTCCAGGCTCGAAGTATTGAGTATTAATTCAAGCAGAACTTGACTTAACCATCATGCTTATACCACATGTCCTAGTCTAAATTCAATTACAGATTAGGGTGGAGCCATTCAGTGGCAGTAGTTCCAAATCATGTTTTCACACAAGTGTATAAACAATCAGTTCTGGTTTGTAAGTGATGTGGACTTTTTATACTATGCAATTTTCCTCATGTGTGTATATCCAGTGTGTTAAAAAATTGTGATTTTATCTCACAAACTGAAGTGATGAAAACTTTCATTTGAGAACATTAACTTTTTTTTTTTTAAAGATTTTATTTATTTATTTGAGACAGAGAGAATGAGAGAGAGAGAGCACATGAGAGGGGGGAGGGTCAGAGGGAGAAGCACACCCCCTGCCGAACAGGGAGCCCGATGCGAGACTCGATCCCAGGACTCCAGGATCATGACCTGAGCCGAAGGCAGTCGCTTAACCAACTGAGCCACCCAGGTGCCCGAGAACATTAACTTTTATCATTTATTTAATTTTGGGTTCTTTCTGTCCCTGGCCCCTATGTCCCTTCCAGAGTAATGTCCTCTAAACTCTGGGTTCTCTAAATCAGTACACTAATACATTGCTTTGTAAGTTTGCCACCATGTTGGTTTCTACTTGTCTAGGTAAAAAATAACTACCAAAAGGTTTATTCCTCAGGCTTTCAGTGGGAAGTGGGGTGAAACTATTAAGAAATTTCTCAGTGTGTTTAAGTTTCATTATTGACTTCATATCAGTGAGGTCAATGCAAGGAACAAATTTTCCTCCTTCTTTCTTTTGTTTCCCACTGCTCTGATTCAATAACCAACCCTAGTTACATCAGTGTAATTAATGCATTCAAACTTAGATTTGAGAAAGAAAGTTGTTCCTTTGAAGTCTGGAAGGAGCAGTCATATGACCATCACTGCAGAAGTAAATTGCTCTACTCAGTTGTCATAATCACTTTGTTATACCCTGTTTGTAGCAGGACCTCAATAAGTATCAAAGGTGTGAATGAACAGATGAATGGATGAAAGGTACCCAACAGAGCATAGTAAAGATCCTGGAATTGATTTCTGACTTTGTCAACTATTAGCTTTTAGGATTTTTTAAAACCAAAAGAAAAACAACAACAGATTCTTCTTCTTCCTCTCCTCCTCCTCCTCTTTCTCTTTCTGCTTTTTCTTCTTCCTCCTCCTACTCCTTCTTCTTCCTATTAGAAAGGACCTTCTAGGAAATTTTAATTTAGAAAGTGAGCTGCTTTCAAATACTGTTTTAGTGATACTCATGACTGATTTAGATAGGTTTATTTTTATAATGCTTCAAGTGTTTATTTAGATTCTAGTTAGTTAACATATAGTGTAGTGTTAGTTTCTGGAGAAGAATTTAGTGATTCATCACTGATTTAGATATAAGTTTAAATCACAGAAGAAAATTGAAAATAACTGACTCAGTCTTCTGAATTGAAATTCTCTTTCATGATGAATGTGTCTTTTGGACTGTTAAATAAACTATGAAATAACTCTTCTATGAAGAAAAATATTAAAATGATTTATGTAACTAACCATGTTCTTGGGTCTGTTAACTAGCTCAAGTACAGCCGCTGCCTGGTGATCATTCTTCTGATAAGAAAATCCAATCCAGTAGGTCATTCTTTTGATGAAAACAGTCTTACTCTGTGAGAGACATTGTGCCAGGGAGGAGGAAGAGAACCTTTCACCAAAAACCTAAGGAAAGACAAGGGAGGAGACACGATGTCAATGCGTATCTACATTGAAACATTACCACTGGAGCTAGCTCATTTGACAGAGCCACTCAGAATATTTCCTTATTTGGTTTTCACGTGCATAGAATGCTCTACCTCATAAAGGAGATAAACTTAATGGGCAAATAATTTCTTTTGCAACAAGAAGTATTGGAAGTGAAAACAGACTCAGAATGCACTTGTCTGTGATCGCTCAGAACAGCATTAAAATTGAAGCAAAGATTTCCTTAGATTATTGCTGCAGGTAACTGGGAAGATCTGGAGTTGCTCTTGGGTATAATGATACCATCACCTTTTTTTTTAAAGATTTATTTATTTACTTGAGAAAGAGAGAGAGAGAGAGAATGTGTGCACGAGTGGTGGGGAGGGGAAGAGGGAGGGAGAGAGGGGAAGCAGACTCCCTGCTGAGTGGGGAGCCAGTTATGGGCTTGATCTCGGGACCCTGAGATCCTGACCTGAGCCAAAACCGAGTCAGACGCTTAACCAATTGAGCCACCCAAATGCCCCAATACCATCACCTCTGATCACACAAGACCATTTTTTAGGACAACTTCCTGATAGAGATTGCCTGCCTCTCATCCAACAATGTAAAGAGCTTGCTTCCTAGGGCAGCTAGTGTTGCCTGGCTCATGCTAATCACTGTCTACTATCTTGCCACTGTAGGCCTTGGCTTGAGGACACATTTTTTAAAGGTTATATTGTAGATGTCTGATAAGCTGCCTCAAAATTTCTAAGATGGGGGGAAATTTTAAATCAAAATAATGGCTTTTAAAGTTATCTGAGGCATCTGTTTTGAACTATGGTCTACCATGCAGGATTTGATTTAGGAGGCACAGTTGTAACTAGACCACAGTGGAGATTCTTCAGGATGGTTTGACATTCCTAAACAGAAATACAAGGCTCAAATGAAGGTATTTCCACTTGCAAATCCTCCTAGAATGACTCTGCTTCCCTTGAACACACAAAGGCTCCCAAGTTTTCACATTTGGCAAAAATAGTTGCTAATAAAAAGAGAAATGAGGTTGCTGCTTCTATATCACATAGGAAATGATAATTAATCTTGGAGGTATGTGGCTTTTTACTTAAGAAATTTCATGGCAGGACTTTTGGCTGTATGAAAATAGGCATAGAACTTAGTCTGGAGTAGAGAATAAAACAAATGTGAGCTAAACTATGCTACATGATTAAGTAAGAGGAAGATGGGGATTCTAATATGGGGTCTGGAAGGGGTGATAGGTTGAAGGGGTCTAGAAATAGATAGCAGAGAGGAGACAAGTATTAGGACAGAAGGTGGGAATGGGACCCAGCAAATTTTATTGGACAAGGGCAAAAACACAAGTGACTATGGAGAAATTCCCCATGGTGGTGATAACTAAGGAATTTTCAAAGAGAAATGATGTCTAAATATTCATCTTAATTTCTTATTTGGTCCTGTGCCATAATCTCCCTCATTTATTCCCATATGTTTAGTAAAATAGATGCAATAGCCTTGAGTTAATAGTGCTCTTGGAAATGCAGGAGGAGAAGCTCTATCTTTGTTTGGGCTGTGTACCAAGGATGGAACCTGCAGTGTGCATGACAGTGGGGTGGGAGATAAGGACCTAAAGCTGGCCTAAAAATTTGAAGCTGGAGTCAGTAGTCTAAGGAATATTGCAGAGATGCTGAGTATTCTACTATACTATGCTCATGGGGCTCAAGGATTTTAAAATTTACTTTTTATTATTTTTAAAAGCTTTTTTTTAATAGCAGTTTCAGGTTTATAACAAAAGTGAGAGACAAGTACAGAGATTTCTCACACACCCTCTACCCTCACGCATGCTTGGCCTCCCCCATTATCAACATTCCCCACCAGAGTGGAGCATTGGTTACCTAGGATGAACCTACGCTGACAGATCACAGTCACCCAAAGTCCACAGTGTACCTTAGGGTTCACTCTTAGTGTTGTACATTCTGTAGGTTTGGACAAAAGTATAGGGACATGTATCCATCATTATAATATCCTACAGGAACATTCACTGTCCTAAAAGTCCCCTGTGCTCAACCTATTCATCCTTTCCTTTCTTCCCATGCTGGACTCTTGGTATTTTATGCAGATACCAAAAAAAAAAAAAAAAAAGAAGACTATTGAAGACTGGAAAATTTAGGGAAACTTCCTTATAGTAGAAACAAGCCCAAGAGGAGAGGGGAGAAGGGAAAAGGAAATAATAAGAGTCCCCAATTCATGGCATTTTAGTCTTTTACCTCCTCAAATATTTCATATAGGTTAAATGAAATTAAAACAAAGCCAGGCACAGCCTTGAGAGAAGGAAAAAAAAAAAACAAACCCAAAAAACAAACAAAAAAACAAACTAGCAAGCATTCAGAAGACAAAGTGATGCTGGTTAAAAATGGGATGAGTCTATGCACTTGAACTCTGTCAAAGGGGTTGTATAACAATTCAGGCTTTCATTTAGCACCATCTGGCAAAGCTGCATCTTCTCCCTCAAGGCCTGGGACCTTTCTCAATCTTCTGGTTTTACTGCCCCCTAAGGATATCCCTGAGTGGAATGCACCCTGGCAATAATGATGCTCTTGATGTTTTTTCTGAAGATGGAGGGGAGGGTTAAAGAGGCAGTCACACACAGTGGCTCATCAACCAGTGTTCCAAAAAAAGGGGAGATTCTTTTTTTTTTTTTTTTTTAAAGATTTTATTTATTTATTTGAGACAGAGAGAATGAGATACAGAGAGCATGAGAGGGAGGAGGGTCAGAGGGAGAAGCAGACTCCCCGCCGAGCAGGGAGCCCGATGCGGGACTCGATCCCGGGACTCCAGGATCATGACCTGAGCCGAAGGCAGTCGCTTAACCAACTGAGCCACCCAGGCGCCCCGAAAGGGGACATTCTTATAGGCCTGGGAAGTGTAGAAGACAAACTGGACCGATGTCTTAGTATTTCTAAAAGGAGTCTGAACACTG